>NC_090374.1:127020753-127326420 GCF_036365525.1 Heterodontus francisci
CATAGTCATCAAACCTGCAGACAAGGTGGTGCTGTTGTTGTACGGCATACTGACCTCTACCTTGCAGAGGCTCAGCGTCAACTCTCAGACACTTCTTCCTACCTCCCTCTGGACCATGACCCCACCACCGAACATCAAGCTACTGTCCACAGGACTGTCACTGACCTCATCTCCTCTGGAGATCTTCCCTCTACAGCTTCCAACCTCATAGTCCCACAACCCCGGACAGCTCGCTTCTACCTTCTTCCCAAAATCCACAAACAGGACTGTCCCGGCAGACCCGTTGTGTCAGCCTGCTCCTGCCCCACTGAACTTATTTCTTCCTATCTTGACTCTATCTTTTCTCCGCTGGTCCAGTCTCTTCCCACCTACATCCGTGACTCTTCTGACGCCCTACGTCATTTTGACAATTTCCAGTTTCCTGGCCCCATCCGCCTCCTCTTCACTATGGACGTCCAATCGATCTACACCTCCATCCCCCACCAGGATGGTTTGAGGGCTCTCTGATTCTTCCTTGAACAGAGGCCCACCCAGTCCCCATCCACCACCACCCTCCTCCACCTGGCTGAACTTGTTCTCACATTGAACAACTTCTCCTTCAATTCCACTCACTTCCTTCAAGTAAAAGGTGTTACAATGGGTACCCGCATGGGTCCTAGTTATGGTCTTTTTGTGTGATATGTCCAACATTCCCTGTTCCGGTCCTACTCAGGCCCCCTTCTCCAACTCTTTTTCCAGTACATTGATGACTGTATCGGTGCCGTTTCCTGCTCCTGCCCCGAACTGGAAAACTTTATCAACTTTGCTTCTAATTTCCACCCTTCTCTCATCTTTACATGGTCCATCTCCGACACTTCTCTCCCCTTCCTCGACTTCTCTGTCTTCATCTCCGGGGACAGGCTGTCTACTAATATCCATTATAAGCCCACTGACTCCCACAGATACCTCGACTACTTCTTCACACCCTGCCTCCTGTAAGGATTCCATTCCATTCTCCCAGTTTCTCCGTCTCCGACGCATCTGCTCTGATGATGCTACCTTCCATGACAGCGCTTCTGATATGTCTTCCTTTTTCCTCAACTGAGGACTCCCCCCCCCCCCACCCCCCACTCTGGTTGACTGGGCCCTCAACTGTGTCCGGCACATTTCCCGCACCTCTACCCTCACCCCTTCCCCTCCCTCCCAGAACCGCGTCAGGGTTCCCCTTGTCCTTACTTTCCACCCCATCAGCCTCCATATCCAAAGGATCATCCTCCACCATTTCCGCCACCTCCAGCGTGATGCCACTACCAAACGCATCTTCCCCTCCCTTCCCCTGTCAGCATTCCGAAGGATTGTTCCCTCCGTGACACCCTGGTCCACTCCTCCATTACCCCCACCACCTCATCCCCTTCCCATGGCACCTTCCCCTGCAATCACAGAAGGTGTCTGACCTGCCCATTTACCTCCTCTCTCCTCACTATCCCAGGCCCCAACCACTCCTTTCAGGTGAGGCAGCGATTTACTTGTACTTCATTCAATGTAGTATACTGTATTCGCTGCTCACAATGTGATCTGCTTTACATTGGGGAGACCAAACGCAGACCGGGTGACCGCTTTGCGGACCACAAGCAGGACCCCGAGCTTCCGGTTGTTTGCCATTTCAACACTCCCCCCTGCTCTCATGCTCACATCTCTGTCCTGGGATTGCTGCAGTGTTCCAGTGAACATCAACACAAGCTCGAGGAACAGCATCTCATTTACCGATTAGGCACACTACAGCCTGCCGGACTGAACATTGAGTTCAATAATTTCAGAGTATGACGGGCCCCCATTTTACTTTTATTTTTAGTTCTTTTTTAAAATTTACTTTATTTCAAGATACAGCACTGAAACAGGCCCTTCAGCCCACCGAGTCTGTGCCGACCAACAACCACCCATTTATACTAACTCTACAGTCATCCCATATTCCCTACCACCTACCTACACTAGGGGCAATTTACAATGGCCAATTTACCTACCACCTGCAAGTCTTTGGCTGTGGGAAGAAACCAGAGCACCTGGCGAAAACCCACACGGTCACAGGGAGAACTTGCAAACTCCGCACAGGCAGTACCCAGAATCGAACCCGGGTCCCTGGAGCTGTGAGGCTGCGGTGCTAACCACTGCGCCACTGTGCTTACCCACTTTTCTTTTGTGTTTGTACTTGCAGCTGTTCAATTTTCAGTCTGTTAACACCCTATCTGTACTCATGCTTTGTCTTTCAACACAGCATTAACAAATTGTTTGCCTTTGCTCCACAACCTTCTGGTCAGCTATTCTATGACCTTGTCCTATTTACACCTTCTCCGTTGTTATCTCTTGCCCCACCCTCGCTTTACTTGCTTATAACCTTTTACATTTTTTAATATTTGCTAGTTCTGAAGAAGGGTCACTGACCTGAAATGTTAACTCTGCTTCTCTCTCCACGGATGCTGCCAGACCTGCTGAGTATTTCCAGCATTTCTTGTTTTTATAACCATCTATTCCCACCACTCTTTCTTCATCATATTCCACTTCCTTTTATATTTATCACCTCCCCATTCTCATTCTATCTTGTTTCTTCTCCACAACTCAATACATACACTATATGCGCAAACTTTGTGCAGATTCATTTAACTTTGCAACTAACTCTCACTCGTCTCTTTCCGTAGGACAAGATAGCACATACTGCCAGGGAGAGGACCAAGACAGGTGGAGGCATCTTCAGTGTTCTTGTCCTCCCGCAGGTAGAGAAAAAAGCCTTGGATATCTCTAGCTCAGGCAGTGTCATGAGTATCGTTGAAGGAAAGGCTGGCGACATACCTAAGCAGGCTTTGGGGTGTTCTGTAATCAGTGTCTTATACAAATTCAATATTACTTTGTTGTATTTATATTTAATGATTGTATTTATAAAACTGGGAATCCCATTTGTCTTTTTGCTACCAATACTGCCACCTTTATTAACAACACCATTGTTTCTGAGTATTATGTATTTTAAACCCTAGATTTGCATGCTCCTCTACTCTGTTAAGAACCTTATTATTCAGAGTATACTTCCTTTTATTGCTCTTTTGCCAAAAATATACTACTTCATATTTACATCTCTCAACCTTGATCTGTATCTTCTACTTATCTGCCCAATCTACTTATCTGTTACTATCCTCTTTGCAATTTCTTGTATTCTTCCTCACACAATGCCAAGTTTCCTAACTTGGTATCATTAAGAAACTTCAATATCATTCCTCCTGTGCTGATGACTCAATCATATATGAATGTAAAACATAGCACAGATCCCTGGGGTAACCAAAACCCACTAACAGCTAGTCTGAAAGCATCTATTTAACTCTATCTACTTCCTACCCCCAAGCCATCCCTCTGTCCATATGGATACATCCACTTCAGTGCATGTTTACTTTTATAACAAGTCTATTATGTTGTAATAAAATCAAGAAATGCTGGAAATACTCAGCAGGTATTATGTTGTAAAATGGCTTATGAAATTCCTATTATGTAACATCCATTGCATTCTCTTTATCTATACGCTCTGTGATTCTCAAATAAAAGCAAAGTTAATCAAGCCTTTTTAAAACTCCATGCTGATTCTCTTTGATTGGCCCATGTAATTCTAAGTATTTATTAATTCCATCCTGTATGAATGGAAAAAGATGAAGGCTTTAGGGAGGGTGCAGAGGAGATTACCAGAATGGTAACAGGGATAAAGGACTTAAGTTATGTGGAGAGACTGAAGAAGCTGGGATTGTTCTCCTTAATAGAGGTGTTAAATGTTATGAGGGGTTTTGGTAGAGTAAATAAGGAGAAACTATTTCCAGTGGCAGGAGGGTCTCCTTTCCACCTTCTTCAACATTCTCAGTAATTTGGTTTGTGTCCCATCTAGTCCTGTTGACTTTTCTACTTTTAGCCTTATTTAATTCATACTTGCTGCATACTGCAATGAAAGTCAACAATGCCAGGGTGTAGTTGGTATGAAGTAACATTGTGTAGAAATATAATCAGTGTTATGAGTCCTTTGGGTGTTTTTGGCTGTCTTTGGGTGGGTGAGTTGTAGGTCTAACTCCTTACCGCTGCAATTGATGTGTCCTTTCTTTCTTATGTGTTTAGTTTACTCTGTATATTTGTTGTGTGTTAAATAAAAGTTAATGTTTCTCATGTTTCTTTTGATGCATTCTAAGGAACACAGGATAACTCATAAAAACTGAATTTGGAATCTTGGAAAAATTCAGGCTGCACATTAATTAGTGCTTAGTAACATAAGAAAAAATATTTGTCTATGTGATAATGTGCATTAGAAATATTTACACCCAGGAAAAAAATACAGGAGTGTGAGAAAAAGCTGATAACTAAACAATCAATGCAATGTCACAAAATGACTACACCTTTATACATAATTGGTGTATGCAATAGGTCTAGATGCTTAGATGAAATTAAACTCCTTACATAGCAATCTTTGTTTAACCTGTACATTTCCAGATGTGCCTCTGTGAAGGATCCATCATTAAACTGTCTTAATATCTATATACTTTGCATCCTGCTGTTAATCTTGGCTCAGTGCTCGTACTCTCACCTCTAATTTAGAAAGTGTGGGCTCATGGCCCACTTGAGACTGAAGTATGTAACCTAGGCTTAGTGTAGTATAGAAGGAGCATTACATGTCAGAGATGATGTCATTCTAATGAGAGATTAAGCTAAGAACCTATCAGCCAACAACAACAATATCTTGCATTTACATAGTGCCTTTAACATAGTAAAATGCCCCAAGGTGCTTCTCAGCAGCGATTATCAAACAAAATTTGACATTGAGCCACATAAGGACAGGCAACCAAAAGCTTGGTCAAAGATACAGGTTTTAAGGAGTGTCTCAAAGGAGGAGAGAGAGGTATGGAGGTAGAAACGTTTAGGCAGAGATCAGCCATGGTCTAATTGAAAGATAAAACAGGCCCTAGGGGTTAAATGACCTATTCTTCCTAATATTCCTACCTTCCTGCCCTCGCAAGTGAACATAAACAATCCCATGATACTATCTGAAGACCAGCAAGGGAGCTCTCCTGACTAACATCTATCCCTTAACCAACATTACTGAAACAGAAAAACTGGTTACTTGTCTTAAAGCTGTTTGTGGAATGCTGCTGTATGCAGATTGACTGCTGTGTTTCCCCACATTTTAACAGTGACTACACTTCAAAAGTAATGCATTGGCTGTGAAGCACTTTGGGAAGTCTTGAGGTCATGAGAGGTGCTGTAAAAGTGCAAGTTCATTCTTAGAATGTTGGGTCCAGGGAGCCATTAGATTCAATCCTCTTATTCTAATCTTTCTCTTCCTTGATTTATCAGTAAATTGATGCCTCCTTACTGATGGAATCATGAAAGTAGTAACTTAATGAATGTTTTAAAAAATTGCAACATTCCTGAAATGACCTGGCAGCATTACAAGGAGCTGGTGATCTGCAGTTTGTTAAGTAACTGGCAGTACATTAGAAGTTCAGAGTTAGCACTTCATTTAGTAAAAGCATCTAAATTGTTCTGGGGCTGATGTTTTGATGTGAGATAAATTTGTTTGTATTTATTTTGCATTTCATTTTTAGAGCTAACAATTGCAGTATTTAATTGAGGTGACGGGGATCTCACTCGCTGGTTGAAGAGCAGGCTAGAGCCCGGCATTGCTTCATTTCGGGAAGCCCTGCCACATTACATGCCAATCAGGCACTTAACTGGGCAGCAGCCTTCCCCGGGATTAAGGACCCCAGGGACGGAAGTTCCGCTTGCCGAGAGCTGCCAGCCAATCAGCAGCCACTGCGGAGATGGTGGCTGCTGCTAGTAATGCACCCACCCACCTATGATTGTCGAAGGACCCAGGCCTCAGGTGAATGATGGCGGGAAGAGTCTCGCGGTCTGGGGGCCACAGGGACAGTGAATGTAGGGGGTCGGCAGCAAGGGCAGAAGGGTGGCTCAGTGGGCACCCCCTTCCCAATGCCAGGTCCCTCTATCAGGCACTGAGTGCCTGTGAACGAGGGACCAACACCCCTCTCCCCCACCGCACTCTGGAAGCTGGTAAGCAACCAACACAGGTTTGCTCATCATGGTCCGTATGTGGTGACAGGCCTGCCTGCCACTGGGCTCATACCTACAGCGGAGAGAAGAGGCCCTTTATTGAGCATTACTTGTCCATTTAAGGGTGTCAATTGGTGGCAGGGCAGAAAGGCCATCCATGGACCTTCCCACCACAGACCTAATTGGTGTGGAAGCGGGAAGGTGGCAGAGTCCCCACATGCCCCCATTCGTCCCCACCCCCAGATTAAATGCTCTTTCCTGCCTTCAAACTTACCACGGGGGAGAGCGTTAAATCTAGCCCATGGAGTGTTGTTTTGACAATTTATATGATTTCATAGCAATTGTGCTGCTATTTCTAGTTCATTTATCTTCAAAGTCAGGATGATTCCATGAAGTGATTTAACATTTATTGCAGGACCTGACTATCACAAGCATGTCCAATGTTTGAAATTGAAAAATCGCAGTGACTCTGTTTTACTGGATGCGCATTGATTTCTTTGCTTTGTCCTTGAGCAGATACTGACACAAAACTCAGCCAGTGATAAACATAGACATAGAAACATAGAAAATAGGAGCAGGAGTAGGCAGTTTGGCACTTCGAGGCTGCTCCGCCATTCATTATGATTATGGCTGATCATCCAACTCAGTAACCTGTTCCCGCTTTCCCCCCATATCCTTTGATCCCTTTCACCCCAAGAGCTATATCCAACTCCTTCTTAAAAACATACAATGTTTCGGCCTCAACTGCTTTCTGTGGTAGCGAATTCCACAGGCTCACCACTCTCTGGGTGAAGAAATTTCTCCTCATCTCAGTCCTGAAAGGTTTATTCCGTATCCTTAGACCATGACCCCTGGTCTTGGACTCCCCCACAATCGGGAACATCCCTCCTTGCATCTACCCTGTCAAGTCCTGTTAGAATTTTATAGGTTTCTAGGAGATCCCCCCTCACTCTTCTGAACTCCAGCGAATATAATCCTAACTGACTCAATCTCTCCTCATACGTCAGTCCTGCCATCCCAGGAATCAGTCTGGTCAACCTTCGCTGCACTCCCTCTATGGCAAGAACATCCTTCCTCTGATAAAGAGACCAAAACTGCACACAATATTCCAGGTGTGGCCTCACCAAGGCACTGTATAATTGTAGCAGGACATCCCTGCTCCTGTACTCGAATCCTCACGCTATGAAGGCCAACATACCATTTGCCCTTTTTACCGCCTGTTGCACCTACATAAAATAAGATCGATACATAATAATTGCATCACAATTTGCTGGAGCAGGGTGTCTCTTGGCATAGTTAATGCTTAATTGGAATTTCCCTATACCCTTCAGCTCAAACTTCTTTTGCGCTCTAAGTTGTTGGAAGTGTGAGTTGAGAATGGCGTGGTGAGGGCAACAGGGCATCTGGGAACTTGGTGAACGAAGGGATCAATAGTATCTCCTTAACCAATGAAATTAAAAGATTGAGAGATAAACAGAGGAAGGATTTAGAAGGAGGGTAAACTTGAATGGGTAAATTCAACATCAAATCAGATACAGAAAGAGAAACAAAGAGCAGGAGAGAAAGGTTGGCTTAAGAGAGAAACAAAAAAAGTCGGAAAGGAAGAATGTAAGGAAAAAGATTTTTTAAATTTCAAATTTTAGGTTTCACAAATCTACAACAATTCACTACCTGAAGGAAGGAGGCACCACATTTTAATTGTTCACTTTCTGAGCCAAAGGGACTAATTGTAGTCATTAATAATAACTACATTGTTAAAAGGGTACTTGCACTTTTAATTACGAGTCTTAAATTTCAGTTGTGCTTTTAATGGACAATTAATGTGCAAATGCAGCAACGTAATGAAACACACAGGAATGTTAAAAGCGAAATGCTATTTGTGGTGATCCATAATTCACAGGTATCTCTTCCTCACCATAAGTTGCTGGTCGATTTGCATATTAATGCATCATTCACACGTCATTATATATTTTTTTATTAGTTATTGGGCTGTGGCCTCCAAAGAGAACCAAAATAAACTACTGCAAGAGCCCCAGCAATGGATGCAATCTCCATTTTATCACTAGGAATATCTCAACATAAGGTTCCATGGCAATGAATACCCCCGGGAATAAAACAAGAGGAAATAATATCATACCAATGAACACCAAACCATATAAATCACTTAGATCAACCATCATTTAAGCCATTCAGTTGTTTTCACAATTACTCAGAGTTTGTAGTGTGCATAATTCTGGATTTAGATACAGGTCAGTGTACCCCTTTAAAAATAAATAGTTTGGCACATTTAAGAGGATCAGATGTAGTGCCAATTTCTGAATCTTGCATGAAATGGCTCCTATCAACTTTTTTTGTGCGCGGCCTATTCATTTGAATATGCAGTGTCTTTCAATATCTTGCAAGGCCGTGCCGTATCTTAATAGGAACAACATGTGAGCAGCCTGTGTGGCACCTTCCTGGTTGCTGTGCGGCCATACATGCGCACAGCTTACAGAAACCAGTGCTTAAATGGACAGTCAAAATGCTAATAGAACAGTTTCACTTTTGCTAAGGAGTACAGATAATCAGCTGGGCCTGAGATGGTTTATTTTGTTTTCACTAGATCACTTGAAGTTACATATTCTCCTACCACTCGGCTGTCGAGAGTCAGACATTCACTAACTTATCCCTCAACTATGGGCAATAAATGCTGGCCTAGTCAGCGATGCCCACATCTTACATACAGATACTTTTAAAAAACTAACATCACTGCAACAGATTATCTGGTTCATTAATACATTGCTATTTGTGGAACCTTGCTGCGTGCAAGTTGGCTGCAATATTTCCGACATTACAATGGAGACCACACTTCAAAAGCTCTTCAGTGGATGCAAAATGCTCTGGAATATCCTGAGGTCATGAAAGACGCTATATAAATGCAAGTCTTTTACAACAGTACAAAAGCTTCAATGTTCAACCATAAGACTACCACAAGATCCTAAGGGACAAATGAAAAATGCCAGTTCGCCCATTTGCCTCAACAAAACTACCTGTCAATCACCTCTTTTCAAGGCATAAATAAAATACAATCTTCCAGTCTTACCTAATAATTCAGTTCTCTGTCCACATTTATATTCCACTTGTGGTTTGCTGGACAAAACTGGATACAATACTCAAATGAGATCTGTCCAGAGAACTGTGCAGTTTTAATATGATTTCCTCTGACAGCAGGTAAAAAAAGTGACTAACATAAAATTACTTGCCATTACCATTCCTATTTCCCACTGCTTAGAAAATTCAATGGGTAACAAATTCTGCTCGGGCACCAATTTTCCACCCTCATCCATTTAGATACTGCCCAAAAATGTGCAAGTTAACATAGCAAATTCAGGCTGTAGACAGATGAATAAGGCATTTTAATCTTGCAGAAAGTACGTCACTTTCAATGAAATGAGTGCTACTGATAAGTGCTCCAAAGTTACTGGGCAGCAGCAGGATATATATAAAAAAACCCTCCAGGAAGTAAATTCCGCTTTAGAAAAAAATAGGATGCTTTTTAATCCAAGTTAATAAACTTTCATGCTGATCAAGATGATTTGACAGATCTGGATAAGCTAACACTGTATTTTATTGACGTTGTGTCCTGTTTTTCAGGCACAATAAATGTGCAAATTAAGTTTGCATTTCTTGATATTCAATTACAGTACTGATTCAGCATCAGTCACCTGTAGAGGGGGGCAGAGGGGAGTTTGTTTCTTTTGGGTCAGTTTGTGACCTTTTTTCCCACGTATTCATCAACTTTGTTTTATATTGTACTGGACCTCCAGACTCCAGCAGGGAGTTCAAGAATAGAAAGGGAGCTGTTTGTAATGATAGCGATCTGTCAGCCTGTCTGTCCTTTAGAATTTGATTTCCAGCTGTGAATGTTCATATAAATAAGATTGACATTCGTACCATGCTTTTCTTCTGAACATTTCTAATTGCTGTTTACACATAGGAAGTGCAACAGTTACTCACTTGTCAGTGAATTCATAGGGAATTTGCCCTTAGGATTGTGTAATCTACTCACCCTGTTAATTCAGTCATTAACAAACCTAGTGCATTACATCATTGAGAAGTGTCATTTTCCTCACGAGAAGTGCATAAGACCAAAGACAGTGATGGAAAAAGACTTGCAAGCCAAACCCAATATAATCATTTTGTGACTGAATATAATTTTAGAACCATTGTCAATGAGGACAAGTTGGCAGAGAGATTTGTGATCAAAAACACACAGGGCAAGATTTCCCCTCTTTGCTCTTTGTTTATAATAGCAAGTGGGAAATGTTCCCTTTAATTTATGTTTCCTTTTAAGGGAATTACATGAAATGAGGATACACTTTGAAATCAAATTGAGCAACTTTCACACCAGATGAAGATTTGACATCTCTATATAAGAGCATGAGAAATAGGAGCAGGTCTGCTCAAGCCTGCTCCCGATTTCAGTAAGATCATGGTTAATCTTCAACCACAACTTCATGTTCCTGCCCGATCCCATATCCTTTGATTTCAAGGATGGCATTTTACGCCTTCCCCAATCTGCCCCCAGGTGTGGGCTGGAGGCAAGGGGTGGAGGGGGGCGTGGGGTGGCGTAAAATCAAGTGGGAGGCAGGGGCTGCCGTTCCCGTTGCTTACCTGCCCCTGCTGCTATTTTACTAGTTGCGGGGGAGGTTGAAAACAGCCCACCCACCCAGGCTAACTGATGCCTTAAGTGCCCAATTAATTGCACTTTTGGGGGTCCTCCCGCTGCTACTGGTATTTTACCACCTGCGGCTGGGAAATTCAGCACTTGTATTACCTGCTGGCCTCCATGCAGGCCCAGGGGCAGCCCTCATGATTAGGCACCCTGTGTCCCACAGAGAGCCCCCCAGCAGCACAAGCCGCCCCCGATGGAGCACCTCCCTCCGCCCTCCTGAACGACCTCCACCCCCTCGCCGGGGCCCAGCTGATTGCCCCGGCGAGGCCCAAAATCCCACTCACCTTTATGAAGGCTGACGTCCACAGTCCTCTTCTGGCTGGGTGCATACCCAGCAGTGGCCACCGCTCAAGATGGCACTGCTGGGACTAAGGAGCTGCCGGCCGGCAGCGCCTGGAGGTGGGACATCCTGCCTCAGAGGGGCAGAAGTCCCACCCGGGGACAATTCAGGGCCTGGGCCACGTGAAATCGCTCCACGGCTTCCAGGCCTGGTGGAGGCAGGCTCGCCCTGACTCTTAAGCCAGTGGGCGGGGCCTCTGCTGCCACGTAAAATTCTGGCCCAAGAATCTATCAATCTCAGTCTTCAATATATACAATGACTGAGCATCCACAGTCCTCTGTGGTAGAAAATTCCACACAAAGATTCACAGCCCTGAGTGCAGATATTTTCCTCATTTAGGTCCTAAATGGCTGACCTGTTATTGTAAGACTATACCTCCAGTTCTAGACTGTCCAGCCAGGAGTGACAGCCTCTCAGCATCTACCCTGTCAAGCCCTCTCAGAATCTTATAACTTTTAAACAGATCACCTCTCATTCTTCTAAATTCAAGATAGGAAAGGCCCATTTTACTCAATCTCTCCTCATAGGACAACCTTACATCAGTGGTGGGAAAATTATTGGAAGAGATTCTGAGAGACAGGATTTATATGCATTTGGAAAGGCATGGTCTGATTAGTGATAGTCAGCACGGCTTTGTGCATGGGAAATCATGTCTCACGAATTTGATTGAGTTTTTCGAGGAGGTGACCAAGAGGATTGACGAGGGTAGGGCGCTGGACGTTGTCTACATGGACTTTAGCAAGGCCTTTGACAAGGTCTCGCATGATAGGCTGGTCCAGAAGGTTTGAACACATGGGATCCAGGGTGAGCTAGCCAATTGGATACAAAATTGGCTTGGTGATAGGAGGCAGAGGGTGATAGTGGAGGGTTGTTTTTCAGATTAGAGGCCGGTGACCAGTGGTGTGCCGTAGGGATCGGTGCTGGGCCCTCTGTTGCTTGTCATATATATTAATGACTTGGATGTGAATGTAAGGGGCATGATTAGTAAGTTTGCAGATGACACCAAAATTGGTGGTCTAGTGGACAGTGAAGAAGCTTGTCTAAGGTTACAACAGGATATAGATCAACTGGGAAAGTGGGCAAGGGATTGGCAAAAGGAATTTAACGCAGACAAGTGCTAAGTGATGCATTTTGGGAAGTTAAACCAGGGTAGGACATATACAGTGAATGGCAGGGCCCTGGGTAGTGTTGTTGAGCAGAGAGATCTTGGGTGCAAGTACATAGTTCCCTGAAAGTGGCAACACAGGTAGACAGGGTGGTGAAGAAGGCGTATGGCATGCTTGCCTTCATCGGCCGAGGCATTGAGTACAAGAGTTGGGACGTCATGTTACAGTTGTACATAACGTTGTTTAGGCCGCATTTGGAGTACTGTGTGCAGTTCTGGTCGCCGCACTACAGGAAAGATGTGATTAAGCAGGAGAGGGTGCAGAAAAGATTCACAAGGATGTTGCTTGGTTTGGAGGGCTTGAGTTATGAAGAGAGATTGGATAGGCTGGGTCTGTTTTCCCTGGAGTGAAGGAGGCTGAGAGGGGACATGATAGAGGTATATAAGATTATGAGAGGCACAGATAGGGTAGATAGCCAGAATCTGTTTCCCATGGTAGGGGTGACTAAAACTAGAGGGCATAGATTTAAGGTGAGAGGGAGGAGGTTTAAAGGGAATCAAAGGGGTAAATTTCTTACACAAAGAACAGTGGGTATCTGGAATGAGCTGCCTGAGGAGGTGGTGGAGGCAGGAACAGTAGCAACATTTAAGAGGCATCTGGACAGGTACTTGAATGAGCAAGGCATAGAGGGATATGGAATTAATGCAGGCAGGTAGGATTAGTATAGATAGGCATTATGGTCGGCATGGACGAGGTGGGCCGAAGGGCCTGTTTCTATGCTGTACGACTCTATGACTCTAACCCTCCCATCCCAAGAATCAATCTAGTGAACCTTCATTGCATCGCCTCTAAGACAAGTATAGCCTTCCTTAGATACCGAGACCAAACTGTACACTGTACTCCAGGTGTGGTCTCACTCAAGCCCTGTATAATTGAAGCAACACTTGCTTGCTTTTATATTCAAACTCCCTTGCAATATAGGCCGACATATCATTTGCCTTCCTAATTGCTTGGTGTACCTGCAAGTTAACTTTCTGTGTTTTATGCACACGGACACACAAATTTCTCTCATGGTACTACTAATTCCTAACACTAATTCTACCTACTAATTCCTTACCAATTAAAAATATTCTGTTTTTCTATTTTTCCTACTAAAGTGAAGAATCTCACATTTCCCCAAATGATACTCCATCTGCCACCTTGCCCACTCACTTAACTTCTCTATATTCCTTTGCAAACTCCTTGGGCTAAAAACTCATTAAGGCCCAATTTTGGGTATGGTGGTTGCACTTCACAACCTGTCTGTTGCTGTTGAGGCACGCAACATGCAAACTTGATGCTGCCTCCTCATTTACCTGATTATCGTGCTGGTCCGAGTGGGGCCCGTGTTGTTGGCTGCTTGAGCGCTCAGCAGAGGGACGAGCAGCGTGCACTGATCTCACATGGTACCGCCAGCCTGCTCCTCTTAAATGCAGTCTGCTGCTCTTAAAGGGGAGCTATACTCAGTGCATGGGAGCTGCTGCTGGCTGCACAAATGAAACACCAGGAAAGACAGAGAACTCCTATGTCCATAGACGTGCTGCTGGAGGCCTTAGTCATGGAAGTGGATAGGAGGATAAAAGTCATATTTCCATGGGGGAGCCAGAAGACCCTCAAGGACCACCCTGTGAAGGGAATGGGAGAAAATAGCCAGGGAAATCAATGCAAGAATTTGGTTCCAAGGATCTGGCAACGGTGCCACAGGAAGATTAATGACCTCACGCACATGGTCAATCATGTTTGACAAATTTGTTAGAGCTCTTTGAGGATATAACAAACAGAGTGGATAAAGGCGAACTGGTAATGTAGTGTATTTGGATTTTCAGAAGGCATTCAGTAAGGTGCCACATAAAAGGTTATTACACAAAATAGGAGCTCAGGGTAATGGGGGTAATGTGTTGGCATGGATTGAGGATTGGCTAACACACAGAAGGCAGAGAGTTGGGATCAATGTGTCTTTTTCAGGCTGGAAAGCCGTAACTAGTGGGGTACCACAAGGATCGGTCCGAGGGCCTCAATTGTTTATTATCTATATTAATGATTTGGAGGAAGGGATAGAGTATAGAGTATCCAACACCCTGTACAGTTGTAATAAGACTTCCCTATTTTTAAACTATAACCCCCTCGCAATAAAGGCCAAAATTCCATTTGCCTTCCTAATTACCTGCTGCATCTGCATGCTAACTTTTTGTGTTTCATGCACAAGAACACCCAGATCCCTCTGTAATGCAGTATTTTGTAGTCTTTCTCCATCTAAATAATAATTTGCCTTTTTATTCTTCCCACCAAAGTGGATTACCTCACACTTTCCCACATTGAACACCATCTGCCAAGTTCTTGCCCACTCACTTAACCTATCTATATCCCTTTGCAGATTCTTTCTGTCCTCGTCACAACATGCCTTCCCACCTACTTTTGTATTGTCAGCAAATTTGGATACTCTGTACTCAGTCCCTTCCTCCAAATCATTAATATAGATAATAAATAGTATCTTATAGATGTTCAACATCACCTCCTTGCTCTTGCACTGTATGCCCCTACTAATAAAGCCCTGGATACTGTATGCTTAATTAACACCTCCCTCAACCTGTCCTGCCATCTTCAATGACTTATGCACATATACTTCCAGGTCCCTCTGCTCTTGCACCCGCTTTAGAGTTGTACCCTTTATGTTATATTGTCTCTCCATGTTCTTCCTACCAAAATGAATGACTTCACATTTCTCCACATTGAACTTCATTTGCCACCTGTCTGCCCATTCCACCAACTTGTCTATGTCCTTTTGAAGTTCGATACTATCCTCCTCACAGTTCACAATTGTTTCAACTTTCGTATTATCCACAAATTTTGAAATTGTGCCCTATGCACCAAGGTCTAGGTCATTAATATATATCAGGAAGAGCAAGGGTACCAACACTGACCCCTGGAGAACTCCACAACAAATGTTTCTCTAGCCTAAAGAACATCCATTAACCACTATTCTCTGTTTCCTGTCACTCAGCCAATTTTGTATCTATACTGCTACTGTACCTTTTATTCCATGAGATATAATTTTGCTCACAAGTCTGTTGTGCGGCTTTGTATCAAATGCCTTTTGGAAGTCCGTGTATACCACATCAACATCATTACCCTCATCAACCCTCCCTGTTACCTCTTCAAAAAACTCCAGCAAGTTAGTTAAACATGATTTTCCCTTAAGAAATCCATGCTGGCTTTCCATAATTAACCTGCATTTGTCCAAGTGACTATTAATTTGGGCCTGAATTATTTTTTCAAGAAGTTTCCCCACCACCGAAGTTAAACTGACTGGCCTGTAGTTGCTGGGCTTATCTTTACATTCTTTTTTTGAACAAGGATGTAATATTTGCAATTCCACAGTTCTATGGCACCCTCCCGAGTCTAGATAGTTTCCTACAGCAATATGTCCTAGATGTAACAAGAGGACAGGCAATATTAGATTTAGTTATGAGTAATGAGCCAAATTTAATTAGTAGACTAACTGTGCGTGAACATTTATCAAATAGTGATCACAACATGATCAAATTAAAGGTAGCGTTTGAAAGTGAAAAGCACGAATCAGCAACTAGAATTTTAGACTTGGGTAAGGCTGACTTTACCGGGATGAGACAGAGACTGTCCACGGTAAACTGGGAAGATCTGTTAATAGGTCAAACGACTGAAGAACAGTGGAGAATATTTAAAGAAACATTTAACGAAATACAGAGCGGGTATATACCCCTGAGAGGAAAAAGCTTCACTTCACAGAAAAAACAGCCATTTTTTTTTTAGAACATTACAGCGCAGTACAGGCCCTTCGGCCCTCGATGTTGCGCCGACCTGTGAAACCATCTGACCTACACTATTCCATTTTCATCCATATGTCTATCCAATGACCACTTAAATGCCCTTAAAGTTGGCGAGTCTACTACTGTTGCAGGCAGGGCGTTCCACGCCCCTACTACTCTCTGAGTAAAGAAAGTACCTGTAACATCTGTCCTATATCTATCACCCCTCAACTTAAAGCTATGTCCCCTCGTGTTTGCCATCACCATCCAAGGAAAAAGACTCTCACTATCCACCCTATCTAACCCTCTGATTATCTTATATGTCTCTATTAGGTCACCTCTCCTCCTCCTTGTCTTTAACGAAAACAACCTCAAGTCCCTCAGCCTTTCCTCATAAGACCTTCCCTCCATACCAGGCAACATCCTAGTAAATCTCCTCTGCACCCTTTCCAAAGCTTCCACATCCTTCCTAAAATGCGGTGACCAGAACTGCACGCAATACTCCAGGTGCAGCCTCACCAGAGTTTTGTACAGCTGCAGCATGACCTCATGGCTCCGAAACCCGATCCCCCTACTAATAAAGGCTAACACACCATATGCCTTCTTAACAGCCCTATTAACCTGGGTAGCAACTTTCAGGGATTTATGTACCTGGACACCAAGATCTCTCTGCTCATCTACACTACCAAGAATCTTCCCAATAGCCCAGTACTCTGCATTCCTGTTACTCCTTCCAAGGTGAATCACCTCGCACTTTTCCTCATTAAACTCCATTTGCCATCTCTCAGCCCAGCTCTGCAGCCTATCTATGTCCCTCTGTACCCTACAACATCCTTCGGCACTATCCACAACTCCACCAACCTTCGTGTCATCCGCAAATTTACTAACCCACCCTTCTACACCCTCATCCAGGTCATTTATAAAAATGACAAACAGCAGTGGCCCCAAAACAGATCCTTGCGGTACACCACTAGTAACTAAACTCCAGGATGAACATTTGCCATCAACCACCACCTTCTTCTTTCAGCTAGCCAATTTCTGATCCAAAGCTCTAAATCACCTTCAACCCCATACTTCCGTATTTTCTGCAATAGCCTACCGTGGGGAACCTTATCAAACGCCTTACTGAAATCCATATAGACCACATCCACTGCTTTACCCTCATCCACCTGTTTGGTCACCTTCTCGAAAAACTAAATAAGGTTTGTGAGGCACGACCTACCCTTCACAAAACCGTGCTGACTATCGCTAATGAACTTATTCTTTTCAAGATGATTATAAATCCTGTCTCTTATAACCTTTTCCAACATTTTACCCACAACCGAAGTAAGGCTCACAGGTCTATAATTACCAGGGCTGTCTCTACTCCCCTTCTTGAACAAGGGGACAACATTTGCTATCCTCCAGTCTTCCGGCACTATTCCTGTCGACAATGACGACATAAAGATCAAGGACAAAGGCTCTGCAATCTCCTCCCTGGCTTCCCAGAGAATCCTAGGATAAATCCCATCTGGCCCAGGGCACTTATCTATTTTCACACTTTCCAAAATTGCTAACACCTCCTCCTTGTGAACCTCAATCCCATCTAGCCTAGTAGTCTGAATCTTAGTATTCTCCTCGACAACATTTTCTTTCTCCACTGTAAATACTGACGAAAAATATTCATTTAACGCTTCCCCTACCTCCTCTGATTCCACACACAACTTCCCACTACTATCCTTGATTGGCCCTAATCTAACTCTAGTCATTCTTTTATTCCTGATATACCTATAGAAAGCCTTAGGGTTTTCTTTGATCCTATCCGCCAATGACTTCTCGTGTCCTCTCCTTGCTCTTCTTATCTCTCCCTTTAGATCCTTCCTGGCTAGCTTGTAACTCTCAAGCGCCCTAACTGAGCCTTCACGTCTCATCCTGACATAAGCCTTCTTCTTCCTCTTGACAAGCTCTTCAACTTCTTTAGTAAACCACGGCTCTCTCGCACGACAACTTCCTCCCTGCCTGACAGGTACATACTTATCAAGGACACGCAGTAGCTGCTCCTTGAATAAGCTCCACATTTCGATTGTGCCCATCCCCTGCAGTTTCCTTCCCCATCCTACGCATCCTAAATCTTGCCTAATCGCATCATAATTTCCTTTCCCCCAGCTATAATTCTTGCCCTGCGGTATATACGGCACAGTGGCGCAGTGGTTAGCACCGCAGCCTCACAGCTCCAGTGACCCGGGTTCAATTCTGGGTACTGCCTGTGTGGAGTTTGCAAGTTCTCCCTGTGTCTGCGTGGGTTTCCTCCAGGTGCTCCGGTTTCCTCCCACAAGCCAAAAGACTTGCAGGTTGGTAGGTAAATTGGCCATTATAAATTGCCCCTAGTATAGGTAGGTGGTAGGGAAATATAGGGACAGGTGGGGATGTGGTAGGAATATGGAATTAGTGTAGGATTAGTATAAATGGGTGGTTGATGGTCGGCACAGACTCGGTGGGCCGAAGGGCCTGTTTCAGTGCTGTCTCTCTAAACTAAACTAAATACCTGTCCCTGCCCATCGCTAAGGTAAACCTAACCGAATTGTGATCCCTATCACCAAAGTGCTCACCCACGGACAACTAAAGAGATTAGGGATAGCATAAAATAAAAAGAAATGGCTTACAAAAATGCAAAGCGCAGCACAGATCCGGCCGAATGGGATCGATACAAAGACCAGCAAAGGGTCACAAAGCAGCTTATAAGAGCTACTAAAAGAGATTATGAAAGGAAACTTGCAAGGCACATCAAAATCAATAAGAAGAAATTTTATAGTTACATAAAGGAAAAATGGGTGGTCAAGAGCAATGTAGGCCCACGAAAAGCTGAAAATGGAGATATTGTCATTGATAATGGGGAAATGGCAGACATGTTGAACAATTACTTTGCCTCAGTATTTACAGTTGAAAAGGAGGATAACTTTGCTGGAAGTCCCGAAAAAATTAATAACCGATAGGGGACAGGGACTTAATACAATTAACGTAAGTAAATCATCAGTAACAAGGAAATTAATGGAACTAAAGAGTGAGAAATCCCCAGGACCTGACAGTTTCCATCCAAGGGTGTTAAAGGAAGTAGGGGAGCACATTGTAAATGCCCTAACGATAGTCTTTCAGAGTTCCCTTGATTCAGGAGTGAAAGGGGGAACCAAGGAAATTACAGACCAGTTAGCCTGACATCTGTGGTGGGCAAGTTGCTGGAGTCTATAATCAAGGGTAGGGTGACTGAACACCAAGAAAAATGTAAATTTCAAAAATAATTCAAGAATAATCAGGGACAGTCAGCATGGCTTCATGACGGGAAGGTCATGCCTGACAAATCTCATTTTCTGAATTTTTTGAAGAGGTGACTAAGGTAGTGGACAGGGGAGTGTCTATGGATGTTATTTATATGGACTTACAGAAGGCATTTGATAAAGTCCCACATAAGAGACTATTAACTAAGGTAGAAGCCCATGGAGATGAGGGCAAATTATTGATATGATTAGAATGTTGGTTGAGTGGTAGGCGACAGAGAGTGGGGATAATGGGTAAGTACTCCGATTGGCAGGATGTAACTAATGGTCTCCCGCAGGGATCTGTGTTGGGGTCTCAATTATTCACATTATTCATTAACGACTTGGATGATGGCATAGTAAGTCATATATTCAAATTTTCTGATGATACAAAGTTAGGCGGCATTGTAGATAGTCTAGATGATAGCATAAAATTTCAAAGCGATATTGACAGACTAGGTGAGTGGGCAAAACTGTGGCAGATGGATTTCAATGCAGGGAAGTGTGAGGTTATCCATTTTGGACCAAAAAAGGATAGAGCAGGGTACTTTCATAATGGGAAGAGGTTAAGTACAGTGGATGTCCAAAGAGAATTGGGGGTTCAGGTCCATAGATCTTTCAAATGCCATGAGCAAGTGCAGAAAATAATCAAAAAGGCTAATGGAATGCTAGCCTTTATATCTAGAGGATTGGAATATAAAGACACAGAGGTTATGCTGCAGCTGTACAAAACCCTGGTTAGACCCCACTTGGAATACTGTGAGCAGTTCTGGACACCACACCTTAGGAAGGATATATTGGCCTTGGAGGGAGTGCAATGTAGGTTTACAAGAATGATACCTGGACTACAGGGGTTAAATTACGAGGAGAGATTACACAAATTAGGCCTGTTTTCGCTAGAATTTAAAAGGTTAAGGGGTGATCTGATTGAAGTCTTCAAAATATCAACAGCAAAAGACAGGCTAGATAAAGATAAACTATTTCCACTGGTTGGAGATTCTAAAACTAGGGGGCATAGTCTAAAAATTAGGACCAGACTGTTCAGGAGAGAGGTTAGGAAGCACTTCTTCACACAAAGGGTGGTAGAGGTTTGGAACTCTCTCCCACAAACAACAGTTGAAGCTAGAACAGCTGTTAATTTTAAATCTGAGATAGATTTTTGTTAAGCAAAGATGTTAAGGGATGTGGGCCAAAGGCAGGTATATGGAGTTAGGCCGCGGATCAGCCATGATCTCATTGAATGGCGGGACAGGCTCGAGGGGCTGAATGGCCTACTCTTGTTCCTATCTTCCTATGTTCCTATGTTCCTATGTTCCTATAAGGAAGACTGGAAAATTATGGCCAGTGTCCCCACAATTTCCACTCTCATTTCCCTCAATATCCATGGATGCATCTCATTCGGCCCTGGTGCTTTATCAACTTTAAGCATAGACAGCCTATCTAAAATCTTCTCCTTATCAATTTCAAATCATTCTCATGCATTAATTACCTCCTCTTTCACTGTGGCCTGGGTAGCACCTTCTTCCTTGGTAAAGACAGTATTCATTTAATACCTCGACTATTCCCCTGCCTCCATGCGTAAATCCCCTTTTTGTCCCTAATCAGCCCCACTCCTCCTTTTACCACCCGTTTACTATTTATATGCCTATAGAAGACATTGGGATTCCCTGTTATGCTAGCTGAAAGTCTCTTTTTATACTCCCTCTTTGCTTCTCTTATTTGCCTTTTCACTTCCCCTCTGAACTTTCTATATTCAGCTTGGTTCTCCATTGTATTATATACCTGACATCTGTCATAGGCACACTTTTTCTTCTTCATCTTCATCTCTATCTCTTTTGTCATTCAGGGAGCTCTGGATTTATTTGCCCTACCTTTCCCCTTCAAGGAAATATACCTTGACTGTGTCCAAACTATCTCTTCTCTGAAGATAGCCCACGGTTCAGCTACTGTTTTTCCTTCCAACCTTTGATTCCAATTTATGCGGCCCAGATCCACTCTTACCCCATTGAAGTTGGCTTTCCCCGTTAATTATTCTTACTCCAGATTGTTCTTTGTTTTTTCACATCACCAACCTAAATCTTATGATACAATGATCATTGTCCCCGAAATGTTCTCCTACTGATATTTGATCTGCTTGGCTCACCTCATTCCCAAGAAGCAGATCCAGCAATGTCTCTCCTCTCATTGGACTGGAAACATGCTGCTGTAGAAAATTTTCCTGAACACACTCCAGGAACTTTTGCTCCTCTCTGCCCTTTACACTACTACTATCCCAATCTATATTTGGATAATTAAAGTTCCCCATTATAACTACTCTATAATTCTTGCACCTCTCTGTAATTTCCTTGAAAATTTCTTCCACTTCATCCTTTCCACTAGTTGGTGGCCTATAGACTATACCAGGCAATGTAACTGCACCCTTTTTGTTCCTTAGCTCTAGCCAAATAGAATCTGTCTTTGACCCTGCAGGCCCTCTCTCTCCAGCACTGCAATGCTCTCCTTTATCAATACCGCCACTCATCCCCCTTTACTTCCTTTTCTATCTTTCCTGAACACCTTATATCCAGGGATATTTAACAACCAATCCTGTCCTTTATTGAGCCACGTCTCTGCTATGGCCACAACATCATATTTCCATGTAAATATGCACCTGTAACTCACCAATCTTATGAACAACACTCTGTGCATTCACATACATGCACATTAACCCTGATTTAGAGTTTATTACTTTCTCCCTTACTCTGACCCCATCTAATAACTTACTATTCCCTACTCTAGTGCTATCTATCTCTCCCAGTATTCTGTGCACCTTTGTATTCCTCTCTGATATTTCCTCCTGCTTCCCATACCCCTGCCAAGTTAGTTTAAAGCCTCCCCAATAACAATAGCAAATTGTCCCGCAAGGAAATTTGTCCCAACTCGGTTCAGGTGCAACCTGTCTGACCTGTTCAGGTCCCACCTTCTCCAGAACTGGTCCTAGTGTCCCAGGAATCTAAAGCCCTTCCTCCTGCACCACTGTTCCAGCCACGCATTCATCTGCACTCTCCTCCTATTTCTATACTCACTTGAGTGTGGTACTGTGAGTCATCTGGAGATTACTAATTTTGAGGTCCTGCTTACTAATGCCTTACCTAGCTCACTAAACTCTTCTCTCTTCCTGCAGGACCACATCCCTCTTCCTACCTATGTCATTGGTATCGATGTGGACCACGACTGCTGGATGCTCCCCCTCCCCCTCAGGGTGCTCTGCAGCCATTCAGTGACAACCTTGATCCTGGCACCAGATAGATTACCATAAAATCAAAGAGTTATGATTAAGGTATTCAACGCATACTGTTATGTCTATGGTCACAGACGAGGGGCACTTTACTGGAGTGGAACTTCTTTTTGTTCATGAAAGCTGTAGGAATTGGGTTTAGATGCCTAATTAAGCATATGTATATCATCAATAATGTCCTGCATTTTGAGGAAACCTGTGACACAGAAAACAAAACAGTGCCATTTTACGCTGCTGCCTGCTTTCCATGGGGGAAGCAATGAAAATTTGCCCAGGAAAGCAAGGCATTAGTCACTTGCTTGATACACTTGTGCACTGACTATTGACTATTCTGGTATATATGCCTGTGCAGGTGCTTGAAGTGATCCAAAAGCATAAATGTTCAAGGCTGTTGTGATGGAAATCACACCTGCCAAATGGATACATATTAATTTCATCATATGGGACACTGCTTGTAACTGTTTTACTGGACATTGCAAATAACCTGCTTTAAAAAAAGTAGAACTGAACAGCTAAAAACATGGTTATACACTTGCATTCTAAGACAAGGGCTGGCTGAGAGACAGTTAAATAGAGAGACAATGGGGGTGCTCCTTGATTCAATTGGCAAGATTGGTCTGAGCAATAGTGCTGATCAACACCCTTTGACTTTGTAAGAGCCAAAGCTCCAGCCCCCATTGAGTACAGCTGGAAGGCTCTGAAATCCAACACCCCTCCAAGAAGCTGCTGTTTCAAACAAAGAGATGGTCACATGACCTACCTGTTGGTAAGACTGGGGCTTTTGAATAGTGCCTCACAGAAAGGAAACAGACTTCAATTGGACTGGCAGAAGAAAAGTCTCTCTCTCTCTGCAGCAAAGTCCCAGGGAAACCACGATGCCAGCTTAAATGTCTAGACTGCAGAACTTTACAGATGACAACTAAAATGACAGACTAAGCCTCTCTTCGCCCTTCTGGTACCAAAGAAGCAAGCCGGGAATTGTGCACATGGCCCCAGCAAGGACTCCAAGACCTTAACTTCAGTTAAGGACATGTACCAAGGACATTAAGAACAGTATGTGTATTCCATTTATTACAAACTCTACTTCAACCAGCCCTCCCCCCCACCCCAACTCCTTCTTCTCCCCTGTATCAATTTGTGTGTGTGTGCCTTTTGTATGTCTGTGAGTGTGGATGTGTCACGTATTTAAGTAATTTTAACCGAGTTAGAGTGATAAGTCTAACAAACTTACATCTTTCTTGTTTAAACCTAAGAAAACCTGTCTGATTGGTTCATTTGCAATTGCAATTGTAATTAGAGTGCAGTGAATAAGGGCTGTCTGAGGTGGTAAGCTAAAATCACTGTGTTAAAAAAGATAAACCCTGTTACGGCCAAAACAGGAAAGGGGCAAGACGGGAGCCTGAGACCCTTTCCTCACCTGGTCACAACACTGTGACCACCCTAATAGCCACCATTAGAAGCACGCTGTCATTTACCTTGTCGGAAGATCAGGCAGGAGAGAATGGCATTAATCTGTGCAGCAGAGCCAATGGAGGCAAATTGCAACAACTTGCATTTATATATTGTCTTTAGGAAACCATATCAAGACCCTTCACAGAAAGGGAGATAAGATTCATGAAAAAAGAAAGTAAGTGCATTAACATACTGCCTTCCACCACCTCAGGACATCCCAAAGAGTTTCAGGGCGATTGAAGTACATGTGAATTCTAGTCACTGTTACTATGGAGGAAAATAGATAACTAAAGGAGCTGATGCTCAACCATGTGGGAGAGAAAAGAGTTACAACAAATGCAACAATAATAATATATATTACGCTCAAAGCACTAATCCAAAATCCGACTGGACTTATAAATACTGTCACACACCTTTCAAGGATACAATCTTTCCAGTATCACTCTTAGATGGGTGCAATAACAGCATGTATTCCTGGGAATTTGTGAATTCTAAACATTTAAATAAATTAAAATTATGTTTGGGGCCTTAATATGTATTATCTGTATGAGATAGGGTTTCCAACTCTCCTGGAATGACAGGGAGTTTTCTGGAAGCAGGAGCTCTTCTCTTGAGCATTCCCTCCAGCAGCCTGGCAGATTATGGGGTTAAAATTCCCAATACAGTGAGTCCTTTCCCCCACCCCCATTCGGTGACGCCACCCGCTGCTGTTAGAAGAGCCTCTGGCTCAGTGATGTCACCCGCCAAGTGCCTGAATTGTGTGCAGTGCAGTTGGGAGAGGGCTGGAGAGTTGGGAATTGGCAGTCACTGAAGTTGGGGAAGCTCTGAAATTTGGGAACACGAGAAGGAGCCTAGGGAATAGGTCTTTGGTGGGAGAGATGGAGTTTGGGGATGGTGAATTGGGGATGAGGTATCGGCAGGAGAGAAAGGGTCTGAGAAATAAGTAAGAGCAGGGGACTAGGGTTTGGGGGATTGGGGCTCAAGTGGTGGGGGTTGGAGGGTGGAAATCTGAGGTATGGTTGGGTGTTGGGACCAACATTTACTGCTGAGCCAGGAGTAAGGGCAGCGACATGGTAGCAGCACAGAAATGAGTGACCAGTAAAGGCGTGAGTTAAAGGTGGCAACCTTACTGTGGGTAAATAGTGAAAAATTATTTCTACTGGTGGGTGGATGGGGAACTAGGGAACAGAAAAAAGGATTCTTACTGAAAGAACCAAGGTGGAAGGACAAGTATAATTGGACTGTGGGATATTTTACCATACGTGGCTATTGAGATAGAGACTAAAGCATCATTTCAAAGGGAATGATGCAAAACCATGAGCAAAAATACTCAACTACAGTGTACTCAACCTTTATAAGGTAAATGCAATTACATTGGCAGATGTCACATGGTCAGGTATCTCAGCATCAGAATGTCATGTGACCAAACCTTCAGCAATGCCTCCAACAACAGTTGGCAACCCCAGTATGAAGCCTCAGTGCAACAAAAATAATTAGTTGTGAATTCACAGAAGGAATTGGGTGAGAAATCACCTTACAGGCAACCTGCCAATTCCATTCACATACTCTTCGCCTGCACTTTTATTTTTACAACGGAGAACTGTTTGGAAATCCATCCTTGCTCTTCATGTACTTTTATTGCAGAAAGGTCTAAAGATGTTACTTTTTTGAGAATTATTTGCCTTTTTATAAAATTCCATATTTCATGTTAGTTTTGGCAACACTGGATATTTTATAATCAGTACTGTCATCGCTTGGAATTGTTAATTTACCATTCTCCTTTTCATTATATTTGTACATTCCAAACTTTATTCTGATGGTTAATGAAAATCTTTAATTCAAAGTTTTTTCTTTGTCCTGGAAAATTTATATTAATGATAGGCACTACCATAATAAAAGATCACAAAGACAAGAGTACAAAATGAAGTAACTTCTTCAGTCATTAGCTGCAACTGTTTAGCATATTTACCAGAATTTCAAAGCAAAATTAAAGCTTTAAAATAAAGATAATGAGAGATAATGAGAAAATGAGGCTTAGAATGTCAAATGGTACTAAATTGTCTCACTTAACTATGCTCGCTTTGCACATTGAGAATATACCAGGTAAAATTACACATACTTTTTTGTAGATGACTTGTCAATTTGTAGCTCAGTTAAAGTGAAGAAATGAAGCTGCATTTCAGTTGCAGCCTGTCAGTTCCCCACGATGACAAAAAACAGAAAGCAATCACCTGTTTGATTGTAGGTGTATTAGAGTATATGTGTGAAGTGAAAATGAAAAAGCTTTAGGCACTTTGCTAAGATGCATTTTCTTTCTTGCTGGTTTTCATTTCTTTTATCTGCATTTTATCAGGCTTCTTTAGAACAGTTAATTGTTAATAAATAGCAAAATAAAATGCAGCACGTACCTCTGTTTAACTGGGCTGGGTATAATAGTTTCAGAATAAAAGAGATCAGTCAGAAGACAAAACATTTGCAGGTTTTGTTCTCTCATAAGTACTATGCATTTGTTTTAGCAGCTGCATGTATGAACTTATGTAAGTTTGGCAAGGCAGTGATTGTTGGATAGAGGAAAAAATTAAGTAGGAGTCATGCAGTTGAAAAGGGAGTGTAATTTGTGCATATTAAGTCCATATTAGACAATTTAGCTGTGTAATTAGTTTGCAGCAGTGGGTTGACATGAACTGGGCACAGGGAATGATCCTTACGCTGGAATGGGTAGGCACGAGGTACACTCAATATTGGGCTTCGGGCCTCATTTAAATGAGATCAGTGAGCTGCAAACACTTGCTGACCATCCCCAGGAATCTCACTTGGGAGTTGGCTTTAGATTTCGGGACTCTACATCACTGGCAGCATCCCTCAAGTAATTCCTGGGAGATAAGGGAGGCAATCAGTAGGGAGGGGTTGATCAGGAAGGAGGGAGAGGTGATCAGGAAGGGCAAGTGATCGGGAGGAAGCCCAGCAGAAGCTAGCAATGATCTTTGGCGTTGCAGTGGTAATGCACATTCAGATAAGTATTTTTTTTTACCAAACTTACCTTGTTGATGGCAACATCCAGTGGTCCCTTTAAGGATGAACCATATTTTCCTGAAATCAGCTGTCCTGATATATTAGACAAAGGAGCCTCAAACAAGCATTAGTCATCTTATATGCATATTCAAAAGCTGTTTCAGGCACAGACCCTGGACGCCTCTTTTTCTGCATCTATCAATATGGCAGTCAGCATACTTTCAGCGTAGAATGTATGCAGGAACAACAAATGCCATATTGGACACGCCAACAATTGTTTTATGCTAGTAAAAAGGGTGTAATGTTATCCAATTTCTAGGTTGTTGTAATAAAAACAGAAATGCTGGAAATACTCAGCAGGTCTGGCAGCATCTGTGGAGAGAGAAAAACAGGGTTAACATTTCAGGTCAGTGACCCTTCATCAGAACTGGGAAAAGTTAGAAATGTTATAGGTTTTGAGTAAGTGAAAGCTGGGAGGGTGAGATGAAGAACAAAAGGGAAGGTTTGTGATAGGGTGGAGGGCAGGATTAAACGACAAAAAGTTTCATGGTACAAAGACAAAGTAAGTGCTTTTAGGACAAATAAAGAAACAAAAGATTTGTCAAGAAGAGGTGTGACTGGCAGGATTGTGGATAACTGTCATAGATAAGCAAAGAAAAGAGAAAAAAAAGAAAGAGAGGAAAAAACAAACAAGCAAAGAGAAAGGAAACAAAATGGGGGCAGATATTACGATTTAAAATGATTGAACTCAATGTTAAGTCTGGAAGACTGTAAAGTGTCCAATTGAAAGATGAGGTGTTCCTTGAGCTTATGTTGAGCTTCATTGGAACACTGCAGTGGGCCGAGGACAGAAAGGTTAGAATGGGAGCAAGGTACAGAATTAAAATGACAGGTGACTGGCAGCTCAGGTTCACGCTTGCAGACTGAACAGAGACATTCTGCAAAATGGTCACCCAGTCTGCATTTCATCTCATTGTGAGCAGCAAATACAGTATACCAAATTGAAAGAAGTACACATAAATCACTGCTTCACCTGGAAGGAGTGTTTGGGGCCTTGGACGGTGAGAAGAGAGGAGATAAAAGGGCAGGGAAAGGTGTCATAGGAAAGTGGGGGAGGTGTTAGGGGTGATTGAGGAGTGGACCAGGGCATCATGGAGGGAATGGTATCTTCAGAATGCTGAAAGGGGAGGGGAAGATGTGTTTGGTGTTGGCATCAAGCTGAGGTGGCAGAAATGGCAGAGGATGATCTGTTTAATATGGTGGCTGGGGGATGGAAGTTGAAGATGAAGGGAATCCTATTGTGGGTTTAGATGGAAGGAAAGGGGCAAGAGCAGAAGTGCGTGAAGTGGAACTGACATGGTTGAAGGCCCCGTCAACCACAGTCTGGGGGAATCCTTGGTTGAGGAAAAAGAAAGACATATCGGAAGCGCTAGTATGGAAGGTTGCATCATTATAACAGATGCAACAGAGATGGAGAAACTGGGAGAATGGAATACAGTCCATACAGGAAGTGGGGTGTGAGGAAGTGTAGTCTGGGTAGCTGTAGGAGTCAGTGGGCATATAGTGAATATTGATTGATAGTTTATCTCCAGAAATGGAGACAGAGAAGTCAAAGAAGGGAAGGGTCGGAGATGGACCAGAGATAGTTCCCAGAGGCCATTCCCTTGAGAACAATTTCTGCTAAGGTAGTGGTAGAAAAGTTAACCCAATTCTTCACTAGATATGGATTACCAGTTGAGATTCAGTTGGATCAAGGTTCTAATTTTATGTCTAAAATTTTTCTGGAAGCTATGAGCAATCTGGGTGTCATTCAGTTAAAGTCTTCAGCCTACCACCCTCAGATACAAGGGGCTTTAGAAAGTACAATCAGACCCTCAAAATGATGGTCAGGGAATACTATCATGAATATCCCCTTGATTGGGATAAAGGGCTGGAATTTCTTTTGTTTGCCACTAGGGATTCACCTAATGAATCTACCAGTTTTAGTTCTTTTGAATTAGTTTATGGAAATGAGCTAAGAGGTCCTGTAAAACTAATCAAAGAAAAGTTTTTAGAACAGAGGGATGAATCTTCTGTGTTAGATTATGGGAGCAGCTCACAAGAGCCTACAAAGTGGCTCAGGACCACCTTAAAGCTTCCCAAACAACCATGAAGAAATGGACAGACAAGCATGCCAAGATCCAAACATTTCAAGGGGTTGAGGTGTTCATATTACAGCCTTTCCAGGGTGAACTGCTGAAAGCATGGAGTAGAGTATATGATTTACTGTACCAGTAACTGGGTAAATATTTAAATATATGTTGTGACCTATGGAAAAGTGGAACTAGAGGAAGACAATGCACTCCTCCTGCCTCGATTGTAACAAGGCTGATCGCAGAAATACATAGAGGGGTTTTGGGGGTTGGTGGATTCAATCAATCAGGCGTGTTGTGGAGCGGGGACAAGCACTCTTGCTCCTGCCTCCACACTAACAATTTTTAAATTAATTTTACTTGCCTTTTCAGTCAATTTTTGGACCACACCCACATCAGTAAAAGCTGAGTGAAATGGACTCAGCCTCTGCTTAGCTCAGGGCACAGTCCCAGACAGGCGATAGACATCTCATTAGCATATACAACCTGTGTTAAGGAGCCGCAACAAGGTCCAATTTGTAGGCCAAGAACACAGAGACTTCAAAACATTGTCCAACCAGGGAAAGATAAACAATCCACCAAAATAGAGAGGGCCTTATGATATCTCAGTGGAGAAATTCACTGATTAATATTGGCTGAGGTATACTGGTTAGGAGGGTCCCAGATGATTCCTACTGGGGGCTGAGATAACATTGATGTGATGGTTGGGGTGCTACAATAGCCTTAACCCTTGGTCAAGGACCAGGGATGATGAAAATCACTTGCATGTTTTCTTCACTGAAGCTACCTGTCTTGTTGGGTGTTTCCAGCATTTTATTGGATAAAAGGCAAGTCCTGAGACAGCACTTGGTGGCAGCAGGACATACTCAGCAATTTTACCAGAGGTGGTCTTCTAATTGGCTGCCTATGGGCCCGCCATCCAATTAAGGATGGTGGGCAGGGTGGACTCCTGATGCTGCCAGCCCAATTAGAGGGTGGGCAGCTCTGAAACCTCAGCAGTGCCACTGGGAGAGATGATCACTGTTGAGGAATGCAGGAGATCTGTGACCTACAGCTTGGTAGGAAAAAAGAAAAGTTGTCGTGGAGCCCAGTGTTGGAGGGGAAATCCTTCTGGGGAAATCATTGGGGCTGTGGGGGCTGTCTTCTCTGCTCGCAGCCCCCTCTGTTCTATAGAGGCTTTCCTCCCAGGCTGCTGTGGTCTCTTCATTTAGCCGGCAGCTTCCCCATGTGGTGGGATGGGGGTGGGGGGGGGGAGGGGGTGATGGGTAACCCCACCAATCAGCAAAATTCTGACAGCACTGAAAATGGCCCTTAATTGAGCCTTATGATGGTAATTGGCTGTCCGCCTCCTTGGAACAGATAGCCTCTGCCTCTCCCGCCCCACCTCTCAGCCCGCCTCCCAAGACCAGTAAAATCCTGCCCCAGTAGCTTCAGTCTTCCCAATATTTAGTTGGAGGGACTATCTGCTCATCCAGTACTGGATGTCGGACAGCAGTCTGACAACTTAGAGACAGTGGAAGGCTCGAGAGAGGTGGTGGTGAGGTAGAGTTGGGTGTCGTCAGAGTACATGTGGAAACTTGCTGAGTTTTAGGATGATGTTGCCGAGGGGCAGCATGTAGATGAGAAATAGGAGGGGGACATGGATAGATCCTTGAGGAACACAAGAGGTAATGGTGTGGGAGCAGGAAGAGAAGCCATTGCAGGTGATTCTCTGGCTGCAGTTAGATGCCTTGTCTTTCGCAACAACTATTTAACACTCCATTTGCATTCTGTTCCATGACATCTGTCATTTAACCTCTCCCCCCTCTGTCCTGTCACAGACCTTCCTTCTTGTTTTACTTCACCCCACCCCCCCCACCCCCATCTCACTTTCTCAAAGACTGTTACATTTCTAACTTTTGCCAGTTCTGATAAAGAGTGACGGACCTGAAATGTTAGCTCCGTTTCTCTCTCCAGATGCTACGAGACCTGCTGAGTATTTCTGGCACTTTCTGTTCTCATTTCAGAGTTCCAGCATCCGCAGTATTTTGCTCTCTTCTTTAGATCTACTAGGTTTACACCATGGCAAACTGTCAGAATTTTGGAGCCCTCTACACCTACTAAATTTGAATAAAGGCTATATCCTTTTCACCAATAATGCCCCATGTTCTGGCTTGGGAAATGTTGTACAACAACAGCTGGAAGAATTATTGCATCACCAAAGCTTGAATGTAATTTCTATGAAATTAAGATTCTATAGCATTTCCTTTTTTTTACTTCCCTCTGCACCTCAGCTTCCAAGGATCATATGAATAAATGCCTCTATGATAAGTATCAACAAAGTGAAAGGCAATGCTAGGCAGTAACCTGATTCAAGTCCCAATCCAAGATTTGAGTACAAAATCTAGGCTGTCACTCCAGTGCAGTACTAAGGGAGAGCTGTACTGTCAGAGGTGCCGTCTTTTGGATAATACATTAAACCCTGGCCCCATCTGCCCTCTAAGGTAGATGCAAAAGATCTCACGGCAGTATTTTGAAGAAGAGCTGGGGAATTCTCTCTGGTGTCCTGGACAATATTTATCCCTCAGTCACCAAAACAGATTATCTTGTCAATATCACACTGTTGTTTGTGGAACCTTTCCGTGTGCAAATCAACTGCTGTGTTTCCTACATTACAACCGTGACTACATTTCAAAAAAACTTCATTCACTGTAAAGTGCTTTGAGATGGCTTGAAAGGTGCTATATAAATGCAAGTCTTTCTTTCCTTTCAGATAGTCTTCATAAAGTAGTTAAGCCAAGCTTGAGCAAGTTATAATGTCACCTTGATCTCTCCACTGGTGTAGTGCCTTCCAATTTTTTTTTTCTTGGTGTTTGTTATTCTTTATTTTTAAATCTGCCCTGCATCAGATGTAAACCATTAATATGATTCAACAGTTTTCTTCGACAAAGATCTTTCCCTTTAATTCCAAAGTCATTAGAGTATTCCAAATCCAGTGCGGTAACGGTGTTCTCCCTTTCATAATAACAAGGTGAAATACAAAAGGGTATGAGAATTGTTTGAAATTTCTACTGTAGTACTGGAAGGATAGAGGCTATTTAATATTCTGGCAAAGTGGAATTGTTATGTAACACTCACTCTTAACACTGAGACAGAATATGCACTGTACCTTTTTCATTTATTGCTGTTATCATAGAAATGAAAGGAAAGTTATGATTTCAGAACATACTGTTCACCTGAAGTAAAGATTGCATTGTGCAGCAGACTTCAAAAGGAATTGGGGATGCTAGTAAAAATCCTTCCGTACATCCATTTCATCTCAGCATTAATTGCAGTTCTGCTGGAAAGCTAAGACCATTCCAATGGTTATCTTATCCTGTGCTAGCAGAGGCAAGCAAACCAGATGGGTCTGGGGTTCAGTTCTCAATCTGAACTAAACTAGCTGATCTCACTCAGGGCACAACCATTAACTTCAGCACCCGGGATCCAGGATGGGATAATTGGCAAGGTTGTGATTGCCATCTGCTGACTCCTGCTGAAAGTATTTATTTATTGATTGAGGTAAGAACAGGATATGGTTCAGATGTGATGTTCCTTGCAGTTGAAAAGTCTGCCAATAGTCACTGTTAGAAGTCACACGTGAATAATGGCTAGTTGGGCAAGGTACCAAAAAGTGACTGCCACATGTGGTATTGTTGTTAATGCTACTTAAAAAGACCACTTAAAGGGTGGCTGCACTTTGGCTGCAGACAGCAGTGAAACTCCCCAGATTAAAGAAAATGGTTGAAAGAAGTTCAGATAGGGCACTATTTGATCCTTTGTTGGAGGCCTTGGTCCAGACAGTGAACAAATGGAGGGAGATCCTGTTCCCCTGAGGGGGCTGATGGAAATGGAAAGAGGTTGCAAAGGAGGTCAATATTGGGAGCTTAGCTCCCAGGACATGGCTGCAATATCAAAAGAAGTTCACTGATGTCACCAGAGGTGTCAAGGTGACAAGATTGTTCTCTTACTCTCAGCCTACACCTTTATCAGCTCCACGTCGCCACACAAAATATTCCCCTCCCCTTACTTCCCTTCACTTTCCTCCAATCACTGCACCACACTTCACTCCACCTCCTTTTCTTCATACTCACCACTATTGCAATCCTCACTTTCCAACATCTCACATCTTGCATGCTGCATTCCAACAACTCCACCATATTCTCTAAATATTTCACAAGGACATTATTAAAGCGCTGACTTCTTTCTTTCAGGAGAAGGCCATGTACAGCCTGTGAAAGGAGACTGCCACTGGGAAGACCTAGTTTAGGTTGAGTTTCCAGAATTTTCTGGGGAGTTCCTCAAAACCTTTGTAAGTGATTGCTTATATGACAAGTGAGTGGAGATGTGCTGGCTTCCAGAATAATGCCTGTCAACCCCACCATTGGAGACATGGCGCGTGGCCAACACCCCTCAAGTCTTCAATTTAAAATAAATAGCCAGATCAGCTTTCTGCTCAGGAAAAGGGTTGTTTTGAGTAGGAAAGCACAGCTTTGAAAAGAGGTTGCTTGATAGAATGACATGCAGTAAGAAATAGTACAGAAAATGCAAATTTAGGGCTAATGTCAAGAAGCTTTCCTTCAAACAATATTTAATCAACTGATTGAATGGAATTCCAGTTGCGCAGTGGAGGTAAGAACCTTGGAATATTTAGGAGACACATTTTTTATTTTTTCATGGGATATGGGCATTGCTGGCAAGGCCATCATTTGTTGCCCATCACTAATTGCCTTTGACAACTGAATGACTTGCTAGTCCATTTAAGAGGGCAGGTAAGAGTCAATAACATTGCTATGGATCTGGAGTCACATGTAGGCCAGACCAGGTAAGGATGACAGATTTCGCTAACGTACATTGGTGAACCAGATGGATTTTTACAACAATCGATACTAGTTTCATGGCACCATTACTGAGACTAGCTTTCAATTCCAGATTTTAAAAAATTATTAAGTAATTGAATTTTAAATTCCACCAGCTGCCGTGGTGGGATTTAAACCCATGATCCCAGGGCATTAGCCTGGGCTTCTTGATTACTAGTCCATCAACATTATCACTACGCCACCGTCACCCCCAATATAGATATTGTGATGAGGAGGACAGTTGACTATTTTTGGATGGATGAGCTAAGATGGGCTGAAGGTTTTTTGTCCTTCCAAAGTGAGTATTGACACCATTGTGTCAGCCAGTGAGTTGGAGGTGGGATGGAACTTATGGTAGGAATAACAGAAAACAGTCTATTTTACAGAAAAAAAAATACTTACTCAACAAAAAGGACCAGAGTCTTTTTAAACGAACTCATGACAAACTATGGCAAAATCTGCCAATAAAAACAGGATTATTTCTGCACCAAAACGCAGTGATTGGAGGGTAGTTACATAATACAAATTACGTGCACAAATCAATCCCAGTCACTTATAGCAGTGTGTCTGCAGATGTGATGGACAGGGGAATTACCCAGTCATCTCCATACTGGCTGGAATTTGTGGTGTCACTATATGCAGCCTTTTCATCCATGTCTATCTAGTGATCTTGTGACTTGTGATACCTGTTTGGACAGAGGGGACTGAATTTCCTCAGATTCCATCAGATTCCTTTATAATACTAGTAGGGGTGTGAAGAAATGGCTCAGGATAAGGCTGGATCATTTGGGATTTTGAACTTGGCCTTATAAGCTGCAGAGTCTTTGCCCAGCTCTTGCAAAGCATCTTGCAAAGCCTGCTGAGAGAGTGTGACCATGGCCAAGGACTCTGCTGGGAGTTCCCACTTCCTTCACTAACTTCCTTCGCCAACTTTAAGGGCATTTAAGTGGTCATTGGATAGACATATGGATGAAAATGGAATAGTGTAGGTCAGATGATCGGCGCAACATCGAGGGCCGAAGGGCCTGTACTGCGCTGTAATGTTCTAATTCTAATTCTAATTCTAAAATGGTAAGCAGTGTAAGACTGAAGGCATTACACTGAGTCCGATGGGGCATTCCAGCCTCTTGAGGGTTGTGAAGGGATGCCCAGCTCAATTAATTCAAATAAAAATAATTAGAGCAGAATTTGAGTTTAGATCCTGGCTTCTGCAAGCTTTTGTGTGGATGTCTGATGAAGTTATGTTTTCTTTCTTCATCGCACTGCGAAAAAGCATAAAATAAAAAAAAAACAAGAATGCTGCTGTGCAAATTATCATTCCTAAACAGTGTGCACACACCTCCCAAATTACTACTGTTCACTAAATAACATCATTCTGCCACTTCAGGCAGTTGAAAAATCCCCTTTTATTCGAGAAGGATAGAAACATGTAATTGTTTTATTTGTTTTTTTCACCACAATCACTATAATTTCTGAAGCTCGCAAGCTAAGCAGCTATTTCTTCGTCATTCATGTTGGCTCAACTAAGTGCCCTCGTAAATAACATTAGGGCAATGCAATGGCGGAGACTGTGAACCCGTTGGCTGGGTGTACAGAATAATGTGTATCCTTATAGTTTGATGCTTGATGGACCAAGGCTTTTAATAATTAATCTCATTTCATTTATTTTGTTTATAAAATATTCATTTTACACAAGTACAAGCAAATATTTCACAAGGCATCAGCTCAACATTTCTTAGCATAAAGTGCTACCTATAATGAGGCACAGAATAAATACAATGACATTGTTAATGTTAGATGCTCCATTCAACTTCCCTAATGCTTGATGGACCAAGGTTCAGCACTGATTCTTAATCATGAGATAAGCACTAAATTGGTGTTTTATTTAGTATTGTAATCTGAAAACTGTCATATTTAATTTTCTTATGGAGTGTTTTTGTTTCAGTGCTATTTTTTAGCTACTGTTTAGGGAATTGTGAATCCTCCACTTTCTCAGCCTCAGTGGAACCTGGAGGTCAAGGATGCCCAGTAGGATGAGACATGCCAGCCTCCTAATGGACACAAGTGATCCCCACTGTGGGTGGGTTCTGGATTGTTCTTGGGGTCTAGACTTCTGAATATCGGAGCAGAATTTTAAAAAATATTTAAAATATCTCTAGCACCATCTACTTCTGGTGTGGATTGGGGGGGTGAAATTGATGGCGGGAGGACTAGGGAAGCCATCGTCCACAGCATTTATCACAAACGCTAAACCCAGCTATTAATTGCGTTCCCTGCCCTGGCTACTGTCACAGACAGAACCTGATTTTTTTGCAACCTTGATGATGCATTTAAACCTAAGCTGAGCATCTGGTGCCATACCCTCTCCATCACAGACATTGCCTATCTCCACCCTTACCTCAGTCCATTTGCCACTGATACTCTCATTCATACCTTTGTCATCTTCAGGCACAATGAGATTGATTTTGAGTGTCGTCACATTAACAGGGCGCTAATGGACTCAAAACAGGGTCATATCCATTAACTCTGGCGATGCGACCAGCTCCATTTTAAAAGGGGCCTACAGCTGGCCCTCCAAAGCGCTCCCCTATTCAGGTAATGGACCCCTTTTAATCTGGAAATTGGGCCCTATAACGTAAATAATATTCCAATTGCCATTTTGAGTTGGAACTGGTTGGAGCATGTGCAGTTCGCACTTTATTTTGGATAATGAGATTTATTTATAATTAAATTAGAACATAATTAAATTGACTGCAAATCTATGCTGTGATCCCTCATCTGCAATTTCAATTAATTATTCACTGCTACGTATATTGCTTTCCCTCTCCCATTCTCTTAAAGAAATATTGGAATTTTAAAAGAAAATTAGTTATTGTAAAAGCATGAGATTTTATTCCCAATGTCCATGGTACTAAATAAGGAAAGCCAAGTGAAGCTCCCAACATCTTTTGAGTTCATTGTAGGCTGGGGAAATCTGAACAGAGTATTCTCGAGAGATATGCAGTCTGTAAGGAAAGTAAACAAAGTTGTATCAAGAAACTCCAGCTTTCTAGGATTTGCGGTCCTGACCCACCAGCATTGCTGATGGGCTGTTAATCTATCTCCTTCTCACCAACATAAGCAGGCACCAGCACAGTAGTACAGATTCCCAAGGCTTCAGTCAGTGAGCTTGAGGAGGTAGTACTGGTTGAGTTATAGGGCACGGGTGAGGAAAAACAAGAGGAAGTGATGCCAGTGAAAGGAGATTTATGCACCAGCTGTCATTAATGGTTGTGTAGCGGTAAAGACCAGTTCTATGAACAACTCCATAACATCATTAGCAGCATCCCCAACACCGAACACCTATTCCTGCTGGGGGACTTTAATGCCAGGGTTGGGGCCGACCATGACTCATGGCCCTCCTGCCTTGGGCGCTATGGCGTTGGAAGGATGAATGAGAACGGGCAGAGACTGCTTGAGTTGTGTACCTATCATAACCTCTGCATCACCAACTCGTTCTTTCACACTAAACCCTGTCACCAGGTTTCATGGAGGCACCCAAGATCACGTCGTTGGCACCAGCTAGACCTCATTGTCACAAGGCGAGCCGCCTTAAACAGTGTTCAAATCACACGCAGCTTCCACAGTGCGGACTGCGACACCGACCACTCCCTGGTGTGCAGCAAGGTTAGACTCAGACCAAAGAAGTTGCATCATTCCAAGCAGAAGGGCCACCCGCGCATCAACACGAGCAGAATTTCTCACCCACAGCTGTTACAAAAATTTCTAAATTCACTTGTAACAGCCCTTCAAAACACTCCCACAGGGGATGCTGAGACCAAGTGGGCCCACATCAGAGACGCCATCTATGAGTCAGCTTTGACCACCTACGGCAAAAGTGCGAAGAGAAATGCAGACTGGTTTCAATCTCATAATGAAGAGCTGGAACCTGTCATAGCCGCTAAGCGCATTGCACTTTTGAACTACAAGAAAGCCCCCAGCGATTTAACATCCGCAGCACTTAAAGCAGCCAGAAGTACTGCACAAAGAACAGCTAGGCGTTGCGCAAACGACTACTGGCAACACCTATGCAGTCATATTCAGCTGGCCTCAGACACCGGAAACATCAGAGGAATGTATGATGGCATGAAGAGAGCTCTTGGTCCAACCATCAAGAAGATCACCCCCCTCAAATCTAAATCGGGGGACATAATCACTGACCAACGCAAACAGATGGACCGCTGGGTTGAGCACTACCTAGAACTGTACTCCAGGGAGAATGCTGTCACTGAGACTGCCCTCAATGCAGCCCAGCCTCTACCAGTCATGGATGAGCTGGACATACAGCCAACCAAATCGGAACTCAGTGATGCCATTGATTCCCTAGCCAGCGGAAAAGCCCCTGGGAAGGACAGCATTACCCCTGAAATAATCAAGAGTGCCAAGCCTGCTATACTCTCAGCACTACATGAACTGCTATGCCTGTGCTGGGACGAGGGAGCAGTACCCCAGGACATGCGCGATGCCAACATCATCACCCTCTATAAAAACAAAGGTGACCGCGGTGACTGCAACAACTACCGTGGAATCTCCCTGCTCAGCATAGTGGGGAAAGTCTTTGCTCGAGTCGCTCTGAACAGGCTCCAGAAGCTGGCCGAGCGCGTCTACCCTGAGGCACAGTGTGGCTTTCGTGCAGAGAGATCGACTATTGACATGCTGTTCTCCCTTCGTCAGATACAGGAGAAATGCCGTGAACAACAGATGCCCCTCTACATTGCTTTCATTGATCTCACCAAAGCCTTTGACCTCGTCAGCAGACGTGGTCTCTTCAGACTACTAGAAAAGATCGGATGTCCACCAAAGCTACTAAGTATCATCACCTCATTCCATGACAATATGAAAGGCACAATTCAACATGGTGGCTCCTCATCAGAGCCCTTTCCTATCCTGAGTGGTGTGAAACAGGGCTGTGTTCTCGCACCCACACTTTTTGGGATTTTCTTCTCCCTGCTGCTTTCACATGCGTTCAAATCCTCTGAAGAAGGAATTTTCCTCCACACAAGATCAGGGGGCAGGTTGTTCAACCTTGCCCGTCTAAGAGCGAAGTCCAAAGTACGGAAAGTCCTCATCAGAGAACTCCTCTTTGCTGACGATGCTGCTTTAACATCTCACACTGAAGAATGCCTGCAGAGTCTCATCGACAGGTTTGCGTCTGCCTGCAATGAATTTGGCCTAACCATCAGCCTCAAGAAAACGAACATCATGGGGCAGGATGTCAGAAATGCTCCATCCATCAATATTGGCGACCACGCTCTGGAAGTGGTTCAAGAGTTCACCTACCTAGGCTCAACTATCACCAGTAACCTGTCTCTAGATGCAGAAATCAACAAGCGCATGGGTAAGGCTTCCACTGCTATGTCCAGACTGGCCAAGAGAGTGTGGGAAAATGGCGCACTGACACGGAACACAAAAGTCCGAGTGTATCAGGCCTGTGTCCTCAGTACCTTGCTCTACGGCAGCGAGGCCTGGACAACGTATGCCAGCCAAGAGCGACGTCTCAATTCATTCCATCTTCGCTGCCTTCGGAGAATACTTGGCATCAGGTGGCAGGACTATATCTCCAACACAGAAGTCCTTGAAGCGGCCAACACCCCCAGCTTATACACACTACTGAGTCAGCGGCGCTTGAGATGGCTTGGCCATGTGAGCCGCATGGAAGATGGCAGGATCCCCAAAGACACATTGTACAGCGAGCTCGCCACTGGTATCAGACCCACCGGCCGTCCATGTCTCCGTTATAAAGACGTCTGCAAACGCGACATGAAATCGTGTGACATTGATCACAAGTCGTGGGAGTCAGTTGCCAGCATTCGCCAGAGCTGGCGGGCAGCCATAAAGACAGGGCTAAATTGTGGCGAGTCGAAGAGACTTAGTAGTTGGCAGGAAAAAAGACAGAGGCGCAAGGGGAGAGCCAACTGTGCAACAGCCCCAACAAACAAATTTCTCTGCAGCACCTGTGGAAGAGCCTGTCACTCCAGAATTGGCCTTTATAGCCACTCCAGGCGCTGCTTCACAAACCACTGACCACCTCCAGGCGCGTATCCATTGTCTCTCGAGATAAGGAGGCCCAAAAGAAGCGGTAATGTTACTGCCCTAGTAATCCAGAGGACTGCACTAATGTTCTCGAGATAGGAGTTCAAATCTCACCACAGCAGCTGGGGGAATTTAAATTCAATTAACTAATAAAGTTTGCAATATTTCCCCTAGTTGGGGAGTCTAGAACCAGGGGACACAATTTCAAAATAAGGGGGAAGCCACTTCGGGCAAAGATGAGGAGAAATTTCTTTACTCAGAGGGTTGTGAATCTTAGGAATTCTCTGCCCCAGAGGGCTGTTGAAGCTTAGTCATTGAATATGTTTAAAGCAGAGACTGACAGATTTCTAAATACCAATGACATAAGGGGATATGAGGATAGTGTGGGGAAAAGGCATTGAAGTGGATGATCAGCCATGATCATACTGGATGGCGGGGCAGGCTCGATGGGCTGAATGGCCTAATCCTGCTCCTACGTTCCGATGTGCCAATCCTATGGTGCAGGCTGGCTGCAGGCATCCTTGCAGCAGATGACACAGCTTAACAATGGGCTCCTTGCTGTCTAAATAACCCCACAGTCATTAGCAGTAGGCATGTCAGGGCTTGCAGCTGTGGTTAATGACATCATAACAAGTGTGGCCAATCCAGCAATGCTGCTTTTTGATCTCTCTGCCTCGCTTTGTTTCATTTTGTATCCCTTATAGCATGAAATACTGTGATTGGGACACTTCCCAAGTACACCCCAGCAGCAAGGTATGAATAATTTATCAAAAGGTCACTTAATAGAGGGGCTGAAATTGGTCTTCGGTGGTAGTGCAAACAGGCAAGAACGAATGGACAGCCTGGTTTATATATATTTTGTCTTCCAGTGGCAACAGGAGGATCACTTATCAATGATCGCCTTTTTCTTCATTTGATCTACTAATGTTAGTTAGGTGCAGTGATAGCATACTTACTAATGAGTCAGAAAATTGTGGGTTCACACTGCATTTGTGCACAGAATCTAGGCTAACAATATTGAGGGAGCACTGCACTGTTGGAGATTATGATCTTTTGGATGAGATGCTAAACTTAGACCCCGTTTGCCAGTTCAGGTGGACCTAAAAGATTGAATTACAAGATTGAGGAAGAACAGATGCAGTCTCCTGGTATAAAAACAGAAAATGCTGGAAATACTCAGCAGGTCAGGCAGCATCTGACAAAAGGTCATCAACCTTTAACGTTAACTCGACTACTCTCTCCACAGATGCTGCCAGACCTGCTGAGCATTTCCAGCATTTTTTGTTTCATTTAAATGAATTGTTGGTCAGTGTGAACTGGAATTTTTAACCATCTTCACGGTGTTGGTTTTAATTGGCCGAATATGATTTATGTTCAGTATTAGTTGACTCACTATGATGCACATTGTAGACTATAAATGGCAAGGGCGGAATTACAGCCTTTAAACAACCAGTCACCAGAGTTTAACTAACTTGTCAAAAGGGTTCTTGAAAGTGCCCTAAGGGCAGAGTGTGTAGAGAATGCAAAATGCCACCCTAGAATCAGCAGAAATTGTCTGTCTTAAATTACAGCCAATTACATGTAAAGGAAGTTCAAGAGGAATATAAAACTGCAACAACTAGTGAGATTCCAACCTAGTTAATAGGCTGTCACTGGGGACATTAGTTTTATTCCCAGCACATTCCTAGTCCTCTTAACAAACAGTAAAACAAAATTGATACTTTATTTATAAAAACTTGATAAGAAAAATTAAGCTCAACACAAGAGATGCAATCTTAGTCCTTCATCTATCAATTTTCTTGCCTATTACCTGTGGCCTCAACTGGAACTTCCCATACTTCTCCATAGGTAAAGATACCTGTGACACATGTCTTACCCAATATTCAAATACCTATCCTATATCGAGAGAGGTTATGTTAGTCCTGGGAATGGTATACTTTCCATTTGGGAATGCAGTGTTAACATCAACCTCTCCCAGACCAATTACAGCATTGTGGATGTAAAGTAAATCTCCATCTACATCTGCTGCAGCCGAGGGGGTTATTTTAATGTGGAGCAGTGTGTGGATTTAGGTGTGGGTTGGGGGTTAAAGTGACTGAAAATGGCTGTGTGCCTGTGTGGAAGTGAGCAGAAAGGCATGGCACTATGCTTAATGGGAAATATAGCCAAGTTAGGAATAGTAGCTTTGCCGAGCTTTGATTTTAAGTGGCAGAAACCACAATGAAATAGTTAAAAGTAAAGGCAGAGCGTGTGAGACTGTAAAGACTAGCCGACACTGGTAATTGCAAAGACATCTGTTCTTTATGGCCTGATTGTGTGACTCCCTGTGGTTTGGAACAAATGGACTCCTGTGAATCAAATGATGTCCATCCCTGTGTGAGTGATAAGGAGTGCTAGGCCCCTCTTATCTTCGTGAGCTGCCACTACTTGTAGCTGCAGACTGCACGAAACACTCAGGAATGTAAACCTAATAGAGATAGCAGGATGCAGAACTCATGATCCATGTAGGGAGTGAGACCAGCATGGTTATTGATGATTCCTATGCTCTTGCTAATTAGCTTGCTTGTCCGCTTTGTTTTATCTTGCTGGTACAAAACAATATTTTATTGGTAACAAGTATGTATTGAGAATGGAGTGTATTGTAACCTCAGTAACAGATGTACTGCATGTCACCACGTGGGTGAAGTCGAATTGTACCGCACTGATTGGTTAAACAAGGAGGTGTAGCATGAATCTTAATGTATAAACAGTAGTACCTGTATCACAAACTTCACTTACTCTGGGGGGGGACCCAACAGACTCTGGTGGAGTCAATGCCGCTGTTCTCAGAGTAAGTCCGCTGGCGACTGCGCAAATAAAGTAATTGATTTTACCTACACATCCGACTCGGTATATTTACTGAACTAGACTGAAGGCAAAAAGAACTCAGATTTACACCTGGAAACTGACTCCAACGCATCGACTTCTGAGTTTAACTCAGACACTTTCAGCTGGTTGCCTCCAGAGAGACAGATTACCAATTCAAATATATAATGACTGCACTGTAGTGATATCACAACCCACATTTGAATTTAATGGCACATCCACAGGATTTCCAGACTTCCTGAAACTCACCATTGAAACTAAAGCGAGAACACAATGGCAATTCATGAGGCTCAAATTCAGCTAAACACACCTGCCTTTTTACTTATCACTGGGAAAGGGTTTGTTCAGAGTACTTGTGGTGAGAGGTTATTTTCTGCACTTTAGAGTTTTTAAGACTCAGATCAGAATGTGTGGCACTTTGGCTGCCTTAGATTAGGCCTCAGACGAGGAGTAAGATTATCATTATCAGCAGTAACAGCCTGCTGTGAAAGGTCATATCAGGGGAGGGGGGGTAGCAGAGAGAGGTGGAGCTCACAGGAGGCACCAGCTGCATAACAGTATGCAGGTAGAGGCTCAGCTTCCTGGACTCTTGGGCAGTTCTTCCAGAGGCTGACGTTGTCACATCAGGTGATTGCAGACAATGGCAGCATCCTAGAGGAGGATCTGCTCCCTGCTGGACCTGGTGGTCATGCATTACCAGTGGCCACAGCTGTTACGTTAGCTGTGGCCACTGGTAATGCATGTCCACCAGGTCCAGGAGGGAGCAGATCTTCTTCTAGGATGCTGCCGTTGTCTTCTTGTTGTTTTCTGGTTCCCAGATGTTGGAAATAATCTCACTTTAAACTTGGAAAGGCTGGAGTCTTTGCTTATTCATTCAGCCACCATGCTGCCTTCTATAGGACTGGTGAAACTGGTTTTGTGTTACATATCCCATGACTCTCCAGTACAGCCATGAATGTGGCCTCACTGGAACACTTACAGATAACAATTAGTTCCTAGCTAATTAGTTCCTAGCACTTTATAGGTAGTATAACAATATATAACGACAACCCTCAACTTTTTTGCTTCTGGATCCTTCGAGAGCATTACCAGAGACCCAGTCAGCTGTACATAAATGCAGAAGGAAGGTTGCTGATGGGCTGTTTGTCTGGACCAGCAATTATATCAAATTTGCCCAGAGTGAGCACTCTGGTTTACCTTTCTGGCTGGCTTCCCACAAGTGCCTGGACAGATCTGGAGGCACCCTTCAGTAATTACTAGCCAGGGGATCCAGAATGATCATGGTGTTCTGTGCTCTGCATAACATTGCATAACAGTGAGGATTGAAGCTGCAGAAAGAACAAGGTACTGATCACACATCAAATGCAGATGAATTTGTGGAGAAGAGGAGGAAGATGGCACCTTCTATACAGAGCCAACCACTCACATTGCAGCCAGGGATGCCAGGGCTTCCCTTATAGCTGTAAGGTTCAGTTAGTCACTACCACTTCACTCATGTAACAACTACATCTAACGACCACTCACTGCCCCCACCACCTCCTCCAACCCCTGAAATCCCACTGTCACAAAACAGTCCTGCTACCAAGCAACCAACTACCCATTGCCCATTGGACCCTGTCAATTCATGACTTCCCATTCATCAAAAAGCAACTGAAAATGTGAGTTGCCACCCTGCAACTAAAAGTGGGCAAGATGAGAAAGTAGTGCAAAGTAATACATTTTATTTGATTCTACTTGAGAATGAAAACTTCACAACATAACATTTTCTCAAACACCCATCTGCATACCCTTGTGCAACTACAAAGCCTTTATGTAGTGCCACCTCTGTAACCTCAGCAGAGGTAGAGAAGATTGCTCAAATCCCTGCTCTGACTGCTGAGATGTTCTTGACCAATGTCCTCTGGGATTTAGAACCCGTGAGAGCCCTACCAAAGACTGTTACACCTACACCCATCTAGGGGCAGATTCAACCATCAGGAGAGGAGGCAGCATGCCGGATAGGGGTGGGGGAAGGGCAACGTGTGTAAAGTGAAAGTGCTTTGAGTAGAATCCCCACTTTCATGTCCCCTTTCACCATCATCCCTCTCAGGGGCCAGGCACACTTCACTGCTATCATTATGCTAGAGAGGACCTTGGTGCAGATCAGTGGGGCACTGTAAGGCCAAGGCTAAGGTGTCCGCCATCCTATTCATGTTGGCATCCAGAGTCTGCAGGGCCATGATCAAGGTCTGCATGGACTCATCTTATTGGAGCGATTGACGTTCCACAGAGTTGGCCACTCTATCCATGGAAGAAGACATTGTTGTGATGCCCCGTTGAATCCATCCCATTCATGCTTGAGGCAGAATCCTCCATACTCTGCAATCGTGGCCTGTGTGCATGGAAGGCCTGCCAGTACATCATAGATTTTCTGGTGTTTCACAATGTTTGTTCTTTCCATCAACATCCCCAAGGGTACAGCATCATTGTCCAGCTGAGCAGAGCTTGGCGAGGGCTGTGCCCTCCAATATGGACTGTCCACAGTTGTCACTGACACCACTGTCTGCTCTTGCTCACATGTGAAGTGTGAGTCACCAGGTGAAAGCTCTATCTGTCTAAGAAGACCCATCAATGTGCGAATATCTGACTGGATCCGTGGTAAACATAGGTCTGGTAATGATGCACCATCAGAAAGAATCAGCTTCTCTGAGGATTTGTTATCTGGGAACTTCACCAACCGCTGCTGTATGCATGAAGGCTCTGGGGTAGAGTGAAAATATTTGAATAAATATTGGGAAGGTAAAAGGGTGGCACAGTGGTTAGCAGTGCAGCCTCACAGCCCGAGCAACCCTGGTTCAATTCTGCGTATTGCCTGTGTGGAGTTTGCAAATTCTCCCTGTGACCGCGTGGGTTTTTGCCAGGTGCTCCAGTTTCCTCCCATAGTCAAAGACTTGCAGGTTGATAGGTAAACTGGCCATTATAAATTGCCCCAAGAATAGGTAGGGGAATTGAGGGAAGGTGGGGATGTGGGAGGAATATGGGATTAATGTAGGATTAGTATAAATGGGTGGTTGATGGTTGGTACAGACTCAGTGGGCCAAAGGGCCTGTTTCAGTGCTGTATCTCTAACTAAATAAATAAAAATAAAGAAAAGTGATGCAACCTACCATAATAGAGATGATAATGTTAAACTTGCTGAAATCCAGTCAGCATGACTGACTTCTATATGACATGTGGGTTGATGATATTTAATTCTGCCACCAGATTGTTGGGAGGTTCCCATTTCTGATTGTCAGGGATGCTGAGACACCTCTGACCTTCAGTGCATCCTTCTCTGCAGGTGTCAGCTGTGAGATCTGTGCAAGACCATGTCCAGTTGTCTCTCTCTCTCTTGTGTTTGATGCTTTTCTCCTCCAATGGAGGAAGGAATAGATCTATGAGTGACATCCATTCACCCAATGGATGCAGTTCATTTGGTAGGGGTGACTGTCAGTGAGAGCTGCTGAAGGATGTGGGTAGTGGTGGATGGATAGATTGGGATGTAAGGAAGTGCATAGAAAGAGAAGGATGGGTGTACTTACAAGATAATATGATGAGTGATGTAATGAGTTAGGCTTGACAAGGTGGAGTAAGGGGAGTGGGGTGAGGCACAGCAGGATGTAGGTAAATGCGGAACTGTACTCACCTTTCCTGATGTGGTTGGGTCTTTAAAGTGCTTCCTGTGCTGAATCCTGGAGTGTGGCACAATGTTCCTGCTGTTGACCTCATGAGCTAAATCCAGCCATAATTCTTTATGTCAACAGCAGATTTCTTCCTCCTGTTCTTGGGGAAGAGTATTTCTCTCTTATTCCTCATTACATCCAGCAGTACATCAAGGGAGGTGTTATTGAAATTGTGCATAGCCTTTGAATTCCTGAGCCCATATTCTACAGTTACTGTCTCGATGCCAAACTTCCCAACTCTTCCAAATTCCATCTTTGGAGTGGGGTAGGGGTAGGAGTTCTAGATGGGAAACCTGGAGTACAGTTGGAGGTATTTACTCCAGGACATCTTTTACATTTTTTCTGCAAGTTTCCCACTAATCAGCCAGCCTGGTGGACATTCGAGGAGGAAAGATCAGGTCGGGAGGCTGGGAGAAGTCGCAGTTGTGAAGGGGTGGGACAGACTGTGTCGCATAATAGTGGGGGAGAGATTGTGAGGAGCATGAAGGTGTAGGCGAGAATGTGGGGGGGAGGGGATAGATCAGGGATAGTTGGCAATGGTGGAGGCCGGCAGCATGTAAGTTGGGGGAAAGACGCCTGCTCTCCTGTCTGCAAGTAGTGCTGCAAATGCACTTACCTTCTGGATCCAGTCTTTCTTGCTTCCTTTTACCTGCTGAGTTTCCTGAGCACTGGGAAACCCGGTCAAAATGGATAAACAGTAAAAAGCCTGTTAAAATGGAAGCAATTTGATTCACACCAAGTGATATCAAGAAACGACTGAAGGCACTGGATACTGCAAAGGCTCTGGGACCTGACAACATTCCGGCAATAGTAATGAAGACCTGTGCTCCAGATCTTGCCGCACCCCTAGCCAAGCTGTTCCGGTATAGCTTCAACACTGGCATCTACCCAGCAATGTGAAAAATTGCCCAAAAAGCAGGACAAATCCAACCCGACCAATTACTGCCCCATCAGTCTACTCTCAATCATCAGTAAAGTGATGGAAGGTGTCGTCGACAGTGCTATCAAGTCGCGCTTGCTGAACTATAACCTGCTCAGTGACGCTCAGTTTGGGTTCCGCCAGGGCCACTCAGCTCCAGACTTCATTACAGCCTTGGTTCAAACATGGACAAAACAGCTGAGTTCAAGAGGTGAGGTGAGAGTGACTGCCCTTGACATCAAGGCAGCATTTGACTGAGTATGGCATCAAGGAGCCCTAGCAAACCTGAAGTCAGTGGGAATCGGGGGAAAACTCTCCGCTGGTTGGAGTCATACCTAATGCAAAGGAAGATGGTTGTGGTTGTTGGAAGTCAATCATCTGAGCTCCAGGACATGACTGCAGGAGTTTCTCAGGGTAGTGTCCTAGGCCCAACCATCTTCAGCTGCTTCATGAATGACCTTCCTTCAATCATAAGGTCAGAAGTGGGGATGTTCACTGATGATTGCACAACGTTCAGCACCATTCGTGACTCCTCAGATACTGAAACAGTCCATGTAGAAATGCAACAAGACCTGGAAAACATCCAGGCTTGGGCTGATAAGTGACAAGTAACATTCGTGCCACACAAGTGCCAGACAATGACAATGAGAATAGATTGTCACCCACCCCCACCGACCCACCTCTGCTAAAATCAGAAATGGGCAGGTTCAAGGCAGGGTGGACTCGGGTCTGAAATTTTACAAATGCAACTTCTCACTTGACTCAAACATAGCTGTTTCTGAGGGTTAAAATGACATCTAATTGCCACAGACTATTCTCCTGTGCCTCTTAGTGGGTAACCAATCAATATTTGTATAAGTCCATCCTTCATGTGAGATATTCGTGTATGTCCAGGGAAAATAATAATACATTTCTGTGCATTTATCTGCGTCTTTGTAAATGTTAAGATCAGTAAATGGATGAAACTTTTAACTATTTTCCATACTTGAGACCTACACCATCTGTGTAATGCTGGCTGCTGTAATACCCCATTGTTAGCTCTGGGTCAACAGATATATATATATAAAAAAACAGAGATTATAGCAGTTGTCATGCTACAACAGCTGTAGCTAATGCAATATCTTTACCAAACATGGGAATGAGCCTAGAGATATACTGCTCTTTATTGGTGTTATTGTGACAGTATTTGCATACAATTGAGGTACATGGGATAGAGAAAGGTTGTGGGGGTGTGGAGGGTGGGAAAGGTCACAATATTGGTTAAAGAAACAATAACAGATGTGAGGAGGGATGACATGCCAGAAGGATCATCCAATGAGGCCACAAGGGTTGAACTGAGGAACAAAAACAGGAATCATGCTATTGGGTGTGTCCTGTAGACCCCCAAAACAGTCATAAGGAGATAAAAGAGCAATGATGTAGGCAAATTGCTGAGAAGTGCAGAAATAATAGGGTAGTAATAGTAGGGGATTTCAACTACCCTAATATCTATTGGGATGAAATCAGTGTAAAAAGTAGAGGGGGCACAGAATTCATAAAATAGTCTGCTTCATTACCTGAGGAATTGTGAATGGAACTGAACACTGTGCAATCTTTGTAAAGATTGGACTAATCAAATTGGCAAAGGTAGCCTTGAGGATAAGTTCATACAGTGTATTAGGAACAGTTTCTTAGAACAGTACATTCTGGAACCAAGGAGCAGGCTACTTTAGACCTGGTAATGTGTAATGAGAGAGGATTAATAATTAATCATTAGTAAAGGATCACCTAGGCAAGAGTGATCATAACATAATAGAATTTCACATTCAGTGTGAGGGAGAGAAATTTGGGTCTGAAACTAGTGTCTTAAAATTAAATAAAGGCAATTACAGGGGTATGAAGTCAGATTTGGCTAAAGTGGACTGGGAAAATAAAATAAAAGGTAAGACAGTAGAGAAGCAATGGTAGACATTTGAGGAAGTATTTCATAACTTTCAAGAAAGATATATTCCATTGGGAAAGAAAGTCTGTATGAGAAGGATCCACTATCCATGGCTAACTAAAGAAGTTAAGGCTGGTATCAAATTGAAAGAAAAGGCATACAATGATGCAAAATTAGTGGTATGCCAGAAGATCGGCAAAATTTTAGAAACCAGCAGAGGATGATTAAAAATAACAAAGTATGAGAGTAAACTATCAAAAAATATAAAAGCAGACAGTAAGAGCTTCTTCAAATATATACAAAGGAAGAGAGTAGCTAAAATAAGTGTTGCTCCCTTAGAGGATGAGACTGGGGAATTAAGAATGGGAAACAAGGAAATGGCAGAGACTTTGAACAAGTATTTTATATCTGTCTTCACAGCAGAAGACACAAAAAGCACCCCAAGAATAGTAGAAATTCAAAAGGCTAAAGGAAGGGAGGAACTTAAAACAATCACTATCACTAGAGAAAAAGTAAGAGAAAAACTAATGTGACTAAAGGCTGACAAGTCCCCTGGACCTGATGGCCTGCTTCTTAGGATCTTTAAAGAAGTGGCTGCAGAGATAGTGGATGCATTTTCTTAATTTACTAGATTCTGGAAAGGTCCCAAATGTAAGACCTCTGTTCAAGAAAAGAGGGAGCCAGAAAGCAGGAAACTATAGGCCAGTTAGCCTAACATCTGTCATTGGGAAAATGCAAAAATCCATTATTAAGGAAGTAGTAGCAGAACATTTAGAAAATCATAATACAATCAGGCAGAGTCAACATGCCTTTATGAAAGGGAAATTGTCCCTGACAAATTTATTAGAGTTCTTTGAGGATGTAACAAGTAGGATGGATAAAGAGGAATCAGTAGATGTAGTGTACTTGGATTTGCAAAAGGCATTCGATAAGCTGCCATTTAAAAGGATACTATACAAGATATGAGCTCATGGTGTTGGAGGTAACACATTAGCATGGATAGGGGATTAGCTAACTAACAAGGAACAGAGAGTCGGTTTCAGGTTGGCAAACTGTAACTAGTTGGGTGCCACAGGTATCAGTGCTGGGGCCTCAACTATTAACGATCGAGATTAATGGCTTAAATGAAGGGACCGAATGTATTGTGGCCAAATTTGCAGACAATACAAAGATAGTTGGGAAAGCAAGTTGTGAGAAGGACACAGTGGGCTGGATTTTATAAGCCCGCCGGTGATCTCGGTGGTGAGATAACAAAATGGCGCCCTGCCCACGCGGGCTGCATGCCAAAGAGCCACAGTGATCTTAAGTACAGCAGCTCATTTAAGAAGCTGGGGTGGCGCGTTCCTACAATCTCATGAGGGGGTGGGCTGTCCGCCCCGGCAATGGCGTCAGCTGCCTGTGCGCAGGCACTGGTGCCATTTTTAAAGGCCAGCCAGCCCTGCCGCCTAATTTAAATTTTTAAGGACAGACCCCTCCTCAAAATTAAATGAATACATTTCTCATGCCTCTTTCCTACCCCCCGAATAACAATTAAATTAACTATTTGCCTTTCCCACCCCCAAAACACTTACCTTTAACATCTGACCTTTACCCCCCAAATTGCTCAAATTTTATGGTTCAACCATTCCCATCATCTCTTACACGCTTAAGTTGATTTGTCTTCATTCCCCCATCGCCCACCCAACACGCACTGAAAATCTTACGTCCTGCCCCCTCCCCACCAGTATGGTCCCGCCTTTCCCCGGCCAGGGATTTGAGGGCACGGTGGTGCCGGCCACCAAAGTTCACCACGGGCTCTCAAGATCACAGGTAGGTTTATGTTAATTCATTCATTTTATTCATTTGAATATTTTAATTGTGGCCCTGTCGCCCAGCAGCATGGGGGCCACCACAAACATATGAACATACGAACATATGAATTAGGAGCAGAGGTAGGCCATTCGGCCCCTTGAGCCTGCTCCGCCATTCAATAAGATCATGGCTGATCTGTTTGTGTTTCGAATTCCACACTCCCATCTACCCCCGATAACCATTAATTCCCTTGAACCTTTAATTCCCTTGCCTAACAAGAATCTATCTAACTCCATCTTAAAAAATATTCAATGACCCCGCCTCCTTCTGAGGCAGAGAGTTCCAAAATCGTACAACCCTGAGAGAAAACATTTCTCCTCATCACAATATAAAAGCAAAATACTGCGGATGCTGGAAATCTGAAACAAAAACAAGAAATGCTGGATTCACTCAGCAGGTCTGGCAGCATCTGTGGAAAGAGAAGCAGAGTTAACGTTTCGGGTCAGTGACCCTTCTTCGGAACTGACAAATATTAGAAAAGTCACAGATTATAAACAAGTGAGGTGGGGGTTGGGCAAGAGATAACAAAGGAGAAGGTGCAGATTGGACCAGGCCACATAGCTGACCAAAAGGTCACGGAGCAAAGGCAAACAATATGTTAATGGTGTGTTGAAAGACAAAGCATTAGTACAGATTAGGTGTGAATATACTGAATATTAAACAGCAGCAAGTGCAAACCTGAAGAAAAACAACCTGAAAAAAACAGTGGGTAAGCAAACTGAACAAACTAAGATGAAATGAAATAAATGCAAAAAAAGATTGTAAAAAATGTAAAAAGGAATGTAAAAAAAAAAGGAAGAAAAAATAACTAAAAATGACTAAAAATGAAAGTAAAGTGGGGGGCTGTCATGCTCTGAAATTATTGAACTCAATGTTCAGTCCGGCAGGCTGTAGTGTGCCTAATCGGTAGATGAGATGCTGTTCCTCGAGCTTGCGTTGATGTTCACTGGAACACTGCAGCAATCCCAGGACAGAGATGTGAGCATGAGAGCGGGGGGGAGTGTTGAAATGGCAAGCAACCGGAAGCTCAGGGTCCTGCTTGCGGACTGAGCGGAGATGTTCCGCAAAGCGGTCACCCAGTCTGCGCTTGGTCTCCCCAATGTAGAGGAGACCACACTGTGAGCAGCGAATACAGTATACTACATTGAAAGAAGTACAAGTAAATCGCTGCTTCACCTGAAAGGAGTGTTTGGGGCCTGGGATAGTGAGGAGAGAGGAGGTAAATGGGCAGGTATTACACCTCCTGCGATTGCAAGGGAAGGTGCCCTGGGACGGGGACGAGGTGGTGGGGGTAATGGAGGAGTGGACCAGGGTGTCGCGGAGGGAACGATCCCTTCGGAATGCTGACAGGGGAAGGGAGGGGAAGATGCGACTGGTAGTGGCATCACGCTGGAGGTGGTGAAAATGGCGGAGGATGATCCTTTGGATATGGAGGCTGGTGGGATGAAAAGTGAGGACAAGGGGAACCCTGTCACGGTTCTGGGAGGGAGGGGAAGGGGTGAGGGTAGAGGTGCGGGGAATGGGTCGGACACGGTTGAGGGCCCTGTCAACCACGGTGGGGGGAAATCCTCGGTTGAGGAAAAAGGAGGTCATATCAGAAGCACCGTCATGGAAGGTAGCATCATCAGAGCAGATGCGTTGGAGACGGAGAAACTGGGAGAATGGAATGGAGTCCTTACAGGAGGTAGGGTGTGAAGAAGTGTAGTCGAGGTAGCTGTGGGAGTCAGTGGGCTTATAATGGATATTGGTAGACAACCTATCCCCAGAGATGGAGACAGAGAAGTCGAGGAAGGGAAGGGAAGTGTCAGAGATGGACCATGTAAAGGTGAGAGAAGGGTGGAAATTGGAAGCAAAGTTGATAAAATTTTCTAGTTCGGGGCGGGAGCAGGAAACGGCACCGATACAGTCATCAATGTACCGAAAAAAGAGTTGGGGGAGGGGGCCTGAGTAGGACTGGAACAAAGAATGCTCGACATATCCCACAAAAAGACAGGCATAACTAGGACCCATGCGGGTACCCATAGCGACACCTTTTACTTGAAGGAAATGCATGGAGTTGAAGGAGAAGTTGTTCAATGTGAGAACAAGTTCAGCCAGGCGGAGGAGGGTGTTGGTGGATGGGGACTGGTTGGGCCACTGTTCCAGGAAGAAGCGGAGAGCCCTCAAACCATCCTGGTGGGGGATGGAGGTGTAGAGCGATTGGACGTCCATAGTGAAGAGGAGGCGGTTGGGACCAGGAAACTGGAAATTGTCAAAATGACGTAGGGCGTCAGAAGAGTCACGGATGTAGGTGGGAAGAGACTGGACCAGCGGAGAAAAGATAGAGTCTAGATAGGAAGAAATAAGTTCAGTGGGGCAGGAGCAGGCTGACACAATGGGTCTGCCGGGACAGTCCCGTTTGTGGATTTTGGGAAGGAGGTAGAAGCGTGCTGTCCGGGGTTGCGGGACTATCTCCTCATCTCTGTTCTAAAAGGGTGACCCTTAATTTTAAAACAGTGCCCCCTAGTTTTGGACTCACCCACAAGAGGAAACATCCTTTCCACATCCACCTTGTCAAAACCATTCAGGATCTTAGAAACTTCAATCAAGTCTCCCCTCACTCTTCTAAACTCCAGTGAAAATAAGCCCAGTCTGCCCAACGTTTCCTCATAAGACAAGCCGCTCATTCCAGGTATCAGACTAGTAAACCTCCTCTGAACCGCCTCCAATGCATTTACATCCTTCCTTAAATAAGGAGAGCAAAACTGCACACAGTATTCGAGATGTGGTCTCACCAATGTCCTGTACAACTGAAGCATAACATCCTTACTTTTATTTCCAATTCCTCTCCTAATAAAGGATGGCATTCCATTAGCCTTCTTTAGTACTTGCTGTACCTGTATACTAACTTTTTTTGACTCATGCACTGGAACACCTAGATCCCTCTGCACCTCGGAATTCTGCAGTTGTTCTCCGTTTAAGTAATACTCTACTTTTTTATTCTTCCTGCCATATTGAACTTCACATTTTCCCACATTATACTCCATCTGCCAGATTTTTGCCCACTCGCTCAACCTATTTATATTGGCCTGCAACCTCCTTATGTCCTCTTCACAACATACTTTCCTACCTATATTTGTGTCATCTGCAAATTTAGCTACCATGCCATTGCTTCCCTCATCTAAGTCATTGATATAAATTGTAAAAAGTTGAGGCCCCAGCACAGACTCCTGCAGGACTCCACTCCTCACATCCTGCCAATCAGAAAATGACCCATTTATGCATACTCTTTGTTTTCAGCCAGCCAGCCAATCTTCTATCCATGCTAATAATATGTTACCCCTAAACCATGAGCTCCTACTTTGCACAATAACCTTTTATGTGGCACCTTGTCAAATGCCTTCTGGAAATCCAAGTACAGAACATCAATGGGCTCCCCTTTATCCTCAGTGCATGTTACTCCTTCAAATAACTCCAATAAATTGGTTAAACATGATTTCCCTTTCATAAAACCATGCTGACTATTCCCGATTACCTTGAGTTTTTCTAAGCACCCAGCTATAAGTTCCCTAATGATTGCTTCCAGCACCTTTCCCATGACAGATGTCAAGCTAACTGGCCTATCGTTACCTGTTTTCTGCCACCCCCACCCCCTCCCCCACCCACCATTTCTTGAATAGAGGGGTTATATTTGCTACTTTCCAGTCTGATGGAACCTTTCCAGAATCTAGCAAATTTTGAAAAATTCACACCAATGCATCTACTACCATATTAGCTACCTCTTTTAAGACCCCAGGATGAAGTCCATCAGGATAGGGGATTTGTCAGCCTGCAACTCCATCAGTTTGATCAGTACCACTTCCCTGGGGATTGTAATTTCACCACATATCTCTCTTCCTTGCACCTCCTGATTTGCAGCTATTACTGGAATATTTTTTGTATCTTCGATGGTGAAGACAGAAACAAAATATTTGTTAATTCCCATTCTCACTCTCTGGAGGACCAACAGTCACTTTACTTACTCTTTTCCTTTTTAAAAACATGTAGAAACTCTTGCTGTCTGTTCTTACATTTCTAGCTAGCTTCCTCTCAAACTCTAATTTCTTTCTCCTGATTAACCTTTTAGTCATTCTCTGCTGTTCTTTATATTCTGATCAATCATCTGACCTGCGCAATTATATGCTTTTTCCTTAAGTTTGATTCTTTCATGAACTTCCTTAGTTAACCATGGATGGTGGGTCCTTCCCTTAGAATTTTCCCCTTAGAATTGCTCCAGATGAGGTCCGCCATGGAGCCTTGCCTCCGCTTGGAGGAATGGTCCAGGCCCTCACGAAGCGAGGTTGGTGGCAAGCCTCACCTGGAGCCATCTTCAGGTGCCCCTCCCACCGCCCACCGATGGAACCCGGCGCCTGATTGAGAACAAGAACCAGCCCAAAGTGTCTGCAAAGAGATATGGATAGGTTAAGTAAGTGGCCAAAAATTTGGCAGAGTATAATGTGGGAAAATGTGAGGTTGTCCATTTTGGCAGGAAAAGTAGAAAAGCAGAATTTTATTTACATGGAGAGAGACTGCAGAATGCTGCAGTTCAGAGGGAGCTGGGTGTCCTTCTACATGGATAGGACTGGGACTGATGTCATAGGGGAAGTATTTGCTAGAGTGGTTGGGAAGGGTTTAAACTAAAATGGCAGGGGGATGGGAACCTTTGCAAAGAGTCAGAAAAGGGGGATCAAAGACAAGAACAAAAGACAGTAAGGGGAATAAGAAAAATTATAGGCAGAGAAATCAAGGGCCAGAATCAAACAGGGCCACAGTGAAAAATAGTGAGAAGGGGACAAGTAATGTGAAAAAGACAAGCCTTAAAGCTTTGTGCCTTAACGCGCAGAGCATGTGCAATAAAGTGGATGAATTAATTGCGCAAATAGATGTAAACGGGTATGATTTAGTCAGGATTACGGAGACATGGCTGCAAGGTGACCAGGGATGGGAAATGAATATCCAGGGGTATTCAGTATTTAGGAAGGAAAGACAAAAAGTAAAAGTCAGTGAAGTTGCATTGCTGGTTAAAGAGGAAATTAACGCAATAGTGAGGAAGGATATTAGCTCTGACGATATGGAATCTGTATGGGTGCAGCTGAGAAACACTAAGGACAAAAAGCGTAAGTGGGCATTGTATATAGACCCCAAACTGTAGTGGTGATGTTGGGAATGGCATTAAACAGGAAATTAGAGATGCATGCGATAAAAGAACATTTGTACTTATGGGTGACATTAATCTTGATATAGATTGGGCAAATCAAATTAGTCACAATACCGTAAAGGAGGAATTCATGGTTTTCTGGACCAATACGTTCAGGAACCAACTAGAGAACAGGCCATCCTAGACTGGGTATTGTGCAATGAGAGAGGAATAATTGACAATCTAGTTGTGCGAGACCCCTTGGGGATGAACAACCATAATATGATAGAATTCTTCATCAAGATGGAGAGTGACGTAGTTGATTCTGAGACTTAATCTTAATAAAGGAAACTATGAAGGTATGAGGTGCGAATTGGCTATGATGGATTGGGAAACGTTACTTAAAGGTATGATGGTGGATAGGTAATGGCAAACATTCAAAGAGCGCATGGATGAATTGCAACAATTGTTTCTTCCTGTCTGGCGCATAAGTAATACAGGAAAGGTAGCCAAACCATGGCTTACAAGGGAAATTAGAGATAGCATTAGATCCAAGGAAGAGGCATACAAATTTGCCAGAAAACAACAGACCTGAGGATTGGGAGCAGTTTAGAATTCAGCAAAGGAGGACCGAGGGATCGATTAAGAAGGGGAAAATAGAGTACGAGAGTAAGTTTGCAGGAAACATAAAAACTGACTGTAAAAGTTTCTATAGGTATGTGAAGAGAAAAAGATTGGTGAAGACAAAGTCAGAAACAGGGGAATTTATTATGAGGAACAAAGAAATGGCTGACCAACTAAATGCATACTTTGGTTCTGTCTTCACAAAGGACACAAATATCATCCCAGAAATGTTGGGCAACACAGGGTTTAGTGATAGGGAGGAACTGAAGGAAATCAGTTTTAGTAGAGCAATTGTGTTGGGGAAATTGATGGGATTGAAGGCCGATAAATCCCCAGGGCCTGATAATCTACATCCCAGAGTACTTAAGGAAGTGGCCCTTGAAATAGTGGATGCATTGGTGGTCATCTTCCAAGATTCTATAGACTCTGGTACAGTTCCTACAGATTGGAGGGTAGCTAATGTAACCCCACTATTTAAAAACGGAGGTAGAGAGAAAATAGGAAATTATAGACCAGTCAGCCTGACGTCGGTAGTGGCGAAAATTCTAGAGTCCACTATCAAAGATTTTATAGCAGAGCACTTAGAAAACAGTGGTAGAATCGGACAGAGTCAGCATGGATTTACAAAAGGGATATCATGCTTGACAAATCTACTAGAATTCTTTGAGGATGTAATTAGTAGAGTTGATGAGGGGGAGCCGGTGGTTTATTTGGACTTTCAGAAGACTTTCGACAAGGTCCCACATAAGAGATTAGCGTGTAAGATTAAAGCGCATGGGATTGGGGGTAGTGTATTGTGATGGACAGAAAATTGGTTGGCAGACAGGAAACAAAGAGTAGGAATAAAAAGGTCTTTTTCCGAATGGCAGGCAGTGACTAGTGGGGTATCGCAGGGATCGGTGCTAGGATCCCAGCTATTCACAATATACATTAATGATTTAGATGAGGGAACTAAATGTAATATCTCCAAATTTGCAGATGACACAAAACTGGGTAGGATGGTGAGTTGTGAGGAGGATACAGAGAGGCTTCAGGGTGATTTGGACAAGTTGAGTGAGTGGGCAAATGCATGGCAGATGCAGTATAATGTGGATAAATGTAAGGTTATCCACTTTGGTAGCAAAAAATAGGAAGGCAGATTATTATCTGAACGGCTATAAACTGAGAGAGGGGAATATGCAATGAGACCTTGGTGTTCCCATACATAAGTCGCTGAAGGTAAGCATGCAGGTGCAACAGGCGGTAAAAAAGGCAAATGGTATGTTGGCCTTCACAGCGAGAGGATTTGAGTACAGGAGCAGGGATGTCTTGCTGCAATTATACAGGGCCTTGGTGAGGCCACACCTGGAATATTGTGTGCAGTTTTGGTCTCCTTATCTGAGGAAGGATATTCTTGCTATAGTGGGAGTGCAGCGAAGGTTTACCAGACTGATTCCTGGGATGGCGGGACTGACATATGAGGAGAGATTGAGTCGCTTAGGATTATATTCAGAAGAGTGAGGGGGGATCTCATAGAAACCTATAAAATTCTAACATGATTTGATAGAATAGATGCAGGAAGGATGTTCTCGATGGTGGGGGAGTCCAGAACCAGGAGTCATAGTCTAAGGATACCCTGTACTGTACGTGTGGAGACTAGAGTCCTGACAGTGATCATTTTATATTTTTTATGTAAATGCTGTATATTTTATAATAATTAACCACTCAGGACCTTCCTGGTCTCTGCATCGCAGCTGCTCACTGGATAAACTTGCAGCAAGCATTTGAACCTGTAAACCTGTAAAGTAATGTATAATGATATTTTCTGAGCCTTCGGGCAATTGCTGTGTTTATTTTAAGCAATACAGATACTGGTACAGTGTGGCACAACCTGTCTGGGTACAACTCCATGGGTTTCTGTTTAACTCGTGACCAAACAATCACTGACTTCGTGGCTCCAATTAAAGGCCTGCTACCCAACCCGAACCCGACCCGACTCGACGACGTGTCAGGTTCGGGTCGGGTCGGCCCCTAATCCGGGACCGGCTTTCGGGCTTGGGTCGAGCCGGACACACACGGTAAGTGCTCTGCTGGTAAGTATTGAAATTAAAGAACTTACCTGAGCTGGGAGTTTGGGACCAAACTGAGTCTGCGCAGTGAGCGAGTGACCTCACTACGACATCATGCCGCATGCGCTGCAGCTTCCTGGAGTTTCCGAGTCAGAAGGTAAGTAAAGGGATGGTCATATCGGGCTTGGGTCGGGTCGAGTCGGGGCCGGGCTCGGGTAGGGTCGGGCTCGGGGCAAAATTGGAGGGACTCGAGCCTTGTCAGGCTCGGGTCCGCTGTGGATCGGTCAGGTTCAGGTCGGGTTCTGTTTCCCGACCTGAGCAGGACTTCAGCTCCAATCTTCATCTTTTTAAACAACCTTTCAAGCCCAATTACAGTTTTTGTTGCTTCTCTGCACAAACTGAAGAAGTGAAAAATGAATTCGGAATCGGAAGGTAGGTAAAGTGAACATTCCGGTGGTCGGGTCCGGCTTAAATTGGGTTGAACACGGGTCGGGTCGGGCGCGGGAAAAAATGGAAGGACTTGGGCTGTGTTGGGCTCGGGTCCGATGTGGTTCTGTCGGGTTCGGGTCAGGTATTTTTTTCCCGACCCGAGCAGGCCTCTATCGGTGAGCTTGTTAATGGTGAGCAAGTGCAGTTTAATCACACTGTTGACACCACCTTCCACCACTTTACTGATGATTGAGAGTACACCAATGAGGCAGTAGTTAGCCATATTGAACTTGTCCCGCATTTTGTAGATCGAACATACTTTTCTTCCAGCACATAAGCAATTTTCCACCATCGGGTAGATACCAATGTAATATCTGTACTGGAACAGCTTGGCTAAAGGTGCAGCTGGTTCTGGAACACAAGTCTTCAGCACTACAGCTGGGATGTTATCAGGGTCCATCGCCTTTTCTGTATCCAGTGCCTTCAGCCATTTCTTGTTGTCACGTAGAGTGAATCAAACTGTCTGAAAACTGGCTTCTGTGATGGTGGAGACCTCAGGAGGATGGTGAGATGGATCATCCACTCAGCACTTCTGGCTGAAAATGGTTGGAAATTCTTCAGTCTTCTTCGATGGGCGGCACAGTGGCACAGTGGTTAGCACCGCAGCCTCACAGCTCCAGCGCCCCGGGTTCAATTCTGGGTACTGCCTGTGTGGAGTTTGCAAGTTCTCCCTGTGTTTGCATGGGTTTCCTCCGGGTGCTCCGGTTTCCTCCCACATGCCAGAGACTTGCAGGTTGATAGGTTAATTGGCCATTATAAATTGCCCCTAGTATAGGTAGGTGGTAGGGGAATATAGGGACAGGTGGGGATGTGGTAGGTGGGGATGTGGTAGGAATATGGGATTAGTGTAGGATTAGTATAAATGGGTGGTTGATGGTCGGCACAGACTTGGTGGGCCGAAGGGCCTGTTTCAGTGTTGTATCTCTAAACTAAACTAAACTAAAATGGAATGGGGTATAAAAGCAGCGTTGCACCTGATACAGCCAGTATTCCGATGGGTGGATTAGGTTACAATTGCTGGCAAGGCTTGGTGACCTGCCCACCCTGAAATCTAAGAAGAACAGAAAATACAATAATCATGAACTTCTTTTTAAATGTTTGTATATTTGGTTATAGAACAGAATTCAACTCAAATGTTTTGCTCAGTGTCAATCAGATAATGCTCCATTGATTGAACTACAAGTCCAATCTGCCTATTGGTATAACTAATAGGCCAACTGTAGGATAAATACTCAAGCTCTCCAGTTTTTAAATGGCGTTACCTAAATTTCAACTGAAATGTGGGGAAGTTGCCAGTGTCCTGTCAGAAATCCCATTCTCTCACATATTGCTTGTAATTCTACAGCACTAAAGCACCTTTGGAACCTTCAGAGCCTTCTGAGGACAGGTGAACAGATGGATGCAGATTAGACTTGCAGCCAGAAGAGATGGCTTAGATCTTCGCTGTTCACAAGCAGCAGCTGAGGCTGGGACTCTACAACAGAGAGATCAAGTACCCCACATTTATATATTTGGAAACTAAAAAATTGCAGCAAAGAATATTGCAATGAGCTATGCAAAATAATGCATTTAATGTCGGTCAGTGTTAAACAACAAAGCTGCTTTGGCATTTTTACAGGGCCTGTGTTTCATATAATTAGCTGATCTACAGATATGAATTAAAAATAGAAAATGCTGGAAATACTCAGCAGTCCGACCTGCTGAGTATTTCCAGCATTTTCTGCTTTTATTTAAGATATCCAGCATCCACAGTATTTTGCTTTTTTACAGATATGGGCAAGTGATGACTGGACATACATAATTTGCCATTCCAGTCTGAGTTTACCTATTGACTGGAATTCTAAGCTCCCCACACCACCCCACCACCGACCCCCCCCAACCCCTGGGAGTGGGATAGGAGGTGGGGGGCATGAAATTGGGTAGGGTGGCAGAGGTGACATGCCCATCACCTACCTGCCCCTGCTGGTATCTTACAGGAGGTGGGGAAGGTATCAGGCAGTCTGTCCACCCTCAGGCCAATTGAGGCCCTTAAATGGCTAATTAATGGACATTTAAGAGCCTCTTCCCACCACTGCTGGTATCTTACCAATGATGGATGGTCACTTTTCCATCTGAGAAGTCTGCCCAGTAATTCCTGGTGGCCTCCATGTGGGCTGGCTGGGAGCACACCTGATCAGGCACCTCCTGCCCCATAGAGTTCCCTCCCCAGCGGCCCTCCCTTCCCTCTCCATTGACTCCCCCCCAACTCCCTCACCGGGGCCTGGCCAATTGGCCCCGGCAATCCCCAATCCCGCTTACCTGTTCCGAGGCCAGTGTCTATTAAAGGCCTGCTACCCAACCCGAACCCAACAGGACCCAACGACATGTGTCGGGTTTGGGTCGGGTCGGGTTGCACTTCCGGGTCTGGCATTCGGGCTCGGGTCGGGTCAGGACGGATCGGACACACTCTATCACCACCTCAGGTAAGTGACTCAAATGTTAATTTACATTTTGGACTTTAAAGGTTGTTTTGCTACAGTTATTTTAAGCTTGTGCAGGTAAGGAACAAAGTGAATAACGGAAGGTAGGTTAATTGATGGTTGGGTCAGGTTGGGTTGGGCGTAGGAAAAAATGGAAAACTCAGGCTGGGTCGGGCTCGGGTCAGATGGGGTTCTGTCGGGCTCGTGTCAGGTTTCATTTGCAGACCGAAGCAGGCCTTTAGTGTCCATGGTGACTTTTCTCGTTGAGTGCAGTCCCAGCAGTGGCCACGGCTCCTAGTGGGACTGAAGAACTGCCAGGTCTCTGATTGGCCGGCAGCTCTCGGAGGCGGGCTATCCTGCCAGAGGGATAAATGCCATGACTGTAGGCAATTAATTGCCTGAGCCAAGCAAAATACAGTCGTGGCTTCCAGGGCCAGTGGAGGCAGGCTTGCCCGCAGCTTTCCAGCTGGTGGGTGGGGCCACTGCCTCCTCACGAAATTCCAGTCATTGTTTCATATGAATTACTTTTTATTTGATAAATGCTTGTGCAGTACTGCAATTCATCATTTTTTATGTTCTGAAATCTTATGTTCTTATGATCAGCCAGCAGTGTCAGTTTCGTATACAAAATTATGAGGGACATAGATAGGGTAGAGAGGAAGAAACTTTATCCCTTAGCGGAGGCATCAATAACAAAGGGGCATAGATTTAAGGTAAGGGGCAGAAGGTTTAGAAGGGATTTGAGGAAAAGATTTTTCACCCAGAGGGTGGTTGGAATCTGGAACGCACTGCCTGAAGGGATGGTAGATGCAGAAACCCTCACAACATCTCAGAAGTATTTAGATGAGCACTTGAAATGTCATAGCATATAAGGCTATGGGCCAAGTGCTGGAAAATGAAATTAGAATTGATAGGCATGATGGCCGGTGTGGACAAGGTGGGCCGAAGGACCTGTTTCTGTGCTGTATAACTCAATGACTCTATGACGCTATGATGCAAAATACCTGAAGTACTGTTCATGTAGGGCCCATACATATGGTCACTCTCAATTTAATCTTTGATCATGTCCTGAATATTCCTAAGTGTGATGTAGTTTGGCTACAGGGCTAGATATCCTGGGCTGTGTTTTCTTCTGAGTTACCACCCATTTTCTGACACTTTTGAGGTGGCAAATAAAATAAAATTGCGTGGTAATGCCTACTGTCTTAAAACCACTGCTCTAAGCTTACATCAAAATTATCCTCACAAACAATTTTGAGTCCCCTTTAAGGCCTACAAGAAACCTGTCTCGCCACATTGGGGTTAAACAGGGGTGGTGGTGACTAATGCTTCTGACCCATTTTCCCCAAATTCAGCCTCAAATTCAACCCAAATTATTACCACCACTGAAGTATTAATAAGGAAGATGCTACAATGAAGTGGACATTTTGTTTGGTCTATTTGACATTTGGTGTTTTGACTGCATGTGGAACTGGTTGTTACTTTCCAGGTTCTGTCAGGACTTCTTGTCAGCTCTGTAAGAAATACATTTTGGGACATGGGCATAGTTTTTTCAATGGAAATTAGTCTATTCCTATTATATGAAGAGAAGAAGGATGAAGATATAAAGAGATTGAATTGGGAGCATTTGTAATGTGATATTAGAGATGCTTCCTACACATAGCTACCCATTCAACAGGGTTTACTGATGAAAAACATCTTAAGGCTTCTCTGCATGTCATGCCCTCTGAAGGCTGCACTTCCTCCCAGAGGCAACTGTAGATATTCCAGTTGCTGGCTGAAAACCTGCAACTCACATTTACCAAGTCAGCAGCACTCTCTGTATAAGTCAACATCACCATTAGTCAATTACTTTGCCACTTTCCAGGCAGCATCTGGTGACCTTTACCACCTTACTCAGGCACCACTGTATTAAGAAAGTGAGTGATTTGTCTTCAAGTGTGCTGTCTTTTCCACTGGAATCAGGTATTAACAAACCCCAGCCACTACCCAGCTTCCAGTTTTACAGCAAGATCAATGGAGGTTTTGTCTGACTGTCTCCTGTGGACCTCTGTATATGTTATACAGAGGGAATAACTTAATAAAATCATGGGGAAGGGAATGAAATTAATTTCCTACAGAATTTTCTTTAAATGTACTTTAACAGAGATAAAAATAAAATTTCCATAAGCATAATAGAAAGTATTGTTCAGTCAATTTGAAGTCTTCAGTTCTGCAGTCATCATATGCAGAATGTAATTGATCAATTTATTGACTCTCCTCTATTGGGCAGTTATGCTGCAGTGGTGTTCAGAACCTGTATTGTTCATTTAATGTTAAATAAAAAGCCTTCATCCATCTTGACATTGCAGCCTTTTGCAGAGCTCTTCCATCAGGTATGCCATATCTTATTATCTCTCATGAAAATTATTTGCTCCTGGGTTACTTACTACACTGAATGCTTCTGTAATTTAATGGCCCATAACCACTTCAAATCTTCAGTATTTCCGACTGTATCAATATGCTATGATATCTATAGTAATTGCTACACAAATTATGAAGTAGAGTTAAAAGTGGCACTCACAATTATTATAGCTTGCCATGTGTATTGAACTGGGGAGAGGAAGAGAAGCACAAGGACTGAAGTGGGAAAACAATATTTTATTTTAACAAACTTGTGATATTTGGTATACATGCAAAAAAAATTCAAGACAACCACCCAGAAAGTAAACTGATCTATGTGGTACTGTAGAGGGATCTAATAACTCGGTAATCTATAGACTGAATAGCCTATGTGATACTATGGAGGAGCTAATGGCTCAGGAATCTATTGGCTGAAAAGACAATTCTCTTCCTAACTTTCATTATAAATTACATCATTTTCTTTATTTAAAGGGACATGCTCTTTGTCAAAAAATTTGGCAAACTTATTATCACTTTTTTAAAAATACAAAATTATGACATCATTTGTAATATTTTTACAAAAATGATTCATAATCTTTTGGATCTGTTCCCTTCACAAACATATTAAAATGTGTACTAATTTTTTTTTCATGAAGACAATTTCCCTTTAAACTGGAGGGTTGAGAATAAACACATTGTTACGACCAGGTGAGAAAGAGGTCTAGGTCTCCCTTTTGGCCTTCACCTGGTCTTACTGTGACAGGGTTTAATTTTAAACACACTGTTTTTAGCTCCCCCTTGGTGAGTCCTTGTTCACTGCTTTCCAATAATAAGGCACAGAAACCAGCACAAACAGGCTTTCTTAGGTTTAAAGAAGAAAAATACAAATTTATTCAACTTAAACTTCAGTTCTAATTCAGTTGCCGCCTACGGATACACGACGCACCACGCTAGCATGCATACATGATACACACATACAGAGACAGAACAGAGCAGAAGAAATAAAGTGGAAACGTTTGAGGCAATATCTGAAGAGTTGTTGTTATGGTTATTTGAGCTCACTGTAGAGTCCTTGATTGTAGGTAGTTCTTGCTTTTCATTGGGGCCCAGTATTCTTCTTAAACCTTGTTCACTGTAGATGACTTTTCTCTCTTGGGGTTCATATGCCTTCAGTGTATTCAGAGGCTTGTGAGAAAGAGATGGGAGCAGACAGGAGAGACATTTGCTCAGTCAAGGAGCAAACAGCTTTCTGCCCAAACTCTTTGTACAAATTTTAAAAACTCAGATTAATCATGTGAGTAGCTGGTTTGATCATGCCTGTTTGTGTATTCGGCCATCTTAGCAGTCAACCCGGAATGTGAACTCCCCCACCTTCAACATCGAGTGATCAAAAGTCCATTGTGGGTTGAATGTCAGGGAATAGCTGTTTCGTTCTTCCAAACACTGTCTGTTAATATGCAAATGTAGTTTCCAGCCACAGCTGATCTGTTTAACAAGTCTTCTTCACTCTAATAACGGTTTAAAATCAATGTTCATGACAAAATTAATGTGCCTCATTCTTGGCAGGTGGGGGCCTAGTATGACAACATGTAAACTTTTGAAGGTTAATATAGATAAGCTTCTTTCAATTAGTATATTAAACCTTTGCCTTTTTATAGTTTTCCTTCTCTTTCCTCCATCTACTTCCTCTCTTCTGACATTTATTGTCCTCCATTTCTTTGTGTGCAAACATCCCAATTCAGTTCACAGGTCACAGTAAAGCTGGTCCTCCTCTTTCCTGACTGTTTTCAGCCTTGGTTGCTTGTTGATCAAGGTCCTTGCTTATTTTAATGAAATGAGGCTTGGGTCACATCAGATCATCCTATGAAGTGTAAATAATTTTGCTGCAGCTCAGTCTTGGCTGTGGGAAAGGGGATACAGACAACAATAAATATTCTGAATAATCATTGCTCATTGCTGGTGACAGGAAAACAAGCTCAGTCAGTTCCTTCTCCATGGATCATTGATTCCATTTCTGAACTTCTCTGACACCACAGAGATTCTGTTTGGTGCACACATTGCAGCTGGAACCATGAACTATTCAGAAAAATAATGAGCCTTCAAACACTTTATTTATTGTATTTGTTATGTGTTCAGTAAAGTGTGAGCTCATGAAATGGGCTGGAAAATGGGGAAATGGCCAGTGCAACCAGAGTGTCTAGCATCTCTCTTACCCTTTCTTGCATGGTCAGAGCAACTAAAAGCAGAACGAACATTAAAGCACACTTTCAAACATGTTTGGATAGTAGAGAACAGACTGAAAGAAACAATAATTTCTTGGTTGCTACTGCATGGAAATGATTGAAAAATATTACAGTTCTTCATTTTTACTGGAGGTATCCATAGAGCCAATGATCAATATCAATCATTAAGTAAGAATGTTTAGTTTTACATGCAAGTGAAAAGAAATATTTTGATTACAGAGCAGAAATTATTGATGATGCATTATTTAATGAAATCTTAAATGCATTCATAGCAAATTCCTCTCACCACTATTTTGATTGGGGTGTTAACCTATTCATTTTAATCAGGTCAACATCTCTCTTAAAGGGGCATGTTTATCCAATAACATTGGCAACACTACAGGACACAAATTGGTAGTCATGTTTGCCCCCATAATTGGCTGGATTTTGAGGAGCCCTTGACGTCAGGAGCCATGGTGGGGGGTGGCCTGAGGATGGCCCCAGATGAGGCCCGCCATGGACCTCGACATCAGCAGGCCCAGCTTGATCCTCCCGGTGGCGACAAGGCACAATGGTGGCCCCCCGCCCCGCCGCTCGTCATGAGATCACAATCAGCATATGGAAATGAATAAAATGATTACATTTACATGTACATACCCTTAATTTTGATGTCCCAGCACGATCTTCGATCCGGCGGCCAGCACTCCCGCGCCTTCGAATCCCCGTCCGGAAAAACAAGGTGCAACACTGGTGGGGAGTGGAGGTAAGTTTATCAGTGCGGGGCAGTGGGGGCAGGGTTGGGGGAACGGGGTCAAATTAATGTCATGAGTGTAGGGGATGGTGGGAAGGATTGTACTTTAAACTTTGTGCAGTTTGGAGAGGGAAGGTCAGATGGTAAAGGTAAGTGTTTTTGGGGGAGGGGGGAAGGGCGAATAGTTAATTTAATTGTTGTTAAGGGGTGGGAGAGGGGCGAAGAAATGTATTTATGTAATTTTATTGAATATTTCTTTAAATGTTTAAATAAGCTGGTAGGGCTGACTTCTTTAGAAATGGCACCAGCGCCTGAGCATAGGCAGCTGACGCCATTGCCGGGGATGGACAGCCCGCCCCCTCCACATGACCGGGCCAGCCGCCCCGGTTATTCAAATGAGCCGCTGTGTTTGAGATCGCAGTGGCTCATTGGCATATGGCCTGCAAGGGCATGCTGCCATTTTTGAAACTCGCCGCTGAGATCAGCAGTGAGCTTCTAAAATCCAGTCTATAATAACTATACTTCAAAAATAGCTCATTGGCTGTGAAGTGCTTTAATATATCCCCAGGTTGTGAACAGTGCTTCATAAATACAAGTTAGATTGTTGGCTTTTATTAGTTAAAGCAAAGCAATTGAGAAATTCTATGATATCACAAGCAAAAACATCTGCATGATAAAAACAAATAATATTTCTGCAATCATTCTTTTTGAATCCTAAGTATCATTCTATAATTAATAAAAACTTGTTTACATAAATCTTTAATATGCAGCCGTGCTAGCTATTTATTTATCCAGCTATTTTACCAGTATGGAAATGCAAGGTTTCTGAGCAAAAACGTTTCAATTAAATCTATTACCAATTGCCAACTACACCCTCCCCAATGCTGCTGAATCATGGGCTGAATTTTATGAGGCCTCCTGAGTCGGGGGTCATGGCTGGGAGGGCCCGGAAAATTCTGCCGGGAGAGGCCTTCCATGACCCCCGTTGCCACGAAGGCCCTGCCGTATTTTACCGGAGGCGGTGAGACTTTGGTGCGGCCCTCCGCACCGCTTGGCGGCGGGGCCTCTATTTAAATATTAAAATGAAGTAAAATAAATGCAAATTAACCTACCTTGCACTGGCGGCCATCCCACTCCAGTATTCCGGCTGTCAGCCGCAACTCGCGTGCCTTCAGAACTCTGTTCGGAGTTCCGAGGCGTGACGCTGGTGGAGAAGGCGAGGAGTGAATATTTCAGGGTAGGCGGGGGGAGCAGGGAAAACCATTCAGTTTGGGTGTGGAGATGGTGGTAAGGGGTTGAGGGTCAAAGGTGTTGAAGTTGGTGGGTGAAAGTTCATAACTTTACAAATTGGTTTTTTGGGGTGATGGGTTATTTTATTAATTGATAACTCAGTTGGTGGGGGGGGGGGGGGGGGCGGGGGTTGGAAAGGCGATTGAAGGTGTTTCTGACATTTTATTTGTATTTTCTGGGCGCTGGCACCTTTAAGAATTTGATTGTACCTGAAGGGCTTGAAGCCCTCTAAAAATGGCCCCGGCGACTGCGCGGTGGCACCGGATGTCGCTGCTGGAGACGGAGCGGCTGCCCCCCTTCGTCATTGGGAGAGGCCGTTCTGCTCCCTCCATTTAAATGAGCCCCCGTGCGAAATATCGTGGGAGCTCAGCAACGGCGCATCCGCATCTGATGACTGCCGACTTCAAAGTGCGCTGCCGCAATTTGCGGCTCGCTAATAAAATTCAGCCCCATAAGTCACCCCATTGCTGTCAGAATCAGAGACCCCTAATGTTACCAGCTGCTAGGACCCGCTACCTGGTGTTGACATATATTAGGCCTTCCCAATACCCTATATTGCAAGAAACCAAGAGTTCACTGCTGAAAATAACCCCACATTCCATCTCCACTTCTGCCAAAACCCACATTCCCTTTACTAGTGCTGTCAAACCATTCCCAGTGGTCAGAAACAACAGAAGCCCCTCCTCAGTGCTCCAAGGACCATCTCAGTGCAATCTCTGGAATCAAAGGGCAGGATAATTGTCTCTATAATAGTAATCAAGACCACTGATTTACAATTTTTACAGAAACAACGAAAATATACTGGATATCAATCCCCAAAACATTGGTAAAATCCTGGAGTACCACATAATAGTATAATGGCCTACAACGTCCTTAATGTCAGTTATCCCGTTGTTGGGCTGAAAGCTATGCTGTTCATCAGCAGAACGAGTTACACCCAACTTTCCTCAGGTAAATTAGTTTAAATATTTTGGGTGCAGTTCTGAAGTAGCTTGACAGCAGAAACGGCACAAATTGTTGACATCTCTCCAAGGAAACAATTATACAATAGCAGTGGAACCATTTGAAAACGCTCTTGCTAGCAGTGGCAGAACACTTTCTGACAAGGTTAGCAGCCGAAAACTGGCTTTGTTGGTAATTTCAACCAAGTCGGTTGATTGTATCTTTCATTCACAGCCTCAGTCCAGATTGGCACCATCCTGTTCACATAGGTACCAGCTGTGCCCATTGGGCACTGTGCCAGGGCAGCAGGTAGGAGAAGCCCAATTAGCTTCTCTGATGAAGATCTCCAAGCCTTCCTACAAGAGGTGCAAGACAGGAGTCTTCCCTTCATCTAGCCAGACACCAGTCTTAGTTGTGCTACCTGCAGGGAGCTGGCACTTCCATCTCCAACTCCCTCACATCCAAGGCTGATCAACAGTGCAGAAAGAAGTGAAAACATTTCACAAAGGCAGACAAAAGTAGCATGTCGGTGCAAATTATCTTTCTGCCTTGCACACCCTGGGCATCACCACATTCTTCACCCTCTTAGAAACAACATACAACTGAATCTACACTATGGTCAGGGTAAGTGTGTCTACAACTCCCCTACTACACATCAACTGCCTTGCAAAACCTTATTATACCTTCCTCCACTCTAACATCTTCACTTCCCACATCTCTCACTTCACCTCTCCCTTCACAATTGCCACACATTCCATAACTGACAGTTTTATTCTCACACACACACAACATTACACCCCCTTAGCTTGCAATCAAAGAAATGCTTATTTTGAAATACACTTAGCACTTGTCTCATGATTAATTTATGAACATTACAGTAAGTCAGGAAATAGACCATTCAGTAGGTTGAGGCTTCTCTGCATATAGAATTTGTGGCAGTCTGCTGTGGATGAATTAATAATTGACTCAATGCCTATAAGCTGAAAGTGGTTGTGAATGGATTTGGATCTGCTTGAATACTGGCTAGCAGTGGTGAACTGTAAGGATTGATATTAGGACTTTTGTTATTTGCTATTTTTATTAATGATCTAGATGTAGGCATTTGGGGAATCAATCACAAGTTTACAGATGATATCAAGATGTGTGCAAGAGTTAGAACTATAGATGTACTCGACCACAGCAAGCATATTTGGATGTGCTGCGGAATTGGCCCCGTATTTGTCAAATTATGTTTAGCATAGAAAAGTGTAGTGTTATGCACATCGGCAGTACAAATGCTAAATATACATGTTTTAATGCAGCAATCTCTAAAGATAATGACCAATGCAGTGAAGCTATGTTTACAGCAAACAAGGATGTATTCACAGGACAATTCACTCTCAAACAAGAACTAATTTGTCCTTGTGCGAGACCTTGGTTAGGCATCAATTAGACTATTGTGCCCACATTTAGTCTCCTCACATGATGGGAGCTATTGAGAATTTGAAAATTGAGAGAAGATTAATTACGAGTTCAAAACGCCTTAGTTACCTGGATAGGCTCAATGAGCTGTGTCTTCTATACCTTAGTGATGCATAAAGTCAAGGGATGATATGATTCAGGTTTATAAAACAATGAAGGCACTAGATTATGTTTTTGTAGACCAATTATTTCAACTGAATAGGTTAAGGAAGACCAGGGCTCATGCTCACAAGTTATGTAGGGTCAGAATTTAATTGGATGTTCAGTGATTTTCTCTTCCCAGAGAATAGTGGATCTGTGGAGCAGGATTGCTGATCCATATGGTGAACACTGACTCACTATATTCATTTAAACAAGAGCTGGACTTGTTTCTGGCTGAGGTGAACATCACTTTGTACAAGAGGTAGGTATCCTGTAACATAAATCAGGGCCAATGTGAGCTTCTGTGTTCATTTTGATTGTCTAAGGTGCTTGGAGAGGAATTTTCTCCAAATTGCCAAATTGGCATGGAATTTTATCTGCTTTCTTGCCTCTCTCAAGAGATTATATGGTTCTGGGATGGTGGGGAATGTATGTACTATCATAGCTGTGTGAGACAGACTGGATGGATGAGTAGGTCTTTTGTCTGTCCCTCATTTTTTGTAAATTTGTACGCTCATATGTATGTTTGACTCCTTCTCACAGGTGAGAATCCCTGGCAAGGCTTTGCTTGGTCAAAGAGATCTTTTTTGGTGTAATCTGGTAGGGCACATAGAGGAATGTGAGACTGTGCTGTTGCCACTGCAGGCAATCAGTCAATGAAAACATTCTGCAGAATCTGGTCTCTGATGGCACTTGCAGTAGGTGTGAGAACATGGCCTGATATGTATCACAGATGAGCTGTTTTCCTGGGAATGAACCCCTTCCTACTCACATACATCATCTGGAGATTACAGATTAATGCCCTGATTTCCTGTGGGGGCTCATTTTGAGATTTGAGGTGTTATATCGGCTTGTACTATGTGTTGTGATTGGGTGCAGAGAAGGAAGGGCAGGAAATTGGAGCACTGATGCAGGCCTTATTGGCCTATAACAGCTTAAAGTAGCATGGTGTTTTGGTTCTTTGAGAAAGCCTGTGCAGCTATTGCTACAGAGAACATAAAGTGTGTCATTTGGAGATCTTGCAACTTCATTCCAACAATCCTAGAGAGAGTCAGTTACTTTTTCCAGAACATCCTGTACTAGATGCACAGGTAGAAGGCCAGAAAATCTAAGGCCTTGCATCCAAAAGGAGAAGGCTGTCAGAGCATGATAGGTATTGCAGTGTTGGGTGATGTGCCTATCAGCTTGCAGTAGGTGTGGAGAAGCCCCCATCCTGCCCTTGTGGAGTCGTGATTCATGGAATGGAAACATGCAGGTTTCCTTGGAGCAGGCAGTGTATCTTCACAGCAGGTACCTTCTTGTCAGTCAGGTTCTCTCATGGATACTCAAACTGCTGCAATACAGGCCTTCAGCTGCACTGTCGCCTCCGGATGGACAGACTCACTTAGGAGGTAGCTCAAACAAGACAAGTGGTAGTGGCCACTGTTGTGTTATTGGTGCTTAACACAAACATACCAAACATTATGACAATGATTGGTAAACTAAAAAAAGGGTTTTCTTAAATTGAAGAATAACAGGATTCTATGAGGGCTCGTCAATACACAGGCTACCTGCTGACTAACACTGCTCCAATTACTGTATCACATGTTAACTTGCATCACTTCCTGTGATGATGTATACCAAACTATTTACATATTCAGTAGTATGTTAATCAGTATTAAAGCAATTAAAGCAATATCACAACATCCCCATTTCCTTAAATAGAAAAATGACATAAGTTATAAGCTATGTATCTAATGAAATAGGATAATTATGAACAGTATTTAAATATGAATGAATTCTCACATTAATTATTCCAGTGTCTCTCAAATGTACAGGTGGTCTGCTGACTCAACCTGATCTGGTAACAGTGAAACTTTGCTGAGATCTGGAATTGTGAATTCATTTCTCTTGACTCAAAGGTAAAAGAATGTGCACGGCTATGGGAAGAAGTTGGGGGAATGGAACTGAGTGAATTCTCTTTCAGAGAGCCGGTGTGAACACGATGGGCTGCAAGGCCTCCTTCTGTACTCTAACAATTTGTGATTCTGTGAGGTTCAGACTGACAATTATCTTGTACTTGAATGTTGCATGAGTTATCTTCCTTAACTCCATTCAAAAAACTTGAATGTGAATGTGTTCTTGACGCTACAGGAGTATGTCAAGAAAACCCTATATGCCAAATGAGAAATATTAATTTCTTTGGTTGGAAACTTAAAGTAGACTTTTAATGGAAAAAAACTTACAATAACTTTGAAAAAGTGAACAGCCAAGATGGCCACTGCAATTTATATCTGAAATACCAGGAGAATGAACTAGATACAAAAGTCTAACAAGAAGCCCAGCCAGTCAATGGCTTGCTCTAAGTGATTGAATTACCTAAAATGGCTTCATTAGCATGGCAGTCAAGGCAAGCTTCATATATTAACTTTGAAACAGCAAACCCCCTCCAAGTGTAAATTGGCATCCTGGGGCATGTGGAACCTTGAATTTCATTTGAAGGTTCCAGAAAAAAACTGAAGCAACCATGTGACTGTCTGCCCATCTCAGGGGAGTTGTTACACAGACAAAGAGACAGGCGATAGTTGAGTGGGCCACAGTAGAGAAGGCTGCAGGCCTCCCTTTCTCTCACTCTCTCTTTCCCTCTCCCTGGAAAACATTAAGTTTGAAAACCGTTTGCGACTGGGGGACCCTCCAAGCCTACAGACTGCTACAGCCAGCAACCAGGGGAAGACAGCCAACTACAATTTTGCCTTCAGGAAAACCCTGAGCAAAGCAAGCCAGCCAAAATACACTTTGACCAGCAAGGATGTCAAGAATACGGCTTCAGTCGAGGTCTACCGGATCATCCACTTCACAGACTGTGTATTTAAGTTCCATTTATTCTGGACTTTAATCCAACCACCAAATCTATTTTCCCTCTGTAATCTATTTGTGTGTGTGATTCTCGTGTGAATGTGTAGCACATTTTTTTTTAGTACTTTTTAAATCGGGTTTGAGTATTAAGTATAATAAACTTATCTCTTGTTTAAACTCAAGAAAGCCTGTCCGATTGGTAAAAAGGTTAAACACTTAGAGAGGTGGTGAGCACAATCACTGTTTAAAAGAAGGAATGAACCCTGTTGCAGTCAAATAAGAGGGAGGGCAAGAGGAAGCCTGAGACCTCCTCCTCACCTGACCGTAACAAGTGTTAGGTATGATGCTGTTGGATAACACTCTTAGCTGACATCTATTCCTCCTCAACATCGTTCCATTGGGGTGATTACCTCATATGACCATGACTCATTCCAGATCTTTGACAGTTGCACAGGGAACCATGTCTTGTCTTGCAGGTGGATCACTCTGACCTTCTGTCTGACCTGCAGAGGAGGTAACTCCACACCTGCATGCGTGTCATGTGTGATTTTCATTTTCTCTTGCCTTGCCAATAATTTGTCTCGGACTGACAATGATTAGATGGTGACTCAGAAGAGTTATCCTGACTTGCCTTATGAACATGATCTCTACTGGGGATGGTAATCCTCTAACTAGTGGTGCTGTTTGTAGGTGCCACATTGCCACGTGAATGTCTTGATTGGTCATTTACATTTCAAGATTAGTGACCTTACCATCTGCACCATCCTTTCTGCTAGTCTATTTGACCTTGGATAGTGTGGAGATGACATAATGTGATTTACAGCCCACTTTGCCCACATGTCTTGAAGTCTACTGTGGTCCATTATCCGACACTATCTCCTCCAGGGAACCAAAAAGGCTGAAAGTTGCACTCATCGTGTTTGCTACTGATGCACTTGATGTATCCTTCAGTTGGCGAATGATAGGAAATTTGGAGAAATAATCAGTAATCAGTAAGAAGTCATCATCTCTGACACTAAATAAGTTACTAGTTGTTCTGGACCATGGATGTGATGGAACATCATGAAGATGAAATGGCTCTTTGTGTTGGTTTCGTTGATGCTCCTGACATGCATCGCACATCCTCACTGCTCGTTCTGTGTCATTATTGATTCCTGGCCAATAAACAGTCTCAAGTGCAAGTCATCTGGATCTTTCAATGCCCATGTAATCTTGATGTAATAGGGTAAGAATATCTTGACGAAGTGCTTTTGGTATCAATACTTGTCTACCCTTGAATATGACTCTACTTGATATCCCTAATTCATCACGATATGGCAAAAAGGTTATGAGGTCTGTGGGAACCTCTTGTGTTGTATCTGCCTTCCACTGATGATGAGCTGCCATAATGCCCCAAGGACAGGATCTCTGGAAGTCTCTCCTTGGAGCTCTTCACGTTTGTTCTGTCCAAATCGCATTAGGTCAATTTTGTACACATCTTCTAGTTCCACATTCTACTTCATCCACTTGGCCATCCAATGGTATATCTTCTGTCTTCCTGGGGTTGGGTAGCCTACTCAATGTGTCTGATGTAACCATGAGGTTTCCAGGTTTGTATCGGACTTCACAATCATACCCATGTACCTTGATTAATAATCTTTGAAGTTGAGGTGGCGCACTGGTTAGTGTTTTTTGTGAAATCATTGCTAACAGCTTGAAATCTGTCTCAACCACAAAGTGTTTGCCTAATAGGTATGTACAGAATCTGGTGATACCAAACACTAATGCCAATGTTTCTCATTCTATGTTTGAATAGTTCGTCTGAGTGGTTGACAATCTTTTAAAACTGAATGCAATTGGTCTACTTTCCTGTAACAGACATGCTCCGAGACCCTTTTGCAAACCATCTATTTCAAGTGTAGTTTCTTTCCTTGGATTGTACTATTGTACACATGCTTCAATAGAAAGAGACGAATCAAACATATGCTGATGATCTTCATGTCACAAGAATAGCATATCTTGCTTGAGAAGTTCACGTAGTGATGATGCTTTCTCAGAGAAATTTGAGACATATGATGCTCAGAAGTTAAACAGACCCAGACAACTCTGACTTTATCTTGAGGTGTAGACATTGATTGTACATCCTCAACTTTACTGGGATCTGTTCATATTCCAGTGTCAGGATAGATTGAACCAAAAAAATGAACATGGCTTACATTGATAGCGCATTTTTTCTATTAAACACGGGACCTTCTCTTCTAGCCATTTCCATTAGAATGTGAAGATTCTTTTCATGCTGTTCCTTGGTACTTCACATGAACGCTATGCCATCTGCAATGCAAACACAGCCATGAAAACTCTCAGTAATGCGATCCATATGCTGTTGGTACAGGTCTTGACTCACTGACAGACCAAATGGTAACTGTGGAAAGCAATTCCTTCATAATGGTGTTCTAAATGTCATTAGTTCCTGTGAATCCTCAGAAATTTTGCACGGACCAATATCCATGTTTCGCACCCAACTTTGGGAGGAACTTGGCTCTAGAAAACTGTGGGTTGAGCTCCTGTAAAGTAGGAATGGTGAGAAGACAGCTTTTGAGTGTTCGATTTAATCTTCTGGGATCCAAGCGTACTCTAATGGTACCATCTTTCTTAATTCCAGTGGTTACAGTGTGTTCATGACCATGGCACATAATCCCTTGTTGTTCCACCGTGTTAAGCTCAGCCTTTAATTTGTCCTGTACTGCACCTTCATGGTGGATCTATGGAGGGAACTGCGTTGGTTCGGTACAGTCAGTACAGTTCTCTGCAGCCAAGAGCGAGAGTCCAGAAGGCTGTTTTGTCTGCTTGGTGCCAGGGTTTGGGACATCTGCTCAGAGTTGGAGAGGAACATGCAGTGGGAGGGGGAGGATCCACTTATCATGGTCCATATGCATCCCAACAACATAGATAGGACAAGGAAAGAGGTTCTGCATAGAGAGTATGAGCAGCTAGGGTCTAAATTATGAAGCAGAACTTCAAAGGTAATCTTTGGATTATTACCTGAGTCACGAGCAAATTGGAGTAGAGTAAATAAGGTTAGAGAGTTAAATGCATGGCTCAAAGATTGTTTTATTTTTTATTTTATTGATACAGCACTGAAGTACTGCAGCATTGGATTGATGCAGCATTGGAGTGGGGATTTTGATTCATCGGGCACTGACACTAGTACTGGGGAAAGTAAAAGCTGTAACGTTGGAATGGTCTTCACCTGAACCATACTGGGATCAGTGTTCTGTTGAGTCACATAACTAGGGCAGTAGAGAGGACTTTAAACTAAATAATGGGGGTGAGGGATCAAGTGAGGGAGTATACGATAATTTAGAGAGGAAAAGGCAAGACAGCAATGTAACAATAAGGGAATTTGTAATCTGAGTGTGGCAGGTAGGGAAGATTGGAGGGAAGTAGAACTGCTAACAGGAAGTAGAAAAGTAGTAAACAAAATTAGAAGACAGACAAAGCAAAGGCAAGCATCAAATAGGATTAGAAGGCTGAATAATGTTAAAAAGACAAAGTTAAGGGCACTCTATCTGATTGCACACAGCATTCGCAACAAGGTAGATGATTTGAAGGCACAAATGGAGGTAAATGGGTATGATTTAATTGCCATTACAGAGATGTGGTTTCAGGGTGACCAAGACTGGGAACTGAATATTCAACGATATTCGTCATTTAGGAAGGATAGGCAAAAAGGAAATGGAGGTGGAGTAGCGCTCTTAATAAGGGATGAGGTCACTATATTAAGGAGAGAGAATCTTAGATCGAAGGATCAAGATGATGGGCTGAATTTTATAGACACTCTGTCGTCAGGCTTCATGGCGGGTTGGGCCAGAAAATGCCTCCGGGAGAGGGCCGTCAGGCACCCCGACGCCAGGAGGGTCCAGACCAATATTGCCGGTGGTGGCGAGGCCTCGTGGCAGCCCCCCGCGACTCAGCGACAGGACCACCATTTGAATATTTATATAAATTTAAATTAATGAATCAAGTACATTTATGTTCCCACCATCTGTCCCAGTGTGATCTTCGTGCCGCTGGCTGGCACTCCCGTGCCTTCGGATCCCCTTCCGGGGAACTGAGCAAGAACACTGGTGGGGGGGGGAGGTAAGTTTCTCAGTGTGGAGGGCGGTGCGGGGAGTGGGGTCAAAGTCATATCATTGGTTAGGGAATGGTGGGAAGGGTTATAGTGAAAAGTTTATGCACTTTGGGAGGGGGAACATCAGGTGGACGAGGTATGTGTTTTGTGGGGAGAGGGAAAGTAATTAATTCTATGGTTATTGGGGGGGTGGGAGATGGGCAAGAGAAATGTATTGAATTTTTTAAAATCAATGTATCTTTAAATATTTAAATTGAATGGCAGGGCTCGAAGTCCTTTAACAATGGCGTCAGCCGGGCACAGACAGACTCCCCCTCCATGTCATTGTGGGGGGGGGGGGGGGGGGGAGGCGCAAATGGAGGTCTGCCCCAGCTACTTAAATGAGCCGCCACACTTAATATAGAGGCGACTCTGCGAAATCTGGCCCGCAAGGGCAGAGCACCATTGTTTTTGCCCGACGCTGATTTCAGCAGTGGGAGTATAAATTCCAGCGCGTAGAATCAATTTGGGTGGAGCTAAGAAATAGCGAGGGGTAGCAAACATTGGTGGGAATTGTTTATAGGCCACCATACAGTAGTGGTAATGTTGGGCATGGTATAAATTAGGAAATTAGACATGCATGTAATATGGATAATACAGTTGTAATGGGTGGCTTCGATTTACATATAGACTGGGTAAACATAATCAGCTCTAATATTGTGGAGGGTGAATTTCTGAAATGATGGGATTCTGCAGCAGTACAATTAAGAACCAACAAGGGATCTTGCTATTGTAGATTTAGTGTTTGATTTGACAGTAGACAGGCAATGGCTAGTATTTAAAGAAGTATTACAGGATCTACAAAAAATATAAATTCCTCTAAGACACAAAAACCCAACGGAAAGATGAAAGTGGCCAACAAAAGAAGTTAAGGATGCATTAGATCAAAGGAAGTGGCTTATAAGATCGCCAGAAAAAGTAGAAAGTCTGAGGATTGAGAGCTAAAGGCCTGGTCAGGTCAGGAAAAAAAACCCAACCCGAACCCAACAGAACCACATCGGACCCAAGCCTGAGCCGGCCCAAGTCCCTCCATTTTCTTCTGCACCCGACCCGACCCGACCTGACCTGACCTGACCCAAGACCGACCCGACCACCGGAATGTTCACTTTACCGACCTTGCGATTCTGAATCTGCAGGAAGTTGCACCATGAGTGTGATGACATCATAGACATGCTCACTCGCTCACTGTGCAGACTCAGAGTTTCCCTCCTTGACATCCCGGTCTCCCATCTCAATTAGGCTTTTCAACTTTTGACATTTGCCAGCAGAGCAAAATGCAATACTTCCTGTGTGTGTCTGACCTGGACCGGGCCCGACCCGACCCGACCCGAGCTCGAAAGCCGGACCTGGAAGAGCGACCCGACCCGACCCGAACCCAACACATGTCGTCGGGTCCCATCGGGTTCAGGTTGGGTAGCAGGCCTTTATTGAGAGCAATTTAGAATCCAGCAAAGGATGACCAAAAAACTGATAAAGAAAGGGAAAAGAGAATATGAATGAAACATAAAGGCAGACTGTAAAAGCTTCTTTAGGTGTGTGAAAAGGGAAAGATTAGCAACGACAAATGTGGGCCCATTGCAGGCGGAGTCAAGAGAATTAATAATGGAGAATAGGAAAATGGCAGAGAAACTAAACAATTACTTTGTGTCTGTCTCTACAGAGGAAGATACAGAAAATCTCCCAGAAATACTAGGGGACCAAGGGACTTGTGAAAATGAGGAACTGAAAGAAACTAGTATTAATATAGAGGTAGTACACAAAAAATGAACTGGATTGAAGGTTGATAAATCTACATCTATGAGCTACATCCCAGAGTGTTGAAGGAGGTGGCTGTAGAAATAATAGATGCATTGGTGGTTTTCTTTCAAAATTCTATAGATTATGGAACAGTTCCTGCAGACTGGAAAGTAGCAAATATGAACCTACTATTTAAGAAAGGAGGGAGAGAGAAAACGGGGAACTACAGATCTGGTAGATTGATGTCAGTGGTAGGGAAAATGCTAGAATCTATTTTAAAGGATGTGATAACTAGAAACTTAAAAAATCTTCTCAGGGCGGCGCAGTGGTTAGCACCGCAGTCTCACAGCTCCAGCGGCCCAGGTTTAATTCTGGGTACTGCCTGTGCAGAGTTTGCAAGTTCTCCTTGTGGCCGTGTGGGTTTCTGCTGGGTACTCCAGTTTCCTCCCACAGCCAAAGACTTGCAGGTTGATAGGTAAATTGGCCATTGTGAATTGCTCCTAGTGTAGGTAGGTGGTAGGGAATATGGGATTAATGTAGGATTAGTATAAATGGATAGTTGTTGGTTAGCACAGACTCGGTGGGCTGCAGGGCCTGTTTCAGTGCTGTATCTCGCTATGATTCTATGAAAATAATGATATGGTTGGGCAGAGTCAACATGGATTTATGAAAGGGAAATCATGTTTGACAAACTTATTGGAGTTTTTTGAAGATATTGTTTGTAGCATAGATAAAGGAGAACCAGTGGATGTGGTGTATTTGGATTTTCAGAAGGCTTTTGATAAGGTTAGTAAACAAAATTAGAGCACATGGGATTGGGGGTAATATACTGGTATGGATTGAGAATTGGTTAACAGACAGAAAACAGAGAATAGGAATGAATGGGTTCTTCTCAGCATGGCAGGCTGTTACTATTAGGGTAACGCAAGGATCAGTGCTGAGGCCACATCTGTTCACAATCTACATAAATGATTTGGATGTGGGGACCAAATGTAATATTTCCAAATTTGCTGATGACACAAAACTCGGTGGAATGCAAGTTGTGAGGAGGATGCAAGGAGGCTTCAAGGGGACTTGGACAGGCTAAGTGAATGAACAAGAACATGGCAGATGGAATATAATGTGAATAAGTGTGAAATTATCCACTTTGGCAGAAAAAAACAGAAACACGGAATATTTCTGAAATAGTGAGAGGTTGGGAAGTGTTGATGTCCAAAGAGACCTTAGTGTCCTTGTTCATGAGTCACTAAAAGCTAACATGCAGGTGCAGCAAGCAATTAGGAAGGCAAATGATATGTTGGCCTTCATTGCAAGGGATTTTGAGTACAGGAGTAAAGAAGTCTTGCTGCAATTGTAAAGAGCCTTAGTGAGACAGCGCCTGGAGAATTGTGTACTGTTTTGGTCACCTCAAGGAAGGATATATTTGCCATAGAGGGAGTGCAATGGAGACTAATCCCTGGGATGGTCGGATTGACATGAGGAGGGACTGAGAAGGCTGGCTCTGTATTCTCTGGAGTTTCAAAGAATGAGAGGCAATCTCATTGAAACTTACAAAATTCTTACAGGGTTTGATAGGGTGGATGCAGATAGGATGTTTCCCCTGGCTGGTGAGTCTAGAACCAGGGGACATAGTTTCAGAATAAGGAGTAGGCCATTTAAGACTGAGATGAGGAGGAATTTCTTCACTCATAGGGTGGTGAATCTTTGGAATTCTCAACCCCAGAGGGCTGTGGAAGCTAAATCATTTAGCGTGTTCAAGACAGAAATCAATAGTTACCTGGATACAAATGACATCAAGGGATATTAGGATAGCGCGGGAAAGTGGCGTTAAGGTGGATGATCAGCCATGATCTAATTGAATGGTGGAGCAGGCTCGATGGACTGAATGGCCTACTCCCCCTTCTATGTTCCTATGCCTTTCAGGTAAAGAATGGCATCTCCTATAAAACTACCCATGGTGTCAAATCTATCCGGGCATTTCTGATGCAGATCTTGAATAGACTCAATAGGGTTGCACTTGCCTTGATTATCTGGCATTAGCGCTTTACTGGTCTTATGAATCATCACAATCTGGAGTTCACTGCATGCTGGTAGTCAGGCTACTGCTGGACCATTGGTGTCAACAACATAGAAGACTTGTGGCCACCAGATTTTCCATATCTGCACTTCAATGTTGATGTTTCCATGCAGTAGTTTGGTGAACCATTATATGTGGCGAGTCTGGCTCTTGTTGCCTGTAACATAAGCTCCCACTTTGCCAGGTACATATCTTTGAATTGTAAAATTTTGGTAGTTGCCCTAGTATCTATCTTCGGTTGTAGCTGGCGCTTGCCATTTTTGTTGGGACATATAATTTCAACTGTGGTGAAAGCTTCCAGTTATGTAATTGCACCCAAATGCTGTGTGACTGTTACCATATGGAACGCTTGTTCACTTTCTAGCTTGAGTTTGCCTCTTTCAGCACTTTCTTAGCTGTTCAGATCCCTGCCTACCTTGTGGACATACCTGTGAACTCTTTTTTGTTCTTGCCACTAGGTGGTATCTGCTGTGGCTTCTGACCACTTCTTTGTTTCCAGATTTTCTACACAGTCTTGCCCAATGTTCCTTTAGATCACACACCTTGCAGGTATGTCTGAATGCAGGACAGTTACATGGCTGATGCATTAGACAGCACTTGCTGCATGACTTGCCCTGTTGAGGTGCTTTGGCAACTTCACCTATGGTTGTTGCTGCTCGAGGTGCTTGTGTATATTGCCTGCTCACAGCTATGGCTTCATATTTTCTGCCATCTTTGAGTAGACTGTCAATGTATCTTTTTCTCTTCGCAAGCAGATCCTTTTGGAGTGCCTCTATTGAAGTCAATGCAATTACCAGTTCCATTATTCTCGCCGAGATTTCTGCATCTGGGAAATCACAATCTTTGCCTTTATTTTGCCATCTACTGACAAACTGGTCAATAGTTTCTTTGGGCTGTTGTCTATAGGCCATCAGTTTGAGTTGATGGATCCTGAAGTTGATCTTGACTCTTAAATGATCCTCCAGAATTGTCCTTCTGATCTGCTTCTGACAGTCCAGAAGTGTTGATGCAATGGAGAACTTCATTTCCAATCATTTTATTTATTTTTATTGTTTGATTGTTGAGTTCTGTGACTGCAAGGTCTAAAAATCATAATTCCATATGCTGTTAAAATAGAATTCATGAAGGACATCTGGAACCTTCCAGTTCATAGCTGGATATTTTGTGGTCATGGCATCAACATTTCTTGCTTACAAGAAGTATTTTTGCCAGAGCTTTCCCCTTAAGCTATTTTCCTTTAATGACTTTCCTTCAAGGAAAAACAATGTAGGTCTACTGCAATTGCAGCACTGGATCTCTGCCATACCCTGAGCTCTGTGGCTGCAGCGTGGACTTTCAGCCTCTGCACGGGGAGATTCCACCCACAGTGGGAAAACTCACAATGCTTAATTGAGATGCAATCTCGTAACCCCAATTTGGATCAACTTTTTTCATCTAACCCTGATTCCGCCAGAACACTGCCTTTCTGGTTGACTACCATTCCAATAAAATGCCTCTTCCATTTACTCAATCTGTCAGAGTACAGGGTGATTTCTGAATCCAGTCCTAAATCCCATCAACGCTGCTTCTTCTGGCTATTTTCAGTGTTGTCCCAGGCTTTTATGACTTTGAATGGGAAAAGCTATTATTCACAATGTCGCCGTTGTGATTACTGCCACTGTGTTGAACCCCGCTGCTAACACATTGTGCAAATCTGCATCGCTGTCACCATATTGTGTTGTTGGCTCTGAACACAAAAGTACCAAACACTATAACAATGATTGGTAAACTGAATGAAAGGTTCTTTATTAAAGAATAACAGGAATCTAGGAGAGCTCTTCTATACACGTGCTACCTGCTAACTAACGCTGCTCCAACTATTGTATCACACATTAACTTGCATCATTTCCTGTGATCTATACCAAACTATTTACATATTCAGTAGTATGTTAACCAGTATTAAAGCAATTAAAGCAATATCACAACAGCCACCATTCTCAATGCCACTCCTGCACTGGTGCTTGTCAGCCCCTGCATCTACTGGGAGAGTGGTAGAAAGGCTGGGAAAAGGGGTAGGCTGAAACAGACAGTGGATGTTGGTGCTCTTCCTCCAATTGGTTCCACATTTGCTGATAGCAGCCTACTCTGTGTGACTGCACAGGAGACTGCAAGCAGGCAGGAACATTCTGTGCCAGGATTAGTGGATGAGCTGCAGCCTGAAGTTGGCCCCTCTGGATCAAGAATGACCTCTAGCCCCAAAATGTGACTGACAATCGGTCGTCATTCTCTTGCCTTGCTTCTTCCCCAAGCAACCACTTAGATGAAGCACCTGACTAGTTCGCCACACATAAACAACATCCACTGTTAGGAAGAGGAAGCACCATAGTGACAAAAATTTGCATATCTGCATAATAAATGCCTTTTAGTGAGTGAAATGGTGACGACACCAGATCTGTGTAGAGATTTTGGGAAGACTTTTTTTGAGATGGGTTTATTGCAGAGGAATGTTGAGAGTGAGAGATGGAATGTAGTTATTATACTGAATGACATGCTTATGAGAAAGTTTCCAGGATTAGATTTTTCTGCATGGTTTAGCCAATAACAGAATGACAGCTTTGTCATCTCTCAGCAAATCTTCCTGCTCCTTCTTTGGTTCTCCAATTGGATGCTTTGTCAATAGCTAAGTTGTAGAGCATACAGCATGCCACTATGAGCCTGGATATCATTTCCACATACTACCGCAGGATGTCCCCAGAACCATCTAGGCATTGAAACCTCTGCTCCAAAATGTTAACAGTATACTCAGTTGTCACTCTTGGAGAAGCATAAGCTTCATTATATCGCTTCTCTGCAACATGAGACGGAGCTCTCACATCATTAACCACAGCATCATTGGGTACCTATCATTGTTGTGCACCTTGGGAAAACCAGAATGTTGGAAAAAGCCAAGGACATGTGTCCACTGCTCACTTACATCCACAAAGAAGACAATGCCCTGACAAGCAATATATCTATAAACCGAAGGATGACATGATGCATGGCTGACTGATATACGAGCAATGGTCTGAACTTTATGATCCTGCTGCCAGGAACGTTGGTGGGTGCGCAAAATAGCGACAGTCCCTCTTGTGACGCGAGCGGCTGTGCCACTGCGATTACGTGGCAGGCAGTCATTTTGCATAATGGCGGCAGCCATCCCCCCCTGCAACCATGGGGCAGAGGCAGCAATGGAGACGCCGCTCATGGTGTCACCTGATGTCTGAGCAGGTGCTAGCACCAGCTTTTAAAGTCTGCCAGCCCCACTGCATTCACTGTTTCTGTGTATTCAATAGAAACTCATTGAAGAAAAACTTCTGTGTTCTTCCAAATATTTGTAACTCAGCAAGCAGCCTCTCTAGGCATATTTCTGACCAGTCAGATGTCCAAGTAGGGTCGCCCTCCAGTTCACAGCCCCTTGCAGAGTTCTCCCCATTCAGTCAAAAGCCCCTTGCAGAGCTCCCCCATTCACACACAAGCCCCTTGCAGAGATCCCCCCATTCAGCCAAAAGCCCTTTGCAGAGCTCCCACATGCACACACAAGCCCCTTGCAGATTTCTCCCACTCACACACAAGCCCCTTGCGGAGCTCCCCCATTCACACACAGTGGCGCCCCTAGTGTAGGTAGGTGGTCGGAGAATTGAGGGAAGGTGGGGATGTGGTAGGGAATATGGGATTAATGTAGGATTAGTGGAAATGGATGGTTGTTGGTCGGCACAGACTCGGTGGGCTGAAGAGCCTGTTTCAATGCTGTATCTCTCTATGACTCTATGACAAGCCCCTTGCTGAGTTGCCCCATTCACACACAAACCCCTTGCTGAGTTCCCCCATTCACACACAAGCCCCTTGCAGAGGTCCCTCCCATTCACAAATGGCCACTGTAAACCCCAATTCCCCGTTGTTACCCTGGTTAGGTTACGTTCCCTTTCGCGGCACTGAGGACTCTTGCCTCGGTGGCACAGCTTTTCAAAGTCACAAAACTGAAGGCATGTGAATGCCGCGTGTCAACCACAAAATTGAGGAACCTTGGTTGGATCGCAGTGAATTAGATTCACATTTATTTAAAGCAGCATTTCAAACATTTAAGATACAGTGCTGTCTCGTCAGGGCGTCAGTACCACCATTGTACTTCCCCGCTTCTGACAGAATTGGCATACTGTGGTATGGCGCCGGCTTTTGTGGTACACATCTCTGCGGAAATCCCATGCCATCCCATGCCACTGAACCCGCCTCTGACAAGAGAAAAAAATTCAGCCTTTATGTCTCTGGTAGCCTGTTGAAAACCTTCAGTGGCAAAGAAATTGAGTGCTGTGATGATCTTCACTCGCACAGAAATTGCAGTGGAGGCTCATGAAGGATGTTGAAAGCAAGTAGCACAATTCTCTTGTTGCCTCCCTAATAAACCATGGCCTCCAAGAGTCCTTGCTCTTCACTTTGAAATGTGTGTTGGGTTCTATATACCTGCTCATTTGGGTATCTCCAAACCGGCGCTCTCCTCTAGTGCTGCCACCTCACTGAAAGTACATCCAAAACAGTTTTTGGCTTGTTTTTTGCCACTGCCTCCTTCTCTTCCTCCTCATTCTTCATCCTCAAGTTGGCAAAAGTGAATCGGGCTTTCAATTGACACTCCATCATGCACTTTTGGCAGATATTTTCACAGCACCCAAAACCTGTAAGAGACACAATCCCTTGAATGGCTAGATCAACAAAAAAAAATACTGAAGTTCTATTAGTAATTGTAAAGTTATTTTACCTCAAAACACTTCTTGTTTTTTAATAGCAGCTTCTTTTTAAGTGATCTGCAACTATTGCAAAACCCAGAAATTGGGTCCTGGGTTATCATGATAAATGTGATAAGACGAATTAGGAACAATAAGAACAGGAGTAGGCCATTAAGTCCCTTGAGCCTGTTTCACCATTCTATTAGATTGTGGCTGATTTGTACTACAATTCCATTTACTCGTCTTTTGTCTGCACCCCTTGATACCCTTACGCAACAAAAACTATCGATCTCAGTTTTTAAATGTTTAATTAATCTAGCACCCAGAGTCTTTTGGGGAGCAAGATTCAGATTACCCTTTATGTGAAAAAGTGCTTCCTGATTTCACTTCTAAATGTCCTAACTCTAATTTTAATCATGCCAACTTGTTCTAGATTTCCCCACCAGAGGAAATAGTTTCTCTGTATATACCCGATCTGTTATTATTTTGAATACTTTAATTAGATCACTCCTCAATTTTCTAAATTCTAGTGAATACAAGCCATGTTTATGCAACTTATCATGATTTAACCCTTTAAGCCCTGGTATTTTTCTGGTGAATCTGCACTTTCCAAGTGTGATCATCTGACTTTTCTTTAGCAGTAAATTAATTCATTGAGGATTAAAGTGCTGATTTTGCAATCTGGTGCTCTTTCTTCTGGCAGGTTTGGAGGCAGGGAGAGCATTTAATCGGGTGGGGACCTTGCCACCTTCCTGTCTCCACCCTGATTACGTCCATGATGGGAATGCCCATGGACGGCCTTCTCGCCCTGGTGCCACTTGAGACCCAATTAAGGGCCTCTCCCCATCGCTGCTGGTATTGACGCAAAGGCAGGCGGGCCTGTCGCCACGCCGGGAGCATGACATGCAAACCCGTGTGATGTTGCTTGTAGCTTCTTGGGGGTAGGGGGTGCCTCATTCAAAGGCACTCAGTGCCTGATTGAGGGACCCAGCATTGTTGTGGGGGGGGTGGGAGAGGGGGGGAGATCCACTGAGAGCCATTCCCCTGTCCTTGCTGCCGACCCCCTGCATCCCCTGCCCTGTGACCCCTGCACCCCGTGAAACCCCTCCCGTTATCACTTACATCTGGCCTGGGTTGCTCTGCAATCCTGGGCCTCCGGTGGGTGTTATTTCAGCAGCACCTACTGCCTCTCCAGTGGCGCTGCTGAGCAAAATAACTGCAGGCCTCTGATTGGCTGGCAGCTCTCGGCGGGTGCGACTTCCTGCCCCCAGGCTCCTGATCCCAGGAAAGGCCCGCCAGTGGCCTCTCAAATGCCTGATTGGCTTGTCATACAGAAAGCCTTCCTCAAAGGAAGCAACGTGAGTCTTCCGCCAAGTCTCCAGCCAGCGGCCAAAATCCCATCACCTCCTTAAAATTTCTCTCATTGTGGGCAACACCTCAAGAGATTGTTCAGTCCTGTATTAGCAATCTTTAGGATAGCAAGCACTAAATATTAAATGTGTCCATAGCACAAAAATATTTTTGGATTGGTTCCTGGGAAATTTGAGCCAATCAAAAGCCACATTCACATCTCCTCCACAGTCTGTCACCACATCTTTGCTAAATCCGATGACTCACAATAAACACCATCACATGAGATCCATTAATCATGGATTTATATTTATTAAAGCCACAGATATTTCCAGAATAAAACATTTAAAAATGCTAAAGTTGCTAAAACAAAACTGTAAAGCATACTGTACATTCAGAAATGTCTGAGTATACTGACTACAGTGCTTGATTGTAGAGTGTATTTCACAGTGACAAAATTAAGGATTGCTATTGGCTGGGATTACATTCTGACAATGCCCCATAGACCACTGCACCTTGTAAATGAAAGACTGTTTTTGCAGTTAGATTGCACTTTCACTCCAATCCCTTTTTGGAAATTTGCTTGGGGGAAATGTTTCTTTTCAATGACATGATAAATTTGTGTGTTATTGCTCTGATTTGTCAAAGTACCAACTCTTTTCAAACTGAAGTTGGACCAGTAGGGCAATATTAGTAGATTATTTAACATTAGGATACGTTAACAGTCTTAGAAGGAAGTTGGAAGCACTTTAGTTGTGGGGAACCAGTGAATGATGGGATGCATGGCAATGGTCATGGGAAACTGTACAACCCAGAAGTCAAATTGCCTTTGCATCTGTATAAACATGCTGTCCTTGAAATAAGAAAGTGACTGCAGGAGGCACAAGATATCATAAACTGTGAAAACACCAAGCCTCAAGGATGGGGAGGAGATGACAGGGGAATGATTAGTGAGACAATACAATCCAGTTTATTGATCAAGCTGCAGCTTTGGAATGTGTCGGGGGATAGGGTGAACAAATGAGTAACGGTTATTGTATTCTATAAATTTGTATTACAGACTCTGTTTCATTGAGAAGCCTCTGGATGTTTCACCAGACACTTCTCCCTTGCACCAGTGCTTGAATAAATCTTTATTTACTTTAATCCTATTGACTCGAGATCAGTTATTTTCTCCACAACAAAACTTCACACAAATCCATTAATAAAATAACTGTTAGAACCATAGAACCACAAAAAAGTTACCGCACAGAAGGAGGCCATTCAGCCCATCATGTCAGTACTGGCTGAAAAAACTAGCCACCCCATCCAGAACAAAGAACAAAGAACAAAGAACAGTACAGCACAGGAACAGGCCATTCAGCCCTCCAAGCCTGCGCCGATCTTGATGCCTGCCTAAACTAAAACCTTCTGCACTTCTGGGGTCCATATCCCTCTATTCCCATCCTCTTCATGTATTTGTCAAGATGCCTCTTAAACATCTCTATGGTACCTGCTTCCACCACCTCCCCCGGCAACAAGTTCCAGGCACTCACCACCCTCTGTGTAAAGAACTTGCCTTCCACATCCCCTCTAAACTTTGCCCTTCTCACCTTAAACCTGTCCCCGAGTAACTGACTCTTCCACCCTGGGAAAAAGCTTCTGACTATCCACTCTGTCCATGCCGCTAATAAATTTGTAAACCTCTATCATGTCGCCCCTTCACCTCCGTCGTTCCCGTGAAAACAATCCGAGTTTATCCAACCTCTCCTCATAGCTAATGCCCTCCAGACCAGGCAACATCCTGGTAAACCTCTTCTGTACCCTCTCCAAAGCCTCCACGTCCTTCTGGTAGTGTGGCGACCAGAATTGCACACAATATTCTAAGTGTGGCCGAACTAAAGTTCTGTACAGCTGCAGCATGACTTGCCTATTTTTATACTCTATGCCCCGACTGATGAAGGCAAGCATGCCGTATGCCTTCTTGACTACCTTATCCACCTGTGTTGCCACTTTCAGTGACCTGTGGACCTGTACGCCCAGATCTCTCTGCCTGTCAATACTCCTAAGGGTTCTGCCATTTACTGTATACTTCCCACCTGCATTAGACCTTCCAAAATGCATTACCTCACATTTGTCCGAATTAAACTCCATCTGCCATTTCTGCGCCCAAGTCTCCAACCAATCTATATCCTGCTGTATTCTCTGACAATCCTCATCACTGTCCGCAACTCCACCAATCTTTGTGTCGTCCGCAAACTTACTAATCAGACCAGCTACATTTTCCTCCAAATTATTTATATATACTACAAACAGCAAAGTTCCCAGCACTGATCCCTGTGGAACACCACTAGTCACATCCCTCCATTCAGAAAAGCACACTTCCACTGCTACCCTCTGTCTTCTATGACCGAGCCAGTTCTGTATCCATCTTGCCAGCTCCCCTCTGATCCCATGTGACTTCACCTTTTGTATCAGTCTGCCATGCGGGACCTTGTCAAAGGCTTTACTGAAGTCCATATAGATAACATCCACTGCCCTTCCTTCATCAATCATCTTCGTCACTTCCTCAAAAAACTCAATCAAATTAGTGAGACACAACCTCCCCTTCACAAAACCATGTTGCCTCTCACTAATAAGTCCATTTGTTTCCAAATGGGAGTAAATCCTGTCCCGAAGAATCCTCTCTAATAATTTCCCTACCACTGACGTAAGGCTCACCGGCCTATAATTTCCTGGATTATCCTTGCTACCCTTCTTAAATGAAGGAACAACATTGGCTATTCTCCAGTCCTCTGGGACCTCACCTGTAGCCAATGAGGATGCAAAGATTTCTGTCAAGGCCCCAGCAATTTCTTTCCTTGCCTCCCTCAGTATTCTGGGGTTGATCCCATCAGGCCCTGGGGACTTATCTACCTTAATGCTTTGCAAGACACCCAACACCTCCTCCTTTTTGATAATGAGATGACTGAGACTATCTACACTCCCTTCCCTAGACTCATCATCCACCAAGTCCTTCTCTTTGGTGAATACCGATGCAAAGTACTCATTTAGTACCTCACCCATTTCCTCTGGCTCCACAAATAGATTCCCTACTCTGTCCTTGAGTGGGCCAACCCTTTCCCTGGTTACCCTCTTGCTCTTTATATACGTATAAAAAGCCTTGGGATTTTCCTTAATCCTGTTTGCCAATGACTTCTCATAACCTCTTTTAGCCCTCCTGACTCCTTGCTTAAGTTCCTTCCTAGTGTCTTTATATTCCTCAAGGGATTCATCTGTTTCTAGCCTTCCAGCCCTTACAAATGCTTCTTTTTTCTTTTTGAGGAGTCTCACAATATCCCGTGTTATCCAAGGTTCCCGAAACTTGCCAAACTTATCCTTCTTCCTCACAGGAACATGCTGGGCCTGGATTCTAATCAACTGACGTTTGAAAGACTCCCACATGTCAGATGTTGATTTACCCTCAAACAGCCGCCCCCAATCTAAATTCTTCAGTTCCTGCCTAACATTGTTATAATTAGCCTTCCCCCAATTTAGCACCTTCACCCGAGGACTACTCTTATCCTTATCCACAAGTACCTTAAAACTTATGGAATTATGGTCACTGTTCCCGAAATGCTCCCCTACTGAAACTTCGACCACCTGGCCGGGCTCATTCCCCAATACCAGGTCCAGTACTCCCCCATCTCTAGTTGGACTATCTATGTATTGTTTCAAGAAGCCCTCCTGGATGCTCCTTTCAAATTCAGCCCCATCCAAGCCCCTAGCACTAAATGAGTCCCAGTCAATATAGGGGAAGTTAAAATCACCCACCACTACAGCCCTGTTACCTTTACATCTTTCCAAAATCTGTCTACATATCTGCTCCTCTTCCCCCCGCTGGCTGTTGGGAGGCCTGTAGTAAACCCCCAACATCGTGACTGCACCCTTCCTATTCCTGAGCTCCACCCATATTGCCTCGCTGCATAACCCCTCCGAGGTGTCCTCCCGCAGTACAGCTGTAATGCAACTCCCCCACCCCTTTTACATCCCCCTCTATCCCACCTGAAGCTTCTAAATCCTGGAACATTTAGCTGCCAATCCTGTCCTTCCCTCAACCAAGTCTCTGTAATAGCAACAACATCATAGTTCCAAGTACTAATCCAAGCTCTAATTTCATCTGCCTTACCTGTTATACTTCTGGCATTGAAACAAATGCACTTCAGACCACCAGTTCTCCTCAACATCTCCCTGCCTGCTCTTCCTCTTAGTCTTACTGGCCTTATTTACTCGTTCCCCTTCATCTATTTCACTTGCTGTCCTACTGCTCTGGTTCCCACCCCCCGCCACATTAGTTTAAACCCTCCCGAGTGATGCTAGCAAACCTCGCAGCCAGGATATTTGTGCCCCTCCAGTTTAGATGCAACCTATCCTTCTTGTACAGGTCCCATCTGTCCCTGAAGAGATCGCAATGATCGAGATATCTGAAACTCTCCCTTCTACACCAGCTGTTCAGCCACGTGTTTAGCTGCACTATCTTTCTATTTCTAGCCTCACTGGCACATGGCACAGGGAGTAATCCCAAGATTACCAGCCTAGATGTCCTGTTTTTTAACTTTCTACCTAACTCCCTAAACTCCCCCTGCAGGACCTCATCATTCTTCCTGCCTATGTCGTTGGTACCGATGTGTACCACAACCTCTGGCTGTTCACCCTCCCCCTTCAGAATTCCCCCTGTCCGTTCAGAGACATCCTTGACCCTGGCACCTGGGAGGCAACATACCATCCTGGAGTCTCTTTCACGTCCACAGAAGCGCCTATCTGTGCCCCTGACTATAGAGACCCCTATAACTACTGCTCTTCTGCGCTTTGTCCCTCCCTGCTGAACAACAATGCCAGCCGTGGTGCCACTGCTCTGGCTGCTGCTCTTTTCCCCTGATAGGCCATCCCCCCCAACAGTATCCAAAACGATATACTTTTTAGAGATGGGGATAACCACAGGGCTTCCCCCGCCCTTCTTCATCTAACCCTATTTGCCTTACTGGTTTGAATTAGAGCCAGCAGACGTGTCAAATGGCTATTATTCATATTTTCACATTGCAGATTTGTGGTGGAATAGTTAGGAAGGGTACAGTATGTTTTCTTGTTAAAGCAACATTTTTTGTTTCCTGTGGCTGACAGATTATGTACACACACATATATATTTGTTTATTTTATCCTTGGGGTGCTAATTGGCTGTCATATGTTCGATAATGGTTTCTCTCTACTGTTGTCATTGGGACAATAGATGAGAGCCAACCATCCACTAAGAATAGTTTTCATGAAAGATGCAAAAATATGTACTGTTCTTTTTAATTCATCCAAGAAAATACTAAAACAAATGTTAACTGAAGTTTAGAGGATGTAATTTCTATGCTATTTTGTACCATTGCTGCTCGGGTTACAAAGTAAGCCCAAATGTGCAACCATCTCCTTAGTCTTCCACCCCTTGAGGCATGAATACAACTTTCCAACTACTTCTGTAAGCTGCAGTGCAACAATTTATCACGACAGTTACTCAGTACAGTCAAAATTTTCTTCCAACTTTCAGTTTTCTCCCGAATGCCCATGGGAGGTACTGATTTTGACGAGGCCCAGTTCTACATGTGCAAACTGCCATCCCACACAAGTGCCAATTCTTCATGTAGGAACTTACAGTCTGCAGTCTACTGTGTGGGCATCATAGGCTGCCCCCAACACAACATCCATCTGTATGCATTTTTCAGCAGAAGCTATTGGACAACAATCAGAGATGGGCCCACCGGTTGAATTTTTTTAGTTCAGGGACACTGAAGCTAGTTTTACTGCCCTTACTACTGCCCCAGCTGAAATCAGCTAACTCAACACAGGTTAAGTACATGTCAAGTCGAAGGTGAAGATTTGAATATCAAAGACAGGAATTAAAGACAGAAAAGCCAAGGGAAAAAAAGCATTTCTTTATTTTAAATAATATATCAGCAGGCACAAACGCTAACTTTATTAATTTGACAGTTACAATGTCTCCCAAACCTATCCACTTTTAACATCTACTTTTTAACGAATCATAAAATCTATTTTTGGACACTCAGGGAATTAAGGGATTTGTGGATAGAATGGGAAGGTAGTATTGAGATAGAAGATCAGCCATGATCTTATTGAATGGTGGATCAGGCTCGAGCGGCCATATGGCCTACTCCTGTTCCTATTTCGTATGTTTTTATTATTTGGATGAATTCTCTAACACGGTGATTGTGAAAGGGCTAAGAAAAATAAAAGTTTTTGATTTTTAATTTTCTATCATTAAATCTCTTACTTTATATACACACCATACAAATGTCTGATAAGTTTTTCAAAAATGTCCATCTTTCCAGTTAAGACTTTGAAGGACGTCAGATAGTCATGTGATGCTAAAGCATTTACCAAGTGTCAATTTTATTAAGATAATCTCTTTTCCCATTGCTGTAAATTATGTGTCCTTTTCTGATAGGCAACTTTGATTTACATATCACTTCCAGGGTCTGTACATGCAAGATCTATAAAGGGAGGAGGGCTAATTTAGCAATTGTGATAAAATTCAGATACTCACCAATAATGATGCAAATTGCTGCAAAGGAGAGTATTTCAGTGATTACCATTAGCAAGTGAATAGCAGCTGCTTACTTCTGTATTCAAAGCAGTAATCACTTGCAGCTGAAAAGTCTCCAATCAACACTGCATAGTAATCATCGACACTGAGCTGGTAGACAGCTCGTCCGTTGACAGACAAATTTTATATTGATTCACCACATCCTCAAAAATAGTGGAATGCATTAAGTTTTATGTAAAATCAAAAAAGTAAACTAATTTTGTGAGGTCAGACAAAACTTAATTTATGTTGTTGTATTTTGCTGGGTATAGTAGGATTTCATCTGTTCTATTTACAGCAAATGGATCCCATAATCTCAGTGTGTTTTTTATATTTTTATATTATAGGATGTGGGCATCGCTGGCTAGGCCAGCATTTATTGCCCATCTCTAATTGCCCTTGAGAAGGTGGTGGTGAGCTGCCTTCTTGAACCGCTGCAGTCCATGTGATGTAGGTACACCCACAGTGCTGTTAGGGAAGGAGTTCCTTGTCTTAGACTTTGTAGTGGATTGACACAACTGAGTTGCTTGCTAGGCCATTTTAGAGGTTATGAGTCAACCATATATTGCTGTGCGTCTGGAGTCACATGTAGGCCAGATGGCAGATTTCCTTCCTAAAGGACATTAGTAAACCAGATGGGTTTTTCACAACAATCGATAATGGTTTCATGGTCATTATTAGACTAGCTTTTTAATTCCAAATTTATTAAGTGAATTCAAATTTCACCATCTGCCATGGTGGGATTCGAACCCAGGTTCCCAAAACATTAGCCTTGGCCTCTAGATTACTAGTCCAGTTGGGGATGGGCAACAAATGCTTACCTAGCCAGTGATGTTCACATCCCATGAAAGAATAAAAAAACACACATGCACAGTAAACCTAATTTAGAACTTATTACATTCCCTCTCATTCTGACACCACCTAATACCTTATTATTTCCTACTCTAGTGCTATCTATCTCTCCCAATTCTCTGTGCACATCGGTTTTCCTCTCTAATATTACCTCCTCACTTACACACCCTTGCCAAATTAATTTAAACCCTTCCCAATAGCATTCGCAAACTGCTCCGCAAAGACATTGGTCCCAGTTCTGTTCAAGTGCAACCCGTCCAGCCTGTACAGATCCCATCTTCCTGATGTACCAGGAATCTAAAGCCCTACCTCCTACCATCTCTCCAGCCACACATTCATCTGCTCTATCCTCTTATTTCTAACCTCATTTGTGTGTAGTACTGGGATAATCCAGAGATTACTACCTTTGAGGTCTTGCTTCCTCGCTCCCTAAACACTGCCTGCACCACCTCATCCCTCTTTCTACCTATGTTGTTGGTACCGATAACCCTACAGAGCACCCTTCCCCCTCAGAGTGCTCTGAAGCCGCTCAGTGACATATGTGTCGATTAAGGACACCTGTCATGCAAATCCCCACCTGCCAAGAATGAAGCATATTGATTTCGTCATATGAACACTGATTTTAAACTGTTGCTGGAGTGAAGAAATGACTCGTTAAAAAATCATCAGATACTTGGCTGGAAAAATATTTGCATACCAACAGTGCTTGGAGAGACAAACGACTACTCCCTGGTCCACTTAACCCAAAATGGATTATGATCACCAGACATTGAAGGTGAGGAAGCTCACATTCCAGGATGACTGCTAAGATGGATGAATCCACAAACAGAAGTGGTCAAACCAGCTAGTCACATGACTAACCTGCTGGACAACCTGGGATTTTTTGAATTGTGCCACAGAGATGGGCAGAAGACAGTTGAAACTGAAGCTGGAGAAAGGAAGCCTCTCTCACTCGCTTTCTCCCAAGCCACCGGAACCACGGAAGACATGTAAACCTCAAGAGAGAAAAGACTCCGACCTCGAAGCATGTTGAAGCATGCACTAAGCCACAACGAATTGCAAGGTTGAACGGCAACCAAAGATTTCACAGCAAACTCAAAGGACAGTAAAATAGAAACCCATCTATTGCCTCAAATTTTTCCCCTTTATTCTTTTCTACTTTTCTGTCTCTATATGCGTGTGTGTTTATCGCGTATGCTAGCGTGGTCACGTCGCATATTCGTAGTCATTAACCAGGTTAGAGTTTAAGATTAGTAAACTTCCACCTTTCTAGTTTAAAATCTGAGAAAACCTGTCTGAATTGATTTCTTTGCCTTAAAATTGGAAAGCGGTGAACAAGGATTCACTAAGGGGGAGCTAAAGCACAGTGTTTTAAAAAAAAATTAAACTCTGTTACGGTTAAACCAGGCAAAGGCAGAGAGGGAACCCCTAGACTCCTTCTCATCTGGTCGTAACAGAAATTTGGGGGCTACCGTCCTGGATTTGACTCAGAGACAAACAAGAAATTGGAAGTGGGAAGCCAAATTGTTCCCAATCAAAAAAGAGAAAAGATTTCAATACGAGTTTTCTTGTGGTTGTGTGTGATTGAATACTAACATGTCTGCGACTGAAGCTAGTAGCTTCCCAAGTCAGGGTGAAGTAACTCGGGATAAGTTAAAAGCACTGTCTATGGAGGAGTTGAGGAAAATGGCTGAGCAGTGTGGGATCACTGTACGTGGCAAGGCTAGGAAGTCTGAACTCCTAAGACTATTGGCCAACCATTTTTTCCTTGAATCTGAAGAAGCAGAAATAGGGTTAGAAGTAGATAGACTCTCAGAGGGTATTGCTAGCAAAGATACAATTGGAACAAAGGAAACTTGAAGTATAAGACAGAGAAAGAGAAACAGTAAAGAGAGACAGGAGAAAGAAAGAGAGAGACAGGACAGAGAAAGAGAAAGAACCTTCCAGAAAGAATGCGAAGAAAGAGAGCTGAGACGACTTGAGTTAACTAGGGGGCGACAGAGTAACCCCAGTGAAAGCATGGCCAATATGGAGGAGCATGGTTCAGGGCTGAGTACAGAATTGTTAAAACTATCTCAACTGATCCCAGAATTCAATGAGGGAGACGTGGAAGCGTTTTTTGTGTTTTTTGAAAAACTGGCAAGGCAGTTAAAGTGGCCAGCGGAGGCTTGGTCTCTGTTGTTACAGAGTAAATTAGTTGGAAAAACCCATGAGGTTCATTCCATGTTGCCAAATGAGAGTTCATCAAATTATGAACTGACAAAAAATTCTATCCTCGGGGCATATGAGTTAGTACCTGAAGCCTATCGCCAAAAGTTTCGAGCCTTCAAGAAGCAAGCTGATCAAACTTATCTGGAGTTTGAGTGAAATAAACAGCTGGCTTTTGATGAGTGGCTGAGGGCTCTTAAAGTGCAGCTCAGCTATGAAAATCTCATGGAGGTAATTTTGCCTGAGGAATTTAAAAACTCTCTCCCACTCTCCATAAAGACATATGGGGAGGAACAAAAGGCTCATAAAGCGCGGCAGGCAGCAGTCCTGGCCGATGAGTTTGCTTTCATTTATAAGTCAGTTTCCCAGATTAGCCTTTCCTAATCACCCCCACAAATCTGAAAAGGACAAAGGGTGGGAAGGTAATAGAAGCCCTAGAAGTCCTGGGAGGGAAAGAAAAGCAGGAGACAAAGGGGGCCCTCCTTCAGCCAAAAAGGAAGGTGCTGTGAGCAGGAACAGTGAGACCCAGACACCTGTGTACTTCCATTATAATAAGGCAGGGCATTTAAGAGCTGATTGCTGGAAACTAAAGGGAAAACCTGTAGGGTTAATCAGGGCACACCCGCTCAGTGAAGAAGCCACCCCGATGGAAAGCGCAGCAGAACAAGCTGTGGCTTTAACTGCAGTAAGAGTGCAACCTAGGAAGTCAATTGCTGCAAGTGCAGGAAAATTTAATAGGATTCCTGAAGGTTATGAATGGAGAGGAACTGCATACCCCTTGAGTGGGGCAAGCAAGCCCATATTAATCCTCAGGGATACAGGGGCCACTAGATCCCTTTTACTAGGAAAAGGCTGACCTTTCCCCCAGAGAGTGCAGTAAACTCCAGAATGGTGGTGAATGGTATTGGACGGCAGTGTATGCCTGTACCTTTTCACCGGAGGCACTTGGAGTGTGACCTAGTTTTGGGACTGGTGACCGTAGGGATTGTCCTTAGTTTGCCTGTGAACGGGGTTGACCTGCTCTTAGGTAATGATCTGGCGGGGATGAAGGTGGTAGCTTCCCCAGTAGTGAAGGTGACACTGCAGGAGGTCAGAGAAACAGGGCAGTGGCAGGAGATGGTCCCTTGCAGTTCCCTGAATGTGTAGTGAATCAGGCCATGATCAAACCAGCTCCCCCAGAGGAGACTGAATTGGCACGGCAGGCAGATTACCATGAAGTCTGTCTGTCTGGGACTTTCTTTGGAAAGTTAGGAGACCCAGAGAATGAATTAAATGGATTTTCCCTAGCTGAGGCTCAGTGAGCTGACCCAGTATTGCAAGAGTTAGCACAGGCTGCCCAGTCTGAAATTGAAGCTGAGGGAGTTTCTGATTGCCAGTATTTAAAGAATGAGGTACTGATGAAGAAATGTTCTCCTCACAGACCTGAGAACAAGGCGTGGACAGTGGTTCTCCAGTTAGTGGTGCCGCAGAGGTATCAGAGAGAAATAGTAAGAATGCCCCATTAGATTACAGGGAATGTACATGTCGATATACGAAAAACCAAAGCCCACATAAGACAGCTGTTTGACTGACCAAAACTCCACAAAGATGTGGTGGAGTACTGTAGGAGTTGCCACATGTGCCAGGTTGAGGGGAAACCACAATCTACAGTGAAACCTGCACCCCTAAGTCCTGTATCGGTGTTTGGAGGACCCTCCAGCAGAGGGCTGGTGAACTGTAAGCGACCCCTGCTGAGAACAAAAGGGGACATGCAGGCACATGGCTGGCAAAAGTTTAGAAAGGACACAATTTCAAAATTTGTGGATAACACAAAACTTGGAAGTATTGTGAACTGTGAGGAGGGTAGGTGTAAACTTCAAGAGGATATAGACAGGATGGCAGAATGGGTGGACAGGTGGCAAATGAAAGTTAATTCAGAGAAGTGTGAAGTGATTAATTTTGGTCAGAAGAATGGGGAGAGCCAATATAAAACAAAGGGTACAATTCTAAAGGGGCTACAGGAGCAGAGGGACCTGGGGGTATATGTGCACAAATCATTGAAGGTGGCAGGGCAGTTTGAGAAAGCGGTTAATAAAATGTACAGGATCCTACGCTTTATAAATAGGGGCACAGAGTACGAAAATAAAGAAGTTACGATAAATCTGTATAAAACACTGGTGCAGCCTCAACTGGAGTATTGTGTCCAGTTCTGGGCACCACACTTTAGGAAGAATGTGAAGGCTTTAGAGAGAGTGCAGAAAAAATTAACAAGAATGGTTTCAAGGATGAGAAACTTCAGTTATGTGGATAGGTTGGAGAAGCTGGGGCTGTTCTCCTTGAAGGAGAGAAGATTAAGAGGAAATTTGATAGTGTCACGAGAACGTACTATGTTGAATGATGATTTTTTAATCCACTGGCTGGAAACATGAATTAAATTTTAAAAAAGGATGGCCACCCTAATTTACATCACTATACTCCACATTCCAATGCATTGAGGTGGAGACAAATTGTCTGCCCAGTCTCCTCAAGAACAATGACCTGGGGAATCTGAGTGAACTACCTATCCTGCGCCCCATTAACAAGACATTAAGGCCATCACTTGGGTCATTAAGTAGATGGAGACGAGCCATTTAAACCTAATCACTTGAACAATGGGACCCTGGTTGAAAGAAGGGAATTCCCAGACATAAACTGATTAAGTTGCAAGAGGGAATACACACTGGTAGCCCTCATTTTGAATCACTGGGTGACGGTCATGTGACAGGCCCACTATCTGTGTGTTGAAGCTTGTGTTTTCTCTGCAGCAGAGACAAGCAGCTAGACACCAACAAGAGAAGACACTAGCAGGTTCCCTCCTCCCTCTCTCTCTCTCTCCAGTCTACCTTGCAAGCTTCGAACCCTCTTGGTGGCCGTAACCACCTAGGCCTATCACTGCCGCAGACAGAGACCCCGTGAAGGAAATCATCTGCATCACTGTCTCCAGGAGAACCACTGAATCAGCTGTCCACGTCTGCAAACCAGAAGCCTCAGGACCACCAGGTCCATCCTGAAGTCAGCTGAGTCACCAGTCTACACAGACTGCACATCCCTTTATATTGCTCTGGACTCTAATACAACCAATCCATCCTTCCTGAATCTGTAACCTGTGTGTGTGAACCTCAAGTGTGTGTGTGTGTGTGTGTGTGTGTGTGTGTGTGTGTGTGTGTGTGTGTGTGTGTGAGAGAGAGCAAAGGTTGAAGCGTAGCTTATTATTTTACTTAGATCAGATTAAGTACAATAAAGCTAACTTCTTTCTTTGTTAAACTCAAGTAAACCTGTCTGATTGTTTCTTTTTATGATCATAGCACGTAAGTAGTTAAACACTCACTGAATTGACAAGTATATCCACTTTAAAAAAGAAATAAACCTGTTACGGTCAAACAAGGAGAGGGACAAGAGGGGTGCCCTTCGACCCCTCCCCACCTGATTGTAGCAATACAGGTGTTCAAAATTATGAGGGGTCTGGACAGAGTAGATAGGGAGAAACTGTGGTAGAAGGATTGCGAACCAGAGGACACAGATATAAGGTGATTGGCGAAAGAAGCAACAGCAACATGAGGAAAAACATTTTTGCAATGAGTGATTAGGATATGGAATGTACTGCCTGACAGTGTGATGGAGGCTGATTCAATTGAGGCTTTCAAAAGAGAACTGGATTATTATCTAAAGAGAAAAAATTGGCAGTGCTACTGGGAAAAGGTGGGGAGTGAGACTACGTGAGTTGCTCTTGAAGAGATGGGCTGAATGGGCTCCTTCTGTGCTGTAACAATTCTATGATTTCATGATTCATTGCTGCAAAAAGTTCACTGACCTCACATGAGTGGTCAAGATCAGTAAATGTATCTTCAAATGTCAGATACCAACAACAGCACCATGAGCCTAGTTATTGCCTCCAGCACATTGAGGGAGCAAGGCTGTAAATGAGATCTCAAAGGACAGCAAGAATTGGAAGGAGAAACAACAACAATGCGTGAAGCCTTTATTGATTGGCACAACGAACGTGAGGCTTGACATGTACATATTGAAGTGGTGCACTGCGGGGGGCAGGTGGAGGTGGTGGGGAGGGGTACTCAGGCTTGGCTAAAATTGCTATAATTTATATAGCAATTTAAAATATTACATATTTTATATTTAAAATTGCTATAATTATAATAAAGACTTAAATGTGTTTTGCAGCAAAAGCTAGTTAGAGTGGGCTGTGATTAGGTGATGACTGGACAATACAGTGGACAGGACGTCAAGACAGACAAAGCAAAGTTCGTCTTTCTTTAAACAAACTGCTGGTGTCGTTTGCAAAAAATCAGGTCTTCCATGACTAATTTATCTCTAACTATGTACATGTTGAAATGTGACAGGAATAGTATAAATGCGTAAGGGAAACAATGTAACTCTGAGTCACCTCTTAGAGTGGTCTGAGAGTACTTCCCTGTATGCATACTTGTAAAATTAACTGCTGCTTGATTCACTTACAGATGACTTAGACATGTTGAGTGTCTTTAGAAATTCTGCACCCATATTCTATTCACCTGTGAACCCCAGGTGCATCTGGGTGGTCTTCTTAACTCTCTTACATGTGCTCCTACAAGTTGCCATACCTGCGCTTACAGCTGAGGTGGAGACAAACTGTTGATTGGGTTCCCCCTGCCTTGGGATGACCTTGGTGGCCATTCTTGGCCTTGGAGGGCCCTGGTATTTTGAGGCACTCCTGTACAGGTGCAGGACCTTCCTCTGTCGTTGCGGCTATTTGAGGCGCTGGTGTCACTGGCAGAGGAGCTGAGGAGCTGCAGTCCACACCAGGAGCACCCTGAAAGGAGACCCCAGAAGCAGAAGGCTGCCACTCCTCCTTCCGTGCATGGCACAGTTGTATGTTTCTGCTGGATGAGAAGATACAAGGATCTGATGGAGAGTCCAGGCACTTCATCCCCCTCTTGCCTTGCCACTGCTGCAAAGAGCTCATAGACAAAGCGATGGCGTACAGATCTGTGTGCATATCCAGCATCCACTGACTGGTCTGCTGGATCTGGCTCTCCATGAGGGTGGCCAATCTCTCCATGGAGGAAGCCATATGCACACGCAGCTGAGACAAGGCAGCACTCACGACCTGGATGGACTCCTCCATCATCCATGCATGGGTGTGCATAGCCTCTGGAAGCTCTGCCAGATGTTCCATCAACTCCCGCTGCACTTCCAGCAGGTTTCGTGTTGTCAATGGCTCCAGAGGAATGTAATCAACCTGGGGCTCAGCACAGGCCTGGCTTCCCACAGTCCTCCAACTGTCAGTAGCCTCGGCTGTCAAGGCCTACATCAGCTGCTCCAGCGTGTCTGTGAGGTGCTCAACAGGTTGTGACCCTGAATATAATCACAAACACATACCCACCGACATGAGAGTATCTGTGCTGGTGGAGGGTGCGGGGGAATGATGTGACGGTGCACTCTCTGAGGATCCCTCCTCCTCCTCAGAAGTGGCCAGCTGTCTCCTGGCCTCTCAAACTCTCAGAGCTTCAGCCTGACTCTGACCTGCATGAGAGAACAAATACATTGATGGCTTAAGGGCTTCCCATTTTCTCATCCCAATTATCCCTGCTGTGGAGTTGCATCTGTCCAGTGGTAGACACATGAGCACTATGTCTTGGGTGTGCCATTTTCACCCTTGAGTCCCTGCATTCATTCAGGGGTGGGTACTCCTACTTTGCTATTAGTGATAGTGCGGCCGCCCTAGTGCCCCATCATTTCCAAGGCTGCTTCCTCCATGGGGGTCAGGATGGGCAGGTACAACACCCCTCCGCAGGTTTTGGCCCTTTCCTTACTGTTGTGCGCTGTCTTCTCCTGCAAGCACAAGAAAGAAGACTGTTAGTTTCCCCACTGAGAAACCACAATGCCTATGCTGGTGGCAGCCCAGTGGTCCATGTTGGGGGCACAACAATGCCTCCTGCATGTGACCACTCTTAAGGGACCTTGTGGGGGTCAAAATGACAGATGGGCGCTGGTCACTGAGAAGCAGTAATGCATCTGACAACACATACCTGACCCCTTTGCCACTGACTGGGTGGTCACACCCGATGCACCAAGCACATCCTGTCATGTTGTCACATACAAGTCCCAAAAGGGAAAGAAGTATGGAGTCCTCACCATGGTGGACTGAATGATGTCATTCACCCATTTGCGGCACTGTATCCAGGTTATCTGATGGCCCCACAGCTGCTCACCTCCTCTGCAATCTCTGTCCAGGCTTGCTTGGTCAGGTGGGCTGGTATCCTCGTTCTGTCCCTGGGGAAGAGGACCACCCACCTTGCCCTGGCAGCCTGGAGGGGAACCTGCAGGGAGGCAACCAGGGGTCTTCATTCTGCCATTCTGTGTGCAGGCTTCTGTTCAACTCCTGGGCAGCAGACTGGCAGTCAGGCTGAGGATCCTTGGCGCAGACAGGCAGTCAGGCAGAGGATCCTTGGCACAGACTGGCAATCAGGCAGAGGATCCTTGGTGCAGACTGGCAGTCAGGCAGAGGAAACTTGGCGCCAACAGGCAGTCAGGCAGCGGATCCTGAGAGCAGACTGGCAGTCAGGGAGAGGATCATTGGCACAGACTGGCAATCAGGCAGAGGATCCTTGACCCAGATTGGTAATCAGGCAGAGGATCCTTGGTGCAGACTGGCAGTCAGGCAGAGGATCCTTAGAGCAGACTGGCAGTCAGGGAGAGGATCCTTGGTGCAGACTGGCAGTCAGGCAGAGGATCCTTGGCACCGACAGGCAGTCAGGCAGAGGATCCTTGGCACAGAGTGGCAATCAGGCAGAGGATCATTGGTGCAGACTGGCAGTCAGGCATAGGATCCTTGGTGCAGACTGGCAGTCAGGGAGAGGATCCTTGGCACAGACTGGCAATCAGGCAGAGGATCCTTAGAGCAGACTGGCAGTCAGGGAGAGGATCCTTGGTGCAGACTGGCAGTCAGGCAGAGGATCCTTGGCACCGACAGGCAGTCAGGCAGAGGATCCTTGGCACAGAGTGGCAATCAGGCAGAGGATCCTTGGTGCAGACTGGCAGTCAGGCAGAGGATCCTTGGTGCAGACTGGTAGTCAGGGAGAGGATCCTTGGCACAGACTGGCAATCAGGCAGAGGATCCTTAGAGCAGACTGGCAGTCAGGCAGAGGATCCTGAGAGCAGACTGGCAGTCAGGGAGAGGATCCTTGGCACAGAGTGACAATCAGGCAGAGGATCCTTGGTGCAGACTGGCAGTCAGGCAGAGGATCCTTGGCACCGACAGGCAGTCAGGCAGAGGATCCTTGGCACAGACTGGCAATCAGGCAGAGGATCCTTGGTGCAGATTGGCAGTCAGGCAGAGGATCCTTGGCACCGACAGGCAGTCAGGCAGAGGATCCTTGGCACAGAGTGGCAATCAGGCAGAGGATCCTTGGTGCAGACTGGCAGTCAGGCAGAGGATCCTTGGCACCGACAGGCAGTCAGGCAAAGGATCCTGAGAGCAGACTGGCAGTCAGGGAGAGGATCCTTGGCACAGACTGGCAATCAGGCAGAGGATCCTTGGCACAGACTGGCAGTCAGGCAGAGGATCCTTGGCACCGACAGGCAGTCAGGCAGAGGATCCTAAGAGCAGACTGGCAGTCAGGCAGAGGATCCTTGGCACTGATTGGTAATCAGGCAGAGGATCCTTGGTGCAGAGTGGCAGTGAGGCAGAGGATCCTTGACCCAGACTGGTAATCAGGCAGAAGATCCTTGGCACAGACTGGCAATCAGGCAGAGGATCCTTAGAGCAGACTGGCAGTCAGGGAGAGGATCCTTGGTGCAGACTGGCAATCAGGCAGGGGATCTTTGGTGCAGATTGGGAATCAGGCAGAGGATCCTTGGCACAGACTGGCAATCAGGCAGAGGATCCTTGGCACAGACTGGCAATCAGGCAGAGGATCCTTGGTGCAGACTGCCAGTCAGGCAGAGGATCCTTGGCACAGACTGGCAATCAGGCAGAGGATCCTTAGAGCAGACAGGCAGTCAGGGAGAGGATCCTTGGTGCAGACTGGCAGTCAGGCAGAGGATCCTTGGTGCAGATTGGTAATCAGGCAGAGGATCCTTGGTGCAGACTGGCAGTCAGGCAGAGGATCCTTGACCCAGACTGGTAATCAGGCAGAGGATCCTTAGAGCAGACTGGCAGTCAGGGAGAGGATCCTTGGTGCAGACTGGCAATCAGGCAGGGGATCTTTGGTGCAGATTGGTAATCAGGCAGAGGATCCTTGGCACAGACTGGCAATCAGGCAGAGGATCCTTAGAGCAGACTGGCAGTCAGGGAGAGGATCCTTGGTGCAGACTGGCAGTCAGGCAGAGGATCCTTGACCCAGACTGGTAATCAGGCAGAGGATCCTTAGAGCAGACTGGCAGTCAGGGAGAGGATCCTTGGTGCAGACTGGCAATCAGGCAGAGGATCCTTAGAGCAGTCTGGCAGTCAGGCAGAGGATCCTTGGTGCAGACTGGCAGTCAGGCAGAGGATCCTTGGTGCAGACTGGCAATCAGGCAGAGGATCCTTGGTGCAGACTGGCAGTCAGGCAGAGGATCCTTGGTGCAGACTGGCAGTCAGGCAGAGTTTCCTTGACCCAGATTGGTAATCAGGCAGAGGATCCTTGGTGCAGACTGGCAATCAGGCAGAGGATCCTTGGTGCCGATTGGCAATCAGGCAGAGGATCCTTGGTGCAGACTGGCAATCAGGCAGAGGATCCTTGGTGCAGACTGGCAATCAGGCAGAGGATCCTTGGTGCAGACTGGCAATCAGGCAGAGGATCCTTGGTGCAGACTGGCAATCAGGCAGAGGATCCTTGGTGCAGACTGGCAATCAGGCAGAGGATCCTTGGTGCAGACTGGCAGTCAGGCAGAGGATCCTTGGTGCTGACTGGCAGTCAGGCAGAGGATCCTTGGCTCAGACTGGTAATCAGGCAGAGGATCCTTGGAGCAGACTGGCAGTCAGGCAGAGGATCCTTGATGCAGACTGACAGTCAGGCAGAGGATCCTTGGAGCAGACTGACAGTCAGGCAGAGGATCCTTGGTGCAGACTGGCAGTCAGGCAGAGGATCCTTGGTGCAGATTGACAGTCAGGCAGAGGATCCTTGGTGCAGATTGACAGTCAGGCAGAGGATCCTTGGTGCAGACTGGCAGTCAGGCAGAGGATCCTTGGAGCAGACTGACAGTCAGGCAGAGGATCCTTGGTGCAGACTGGCAGTCAGGCAGAGGATCCTTGGTGCAGATTGACAGTCAGGCAGAGGAACCTTGGTGCAGACTGGCAATCAGGCAGAGGATCCTTGGCACAGACTGGCAGTCAGGCAGAGGATCCTTGGCGCCGACTGGCAATCAGGCAGAGGATCCTGAGAGCAGACTGGCAGTCAGGGAGAGGATCCTTGGCACAGACTGGCAATCAGGCAGAGGATCCTTGGCACAGACTGGCAGTCAGGCAGAGGATCCTTGGCACCGACAGGCAGTAAGGCAGAGGATCCTGAGAGTAGAATGGCAGTCAGGCAGAGGATCCTTGGCACTGATTGGTAATCAGGCAGAGGATCCTTGGTGCAGAGTGGGAGTCAGGCAGAGGATCCTTGACCCAGACTGGTAATCAGGCAGAGGATCCTTGGCACAGACTGGCAATCAGGCAGAGGATCCTTAGAGCAGACTGGCAGTCAGGGAGAGGATCCTTGGTGCAGACTGGCAATCAGGCAGAGGATCCTTGGAGCCGACTGGCAGTCAGGCAGAGGATCCTTGGTGCAGACTGACAGTCAGGCAGAGGATCCTTGGTGCAGACTGACAGTCAGGCAGAGGATCCTTGGAGTAGACTGGCAGTCAGGCAGAGGATCCTTGGTGCCGACTGACAGTCAGGCAGAGGATCCTTGGTGCAGACTGACAGTCAGGCAGAGGATCCTTGGTGCAGACTGGCAATCAGGCAGAGGATCCTTGGAGCCGACTGGCAGTCAGGCAGAGGATCCTTGGTGCAGACTGACAGTCAGGCAGAGGATCCTTGGTGCAGACTGACAGTCAGGCAGAGGATCCTTGGAGCAGACTGGCAGTCAGGCAGAGGATCCTTGGAGCAGACTGGCAGTCAGGCAGAGGATCCTTGGTGCAGACTGACAATCAGGCAGAGGATCCTTGGTGCAGACTGGCAATCAGGCAGAGGATCCTTGGAGCAGACTGACAGGCAGGCAGAGGATCCTTGGTGCAGACTGACAATCAGGCAGAGGATCCTTGGTGCAGACTGACAATCAGGCAGAAGCTCCTTGGAGCAGACTGGCAATCAGGCAGAGGATCCTTGGTGCAGACTGGCAGTCAGGCAGAGGATCCTTGGTGCAGACTGACAATCAGGCAGAGGATCCTTGGTGCAGACTGTCAATCAGGCAGAGGATCCTTGGTGCAGACTGGCAGTCAGGCAGAGGATCCTTGGTGCAGACTGGCACTCAGGCAGAGGATCCTTGGTGCAGACTGGCAGTCAGGCAGAGGATCCTTGGTGCAGACTGGCAGTCAGGCAGAGTTTCCTTGACCCAGATTGGTAATCAGGCAGAGGATCCTTGGTGCAGACTGGCAATCAGGCAGAGGATCCTTGGTGCCGATTGGCAATCAGGCAGAGGATCCTTGGTGCAGACTGGCAATCAGGCAGAGGATCCTTGGTGCAGACTGGCAATCAGGCAGAGGATCCTTGGTGCAGACTGGCAATCAGGCAGAGGATCCTTGGTGCAGACTGGCAATCAGGCAGAGGATCCTTGGTGCAGACTGGCAATCAGGCAGAGGATCCTTGGTGCAGACTGGCAGTCAGGCAGAGGATCCTTGGTGCTGACTGGCAGTCAGGCAGAGGATCCTTGGCACAGACTGGTAATCAGGCAGAGGATCCTTGGAGCAGACTGGCAGTCAGGCAGAGGATCCTTGATGCAGACTGACAGTCAGGCAGAGGATCCTTGGAGCAGACTGACAGTCAGGCAGAGGATCCTTGGTGCAGACTGGCAGTCAGGCAGAGGATCCTTGGTGCAGATTGACAGTCAGGCAGAGGATCCTTGGTGCAGATTGACAGTCAGGCAGAGGATCCTTGGTGCAGACTGGCAGTCAGGCAGAGGATCCTTGGAGCAGACTGACAGTCAGGCAGAGGATCCTTGGTGCAGACTGGCAGTCAGGCAGAGGATCCTTGGTGCAGATTGACAGTCAGGCAGAGGATCCTTGGTGCAGATTGACAGTCAGGCAGAGGATCCTTGGTGCAGACTGGCAGTCAGGCAGAGGATCCTTGGCGCAGACTGACAGTCAGGCAGAGGAACCTTGGTGCAGACTGGCAATCAGGCAGAGGATCCTTGGCACAGACTGGCAGTCAGGCAGAGGATCCTTGGCGCCGACTGGCAATCAGGCAGAGGATCCTGAGACCAGACTGGCAGTCAGGGAGAGGATCCTTGGCACAGACTGGCAATCAGGCAGAGGATCCTTGGCACAGACTGGCAGTCAGGCAGAGGATCCTTGGCACCGACAGGCAGTAAGGCAGAGGATCCTGAGAGTAGAATGGCAGTCAGGCAGAGGATCCTTGGCACTGATTGGTAATCAGGCAGAGGATCCTTGGTGCAGAGTGGGAGTCAGGCAGAGGATCCTTGACCCAGACTGGTAATCAGGCAGAGGATCCTTGGCACAGACTGGCAATCAGGCAGAGGATCCTTAGAGCAGACTGGCAGTCAGGGAGAGGATCCTTGGTGCAGACTGGCAATCAGGCAGAGGATCCTTGGAGCCGACTGGCAGTCAGGCAGAGGATCCTTGGTGCAGACTGACAGTCAGGCAGAGGATCCTTGGTGCAGACTGACAGTCAGGCAGAGGATCCTTGGAGCAGACTGGCAGTCAGGCAGAGGATCCTTGGTGCAGACTGACAGTCAGGCAGAGGATCCTTGGTGCAGATTGACAGTCAGGCAGAGGATCCTTGGTGCAGATTGACAGTCAGGCAGAGGAGCCTTGGTGCAGACTGGCAGTCAGGCAGAGGATCCTTGGTGCAGACTGACAGTCAGGCAGAGGATCCTTGGAGCAGACTGACAGTCAGGCAGAGGATCCTTGGTGCAGACTGACAGTCAGGCAGAGGATCCTTGGTGCAGACTGGCAGTCAGGCAGAGGATCCTTGGTGCAGACTGGCAGTCACGCAGAGGATCCTTGGCACAGACTGGCTATCAGGCAGAGGATTCTTGGTGCAGAGTTGCAGTCAGGCAGAGGATCCTTGGTGCAGACTGGCAATCAGGCAGAGGATCCTTAGTGCAGACTGGCAGTCAGGCAGAGGATCCTTGGTGCAGACTGGCAATCAGGCAGAGGATCCTTGCTGCACCCTGGCAGTGAGGCAGAGGATCCTTGGTGCAGACTGACAATCAGGCAGAGGATCCTTGGAGCAGACTGACAATCAGGCAGAGGATCCTTGGAGCAGACTGGCAGTCAGGCAGAGGATCCTTGGTGCAGACTGACAATCAGGCAGAGGATCCTTGGTGCAGACTGGCAATCAGGCAGAGGATCCTTGGAGCAGACTGACAGGCAGGCAGAGGATCCTTAGTGCAGACTGACAATCAGGCAGAAGCTCCTTGGAGCAGACTGGCAATCAGGCAGAGGATCCTTGGAGCAGACTGACAGTCAGGCAGAGGATCCTTGGAGCAGACTGACAGTCAGGCAGAGGATCCTTGGTGCAGACTGACAGTCAGGCAGAGGATCCTTGCTGCAGACTGGCAGTCAGGCAGAGGATCCTTGGTGCAGACTGGCAGTCAGGCAGAGGATCCTTGGCGCAGACTGGCTATCAGGCAGAGGATTCTTGGTGCAGAGTTGCAGTCAGGCAGAGGATCCTTGGTGCAGTCTGGCAATCAGGCAGAGGATCCTTGGTGCAGACTGGCTGTCAGGCAGAGGATCCTTGGTGCAGACTGGCAATCAGGCAGAGGATCCTTGCTGCACACTGGCAGTGAGGCAGAGGATCCTTGGTGCAGACTGGCAATCAGGCAGAGGATCCTTGGAGCAGACTGACAGGCAGGCAGAGGATCCTTGGTGCAGACTGACAATCAGGCAGAGGATCCTTGGTGCAGACTGACAATCAGGCAGAAGCTCCTTGGAGCAGACTGGCAATCAGGCAGAGGATCCTTGGTGCAGACTGGCAGTCAGGCAGAGGATCCTTGGTGCAGACTGACAATCAGGCAGAGGATCCTTGGTGCAGACTGTCAATCAGGCAGAAGCTCCTTGGAGCAGACTGGCAATCAGGCAGAGAATCCTTGGAGCAGACTGACAATCAGGCAGAGGATCCTTGGTGCAGACTGACAATCAGGCAGAAGCTCCTAGGAGCAGACTGGCAATCAGGCAGAGGATCCTTGGTGCAGACTGGCAGTCAGGCAGAGGATCCTTGGTGCAGACTGGCAATGAGGCAGAGGATCCTTGGAGTAGACTGGCAGTCAGGCAGAGGATCCTTGGTGCAGACTGGCAATGAGGCAGAGGATCCTTGGTGCATACTGGCAGTCAGGCAGAGGATCCTTGGTGCAGACTGGCAATCAGGCAGAGGATCCTTGGAGCAGACTGACAATCAGGCAGAGGATCCTTGGAGCAGACTGGCAGTCAGGCAGAGGATCCTTACTGCAGACTGGCAATCAGGCAGAGGATCCTTGGCTCAGACTGGCAGTCAGGCAGAGGATCCTTGGCACAGACTGGCTATCAGGCAGAGGATTCTTGGTGCAGAGTTGCAGTCAGGCAGAGGATCCTTGGTGCAGACTGGCAATCAGGCAGAGGATCCTTAGTGCAGACTGGCAGTCAGGCAGAGGATCCTTGGTGCAGACTGGCAATCAGGCAGAGGATCCTTGCTGCACACTGGCAGTGAGGCAGAGGATCCTTGGTGCAGACTGACAATCAGGCAGAGGATCCTTGGAGCAGACTGACAATCAGGCAGAGGATCCTTGGAGCAGACTGGCAGTCAGGCAGAGGATCCTTGGTGCAGACTGACAATCAGGCAGAGGATCCTTGGTGCAGACTGGCAATCAGGCAGAGGATCCTTGGAGCAGACTGACAGGCAGGCAGAGGATCCTTGGTGCAGACTGACAATCAGGCAGAAGCTCCTTGGAGCAGACTGGCAATCAGGCAGAGGATCCTTGGAGCAGACTGACAGTCAGGCAGAGGATCCTTGGAGCAGACTGACAGTCAGGCAGAGGATCCTTGGTGCAGACTGACAGTCAGGCAGAGGATCCTTGCTGCAGACTGGCAGTCAGGCAGAGGATCCTTGGTGCAGACTGGCAGTCAGGCAGAGGATACTTGGCGCAGACTGGCTATCAGGCAGAGGGGTCTTGGTGCAGAGTTGCAGTCAGGCAGAGGATCCTTGGTGCAGACTGGCAATCAGGCAGAGGATCCTTGGTGCAGACTGGCTGTCAGGCAGAGGATCCTTGGTGCAGACTGGCAATCAGGCAGAGGATCCTTGCTGCACACTGGCAGTGAGGCAGAGGATCCTTGGTGCAGACTGACAATCAGGCAGAGGATCCTTGGAGCAGACTGACAATCAGGCAGAGGATCCTTGGAGCAGACTGGCAGTCAGGCAGAGGATCCTTGGTGCAGACTGACAATCAGGCAGAGGATCCTTGGTGCAGACTGGCAATCAGGCAGAGGATCCTTGGAGCAGACTGACAGGCAGGCAGAGGATCCTTGGTGCAGACTGACAATCAGGCAGAGGATCCTTGGTGCAGAATGACAATCAGGCAGAAGCTCCTTGGAGCAGACTGGCAATCAGGCAGAGGATCCTTGGAGCAGACTGACAGTCAGGCAGAGGATCCTTGGAGCAGACTGACAGTCAGGCAGAGGATCCTTGGAGCAGACTGACAATCAGGCAGAGGATCCTTGGAGCAGACTGGCAGTCAGGCAGAGGATCCTTGGTGCAGACTGACAATCAGGCAGAGGATCCTTGGTGCAGACAGGCAATCAGGCAGAGGATCCTTGGAGCAGACTGACAGGCAGGCAGAGGATCCTTGGTGCAGACTGACAATCAGGCAGAAGCTCCTTGGAGCAGACTGGCAATCAGGCAGAGGATCCTTGGAGCAGACTGACAGTCAGGCAGAGGATCCTTGGAGCAGACTGACAGTCAGGCAGAGGATCCTTGGTGCAGACTGACAGTCAGGCAGAGGATCCTTGCTGCAGACTGGCAGTCAGGCAGAGGATCCTTGGTGCAGACTGGCAGTCAGGCAGAGGATACTTGGCGCAGACTGGCTATCAGGCAGAGGATTCTTGGTGCAGAGTTGCAGTCAGGCAGAGGATCCTTGGTGCAGACTGGCAATCAGGCAGAGGATCCTTGGTGCAGACTGGCTGTCAGGCAGAGGATCCTTGGTGCAGACTGGCAATCAGGCAGAGGATCCTTGCTGCACACTGGCAGTGAGGCAGAGGATCCTTGGTGCAGACTGACAATCAGGCAGAGGATCCTTGGAGCAGACTGACAATCAGGCAGAGGATCCTTGGAGCAGACTGGCAGTCAGGCAGAGGATCCTTGGTGCAGACTGACAATCAGGCAGAGGATCCTTGGTGCAGACTGGCAATCAGGCAGAGGATCCTTGGAGCAGACTGACAGGCAGGCAGAGGATCCTTGGTGCAGACTGACAATCAGGCAGAGGATCCTTGGTGCAGACTGACAATCAGGCAGAAGCTCCTTGGAGCAGACTGGCAATCAGGCAGAGGATCCTTGGTGCAGACTGGCAGTCAGGCAGAGGATCCTTGGTGCAGACTGACAATCAGGCAGAGGATCCTTGGTGCAGACTGACAGTCAGGCAGAGGATCCTTGGTGCAGACTGACAGTCAGGCAGAGGATCCTTGCTGCAGACTGGCAGTCAGGCAGAGGATCCTTGGTGCAGACTGGCAGTCAGGCAGAGGATACTTGGCGCAGACTGGCTATCAGGCAGAGGATTCTTGGTGCAGAGTTGCAGTCAGGCAGAGGATCCTTGGTGCAGACTGGCAATCAGGCAGAGGATCCTTGGTGCAGACTGGCTGTCAGGCAGAGGATCCTTGGTGCAGACTGGCAATCAGGCAGAGGATCCTTGCTGCACACTGGCAGTGAGGCAGAGGATCCTTGGTGCAGACTGACAATCAGGCAGAGGATCCTTGGAGCAGACTGACAATCAGGCAGAGGATCCTTGGAGCAGACTGGCAGTCAGGCAGAGGATCCTTGGTGCAGACTGACAATCAGGCAGAGGATCCTTGGTGCAGACTGGCAATCAGGCAGAGGATCCTTGGAGCAGACTGACAGGCAGGCAGAGGATCCTTGGTGCAGACTGACAATCAGGCAGAGGATCCTTGGTGCAGACTGACAATCAGGCAGAAGCTCCTTGGAGCAGACTGGCAATCAGGCAGAGGATCCTTGGTGCAGACTGGCAGTCAGGCAGAGGATCCTTGGTGCAGACTGACAATCAGGCAGAGGATCCTTGGTGCAGACTGACAATCAGGCAGAAGCTCCTTGGAGCAGACTGGCAATCAGGCAGAGGATCCTTGGAGCAGACTGACAATCAGGCAGAGGATCCTTGGTGCAGACTGACAATCAGGCAGAAGCTCCTTGGAGCAGACTGGCAATCAGGCAGAGGATCCTTGGTGCAGACTGGCAGTCAGGCAGAGGATCCTTGGTGCAGACTGGCAATGAGGCAGAGGATCCTTGGTGCAGACTGGCAATCAGGCAGAGGATCCTTGGAGCAGACTGACAATCAGGCAGAGGATCCTTAGTGCAGACTGGCAATCAGGCAGAGGATCCTTGGCACAGACTGGCAGTCAGGCAGAGGATCCTTGGTGCAGACTGGCAGTCAGGCAGAGGATCCTTGGTGCAGACTGACAATCAGGCAGAGGATCCTTGGAGTAGACTGGCAGTCAGGCAGAGGATCCTTGGTGCCGACTGGCAATCAGGCAGAGGATCCTTGGTGCAGACTGACAGTCAGGCAGAGGATCCTTGGTGCAGACTGGCAATCAGGCAGAGGATCCTTGGAGCAGACTGGCAGTCAGGCAGAGGATCCTTGGTGCAGACTGAAAGTCAGGCAGAGGATCCTTGGTGCAGACTGACAGTCAGGCAGAGGATCCTTGGAGCAGACTGGCAGTCAGGCAGAGGATCCTTGGTGCAGACTGGCAGTCAGGCAGAAGATCCTTGGTGCAGATTGACAGTCAGGCAGAGGATCCTTGGTGCAGATTGACAGTCAGGCAGAGGATCCTTGGTGCAGACTGGCAGTCAGGCAGAGGATCCTTGGTGCAGACTGACAGTCAGGCAGAGGAACCTTGGAGCAGACTGGCAATCAGGCAGAGGATCCTTGGAGCAGACTGACAGTCAGGCAGAGGATCCTTGGAGCAGACTGACAGTCAGGCAGAGGATCCTTGGAGCAGACTGACAGTCAGGCAGAGGATCCATGTTGCAGATTGACAGTCAGGCAGAGGATCCTTGGTGCAGATTGACAGTCAGGCAGAGGATCCTTGGTGCAGACTGGCAGTCAGGCAGAGGATCCTTGGTGCAGACTGACAGTCAGGCAGAGGATCCTTGGAGCAGACTGGCAGTCAGGCAGAGGATCCTTGGTGCAGACTGACAGTCAGGCAGAGGATCCTTGGTGCAGACTGACAGTCAGGCAGAGGATCCTTGGAGCAGACTGGCAGTCAGGCAGAGGATCCTTGGTGCAGATTGACAGTCAGGCAGAGGATCCTTGGTGCAGATTGACAGTCAGGCAGAGGATCCTTGGTGCAGATTGACAGTCAGGCAGAGGATCCTTGGTGCAGATTGACAGTCAGGCAGAGGATCCTTGGTGCAGATTGACAGTCAGGCAGAGGATCCTTGGTGCAGACTGGCAGTCAGGCAGAGGATCCTTGGTGCAGACTGACCGTCAGGCAGAGGATCCTTGGAGCAGACTGACAATCAGGCAGAGGATCCTTGGAGCAGACTGGCAGTCAGGCAGAGGATCCTTGGTGCAGACTGACAATCAGGCAGAGGATCCTTGGTGCAGACTGACAATCAGGCAGAAGCTCCTTGGAGCAGACTGGCAATCAGGCAGAGGATCCTTGGTGCAGACTGGCAGTCAGGCAGAGGATACTTGGCGCAGACTGGCTATCAGGCAGAGGATTCTTGGTGCAGAGTTGCAGTCAGGCAGAGGATCCTTGGTGCAGACTGGCAATCAGGCAGAGGATCCTTGGTGCAGACTGGCTGTCAGGCAGAGGATCCTTGGTGCAGACTGGCAATCAGGCAGAGGATCCTTGCTGCACACTGGCAGTGAGGCAGAGGATCCTTGGTGCAGACTGACAATCAGGCAGAGGATCCTTGGAGCAGACTGACAATCAGGCAGAGGATCCTTGGAGCAGACTGGCAGTCAGGCAGAGGATCCTTGGTGCAGACTGACAATCAGGCAGAGGATCCTTGGTGCAGACTGGCAATCAGGCAGAGGATCCTTGGAGCAGACTGACAGGCAGGTAGAGGATCCTTGGTGCAGACTGACAATCAGGCAGAGGATCCTTGGTGCAGACTGACAATCAGGCAGAAGCTCCTTGGAGCAGACTGGCAATCAGGCAGAGGATCCTTGGTGCAGACTGGCAGTCAGGCAGAGGATCCTTGGTGCAGACTGACAATCAGGCAGAGGATCCTTGGTGCAGACTGACAGTCAGGCAGAGGATCCTTGGTGCAGACTGACAGTCAGGCAGAGGATCCTTGCTGCAGACTGGCAGTCAGGCAGAGGATCCTTGGTGCAGACTGGCAGTCAGGCAGAGGATACTTGGCGCAGACTGGCTATCAGGCAGAGGATTCTTGGTGCAGAGTTGCAGTCAGGCAGAGGATCCTTGGTGCAGACTGGCAATCAGGCAGAGGATCCTTGGTGCAGACTGGCTGTCAGGCAGAGGATCCTTGGTGCAGACTGGCAATCAGGCAGAGGATCCTTGCTGCACACTGGCAGTGAGGCAGAGGATCCTTGGTGCAGACTGACAATCAGGCAGAGGATCCTTGGAGCAGACTGACAATCAGGCAGAGGATCCTTGGAGCAGACTGGCAGTCAGGCAGAGGATCCTTGGTGCAGACTGACAATCAGGCAGAGGATCCTTGGTGCAGACTGGCAATCAGGCAGAGGATCCTTGGAGCAGACTGACAGGCAGGCAGAGGATCCTTGGTGCAGACTGACAATCAGGCAGAGGATCCTTGGTGCAGACTGACAATCAGGCAGAAGCTCCTTGGAGCAGACTGGCAATCAGGCAGAGGATCCTTGGTGCAGACTGGCAGTCAGGCAGAGGATCCTTGGTGCAGACTGACAATCAGGCAGAGGATCCTTGGTGCAGACTGACAATCAGGCAGAAGCTCCTTGGAGCAGACTGGCAATCAGGCAGAGGATCCTTGGAGCAGACTGACAATCAGGCAGAGGATCCTTGGTGCAGACTGACAATCAGGCAGAAGCTCCTTGGAGCAGACTGGCAATCAGGCAGAGGATCCTTGGTGCAGACTGGCAGTCAGGCAGAGGATCCTTGGTGCAGACTGGCAATGAGGTAGAGGATCCTTGGTGCAGACTGGCAATCAGGCAGAGGATCCTTGGAGCAGACTGACAATCAGGCAGAGGATCCTTAGTGCAGACTGGCAATCAGGCAGAGGATCCTTGGCACAGACTGGCAGTCAGGCAGAGGATCCTTGGTGCAGACTGGCAGTCAGGCAGAGGATCCTTGGTGCAGACTGACAATCAGGCAGAGGATCCTTGGAGTAGACTGGCAGTCAGGCAGAGGATCCTTGGTGCCGACTGGCAATCAGGCAGAGGATCCTTGGTGCAGACTGACAGTCAGGCAGAGGATCCTTGGTGCAGACTGGCAATCAGGCAGAGGATCCTTGGAGCAGACTGGCAGTCAGGCAGAGGATCCTTGGTGCAGACTGACAGTCAGGCAGAGGATCCTTGGTGCAGACTGACAGTCAGGCAGAGGATCCTTGGAGCAGACTGGCAGTCAGGCAGAGGATCCTTGGTGCAGACTGGCAGTCAGGCAGAAGATCCTTGGTGCAGATTGACAGTCAGGCAGAGGATCCTTGGTGCAGATTGACAGTCAGGCAGAGGATCCTTGGTGCAGACTGGCAGTCAGGCAGAGGATCCTTGGTGCAGACTGACAGTCAGGCAGAGGAACCTTGGAGCAGACTGGCAATCAGGCAGAGGATCCTTGGAGCAGACTGACAGTCAGGCAGAGGATCCTTGGAGCAGACTGACAGTCAGGCAGAGGATCCTTGGAGCAGACTGACAGTCAGGCAGAGGATCCATGTTGCAGATTGACAGTCAGGCAGAGGATCCTTGGTGCAGATTGACAGTCAGGCAGAGGATCCTTGGTGCAGACTGGCAGTCAGGCAGAGGATCCTTGGTGCAGACTGACAGTCAGGCAGAGGATCCTTGGAGCAGACTGGCAGTCAGGCAGAGGATCCTTGGTGCAGACTGACAGTCAGGCAGAGGATCCTTGGTGCAGACTGACAGTCAGGCAGAGGATCCTTGGAGCAGACTGGCAGTCAGGCAGAGGATCCTTGGTGCAGATTGACAGTCAGGCAGAGGATCCTTGGTGCAGATTGACAGTCAGGCAGAGGATCCTTGGTGCAGATTGACAGTCAGGCAGAGGATCCTTGGTGCAGATTGACAGTCAGGCAGAGGATCCTTGGTGCAGATTGACAGTCAGGCAGAGGATCCTTGGTGCAGACTGGCAGTCAGGCAGAGGATCCTTGGTGCAGACTGACCGTCAGGCAGAGGATCCTTGGAGCAGACTGACAGTCAGGCAGAGGATCCTTGGTGCAGACTGGCAGTCAGGCAGAGCATCCTTGGTGCAGACTGGCAGTCAGGCAGAGGATCCTTGGCACAGACTGGCTATCAGGCAGAGGATTCTTGGTGCAGAGTTGCAGTCAGTCAGAGGATCCTTGGTGCAGACTGGCAATCAGGCAGAGGATCCTTAGTGCAGACTGGCAGTCAGGCAGAGGATCCTTGCTGCACACTGGCAGTGAGGCAGAGGATCCTTGGTGCAGACTGACAATCAGGCAGAGGATCCTTGGAGCAGACTGACAATCAGGCAGAGGATCCTTGGAGCAGACTGGCAGTCAGGCAGAGGATCCTTGGTGCAGACTGACAATCAGGCAGAGGATCCTTGGTGCAGACTGGCAATCAGGCAGAGGATCCTTGGAGCAGACTGACAGGCAGGCAGAGGATCCTTGGTGCAGACTGACAATCAGGCAGAAGCTCCTTGGTGCAGACTGACAATCAGGCAGAGGATCCTTGGTGCAGACTGGCAATCAGGCAGAGGATCCTTGGAGCAGACTGACAGGCAGGCAGAGGATCCTTGGTGCAGACTGACAATCAGGCAGAGGATCCTTGGTGCAGACTGACAATCAGGCAGAAGCTCCTTGGATCAGACTGACAATCAGGCAGAGGATCCTTGGTGCAGAGTTGCAGTCAGGCAGAGGATCCTTGGTGCAGACTGGCAGTCAGGCAGAGGATCCTTGGAGCAGACTGGCAGTCAGGCAGAGGATCCTTGGTGCAGACTGACAATCAGGCAGAGGATCCTTGGTGCAGACTGGCAATCAGGCAGAGGATCCTTGGAGCAGACTGACAGGCAGGCAGAGGATCCTTGGTGCAGACTGACAATCAGGCAGAAGCTCCTTGGTGCAGACTGACAATCAGGCAGAGGATCCTTGGTGCAGACTGGCAATCAGGCAGAGGATCCTTGGAGCAGACTGACAGGCAGGCAGAGGATCCTTGGTGCAGACTGACAATCAGGCAGAGGATCCTTGGTGCAGACTGACAATCAGGCAGAAGCTCCTTGGAGCAGACTGGCAATCAGGCAGAGGATCCTTGGTGCAGACTGGCAGTCAGGCAGAGGATCCTTGGTGCAGACTGACAATCAGGCAGAGGATCCTTGGTGCAGACTGACAATCAGGCAGAAGCTCCTTGGAGCAGACTGGCAATCAGGCAGAGGATCCTTGGAGCAGACTGACAATCTGGCAGAGGATCCTTGGTGCAGACTGACAATCAGGCAGAAGCTCCTTGGAGCAGACTGGCAATCAGGCAGAGGATCCTTGGTGCAGACTGGCAGTCAGGCAGAGGATCCTTGGTGCAGACTGGCAATGAGGCAGAGGATCCTTGGTGCATACTGGCAGTCAGGCAGAGGATCCTTGGTGCAGACTGGCAATCAGGCAGAGGATCCTTGGAGCAGACTGACAATCAGGCAGAGGATCCTTGGAGCAGACTGGCAGTCAGGCAGAGGATCCTTGGTGCAGACTGACAATCAGGCAGAGGATTCTTAGTGCAGACTGGCAATCAGGCAGAGGATCCTTGGCACAGACTGGCAGTCAGGCAGAGGATCCTTGGTGCAGACTGGCAGTCAGGCAGAGGATCCTTGGTGCAGACTGACAATCAGGCAGAGGATCCTTGGAGTAGACTGGCAGTCAGGCAGAGGATCCTTGGTGCCGACTGGCAATCAGGCAGAGGATCCTTGGTGCAGACTGACAGTCAGGCAGAGGATCCTTGGTGCAGACTGGCAATCAGGCAGAGGAATGTTGGAGCAGACTGGCAGTCAGGCAGAGGATCCTTGGTGCAGACTGACAGTCAGGCAGAGGATCCTTGGTGCAGACTGACAGTCAGGCAGAGGATCCTTGGAGCAGACTGGCAGTCAGGCAGAGGATCCTTGGTGCAGACTGGCAGTCAGGCAGAAGATCCTTGGTGCAGATTGACAGTCAGGCAGAGGATCCTTGGTGCAGATTGACAGTCAGGCAGAGGATCCTAAGTGCAGACTGGCAATCAGGCAGAGGATCCTTGGCTCAGACTGGCAGTCAGGCAGAGGATCCTTGGCACAGACTGGCTATCAGGCAGAGGATTCTTGGTGCAGAGTTGCAGTCAGGCAGAGGATCCTTGGTGCAGACTGGCAATCAGGCAGAGGATCCTTAGTGCAGACTGGCAGTCAGGCAGAGGATCCTTGGTGCAGACTGGCAATCAGGCAGAGGATCCTTGCTGCACACTGGCAGTGAGGCAGAGGATCCTTGGTGCAGACTGACAATCAGGCAGAGGATCCTTGGAGCAGACTGACAATCAGGCAGAGGATCCTTGGAGCAGACTGGCAGTCAGGCAGAGGATCCTTGGTGCAGACTGACAATCAGGCAGAGGATCCTTGGTGCAGACTGGCAATCAGGCAGAGGATCCTTGCTGCACACTGGCAGTGAGGCAGAGGATCCTTGGTGCAGACTGACAATCAGGCAGAGGATCCTTGGAGCAGACTGACAATCAGGCAGAGGATCCTTGGAGCAGACTGGCAGTCAGGCAGATGATCCTTGGTGCAGACTGACAATCAGGCAGAGGATCCTTGGTGCAGACTGGCAATCAGGCAGAGGATCCTTCGAGCAGACTGACAGGCAGGCAGAGGATCCTTGGTGCAGACTGACAATCAGGCAGAAGCTCCTTGGTGCAGACTGACAATCAGGCAGAGGATCCTTGGTGCAGACTGGCAATCAGGCAGAGGATCCTTGGAGCAGACTGACAGGCAGGCAGAGGATCCTTGGTGCAGACTGACAATCAGGCAGAGGATCCTTGGTGCAGACTGACAATCAGGCAGAAGCTCCTTGGAGCAGACTGGCAACCAGGCAGAGGATCCTTGGAGCAGACTGACAATCAGGCAGAGGATCCTTGGTGCAGACTGACAATCAGGCAGAAGCTCCTTGGAGCAGACTGGCAATCAGGCAGAGGATCCTTGGTGCAGACTGGCAGTCAGGCAGAGGATCCTTGGTGCAGACTGGCAATCAGGCAGAGGAATGTTGGAGCAGACTGGCAGTCAGGCAGAGGATCCTTGGTGCAGACTGACAGTCAGGCAGAGGATCCTTGGTGCAGACTGACAGTCAGGCAGAGGATCCTTGGAGCAGACTGGCAGTCAGGCAGAGGATCCTTGGTGCAGACTGGCAGTCAGGCAGAAGATCCTTGGTGCAGATTGACAGTCAGGCAGAGGATCCTTGGTGCAGATTGACAGTCAGGCAGAGGATCCTTAGTGCAGACTGGCAATCAGGCAGAGGATCCTTGGCTCAGACTGGCAGTCAGGCAGAGGATCCTTGGCACAGACTGGCTATCAGGCAGAGGATTCTTGGTGCAGAGTTGCAGTCAGGCAGAGGATCCTTGGTGCAGACTGGCAATCAGGCAGAGGATCCTTAGTGCAGACTGGCAGTCAGGCAGAGGATCCTTGGTGCAGACTGGCAATCAGGCAGAGGATCCTTGCTGCACACTGGCAGTGAGGCAGAGGATCCTTGGTGCAGACTGACAATCAGGCAGAGGATCCTTGGAGCAGACTGACAATCAGGCAGAGGATCCTTGGAGCAGACTGGCAGTCAGGCAGAGGATCCTTGGTGCAGACTGACAATCAGGCAGAGGATCCTTGGTGCAGACTGGCAATCAGGCAGAGGATCCTTGGAGCAGACTGACAGGCAGGCAGAGGATCCTTGGTGCAGACTGACAATCAGGCAGAAGCTCCTTGGAGCAGACTGGCATTCAGGCAGAGGATCCTTGGAGCAGACTGACAGTCAGGCAGAGGATCCTTGGAGCAGACTGACAGTCAGGCAGAAGATCCTTGGTGCAGATTGACAGTCAGGCAGAGGATCCTTGGTGCAGATTGACAGTCAGGCAGAGGATCCTTGGTGCAGACTGGCAGTCAGGCAGAGGATCCTTGGTGCAGACTGACAGTCAGGCAGAGGAACCTTGGAGCAGACTGGCAATCAGGCAGAGGATCCTTGGAGCAGACTGACAGTCAGGCAGAGGATCCTTGGAGCAGACTGACAGTCAGGCAGAGGATCCTTGGAGCAGACTGACAGTCAGGCAGAGGATCCATGTTGCAGATTGACAGTCAGGCAGAGGATCCTTGGTGCAGATTGACAGTCAGGCAGAGGATCCTTGGTGCAGACTGGCAGTCAGGCAGAGGATCCTTGGTGCAGACTGACAGTCAGGCAGAGGATCCTTGGAGCAGACTGGCAGTCAGGCAGAGGATCCTTGGTGCAGACTGACAGTCAGGCAGAGGATCCTTGGTGCAGACTGACAGTCAGGCAGAGGATCCTTGGAGCAGACTGGCAGTCAGGCAGAGGATCCTTGGTGCAGATTGACAGTCAGGCAGAGGATCCTTGGTGCAGATTGACAGTCAGGCAGAGGATCCTTGGTGCAGATTGACAGTCAGGCAGAGGATCCTTGGTGCAGATTGACAGTCAGGCAGAGGATCCTTGGTGCAGATTGACAGTCAGGCAGAGGATCCTTGGTGCAGACTGGCAGTCAGGCAGAGGATCCTTGGTGCAGACTGACCGTCAGGCAGAGGATCCTTGGAGCAGACTGACAGTCAGGCAGAGGATCCTTGGTGCAGACTGGCAGTCAGGCAGAGCATCCTTGGTGCAGACTGGCAGTCAGGCAGAGGATCCTTGGCACAGACTGGCTATCAGGCAGAGGATTCTTGGTGCAGAGTTGCAGTCAGTCAGAGGATCCTTGGTGCAGACTGGCAATCAGGCAGAGGATCCTTAGTGCAGACTGGCAGTCAGGCAGAGGATCCTTGCTGCACACTGGCAGTGAGGCAGAGGATCCTTGGTGCAGACTGACAATCAGGCAGAGGATCCTTGGAGCAGACTGCAATCAGGCAGAGGATCCTTGGAGCAGACTGGCAGTCAGGCAGAGGATCCTTGGTGCAGACTGACAATCAGGCAGAGGATCCTTGGTGCAGACTGGCAATCAGGCAGAGGATCCTTGGAGCAGACTGACAGGCAGGCAGAGGATCCTTGGTGCAGACTGACAATCAGGCAGAAGCTCCTTGGTGCAGACTGACAATCAGGCAGAGGATCCTTGGTGCAGACTGGCAATCAGGCAGAGGATCCTTGGAGCAGACTGACAGGCAGGCAGAGGATCCTTGGTGCAGACTGACAATCAGGCAGAGGATCCTTGGTGCAGACTGACAATCAGGCAGAAGCTCCTTGGAGCAGACTGGCAATCAGGCAGAGGATCCTTGGTGCAGACTGGCAGTCAGGCAGAGGATCCTTGGTGCAGACTGACAATCAGGCAGAGGATCCTTGGTGCAGACTGACAATCAGGCAGAAGCTCCTTGGAGCAGACTGGCAATCAGGCAGAGGATCCTTGGAGCAGACTGACAATCAGGCAGAGGACCCTTGGTGCAGACTGACAATCAGGCAGAAGCTCCTTGGAGCAGACTGACAATCAGGCAGAGGATCCTTGGTGCAGACTGGCAGTCAGGCAGAGGATCCTTGGTGCAGAGTTGCAGTCAGGCAGAGGATCCTTGGTGCAGACTGGCAATCAGGCAGAGGATCCTTAGTGCAGACTGGCAGTCAGGCAGAGGATCCTTGGTGCAGACTGGCAATCAGGCAGAGGATCCTTGCTGCACACTGGCAGTGAGGCAGAGGATCCTTGGTGCAGACTGACAATCAGGCAGAGGATCCTTGGAGCAGACTGATAATCAGGCAGAGGATCCTTGGAGCAGACTGGCAGTCAGGCAGAGGATCCTTGGTGCAGACTGACAATCAGGCAGAGGATCCTTGGTGCAGACTGGCAATCAGGCAGAGGATCCTTGGAGCAGACTGACAGGCAGGCAGAGGATCCTTGGTGCAGACTGACAATCAGGCAGAAGCTCCTTGGTGCAGACTGACAATCAGGCAGAGGATCCTTGGTGCAGACTGGCAATCAGGCAGAGGATCCTTGGAGCAGACTGACAGGCAGGCAGAGGATCCTTGGTGCAGACTGACAATCAGGCAGAGGATCCTTGGTGCAGACTGACAATCAGGCAGAAGCTCCTTGGAGCAGACTGGCAATCAGGCAGAGGATCCTTGGTGCAGACTGGCAGTCAGGCAGAGGATCCTTGGTGCAGACTGACAATCAGGCAGAGGATCCTTGGTGCAGACTGACAATCAGGCAGAAGCTCCTTGGAGCAGACTGGCAATCAGGCAGAGGATCCTTGGAGCAGACTGACAATCAGGCAGAGGATCCTTGGTGCAGACTGACAATCAGGCAGAAGCTCCTTGGAGCAGACTGGCAATCAGGCAGAGGATCCTTGGTGCAGACTGGCAGTCAGGCAGAGGATCCTTGGTGCAGACTGGCAATGAGGCAGAGGATCCTTGGTGCATACTGGCAGTCAGGCAGAGGATCCTTGGTGCAGACTGGCAATCAGGCAGAGGATCCTTGGAGCAGACTGACAATCAGGCAGAGGATCCTTGGAGCAGACTGGCAGTCAGGCAGAGGATCCTTGGTGCAGACTGACAATCAGGCAGAGGATTCTTAGTGCAGACTGGCAATCAGGCAGAGGATCCTTGGCACAGACTGGCAGTCAGGCAGAGGATCCTTGGTGCAGACTGGCAGTCAGGCAGAGGATCCTTGGTGCAGACTGACAATCAGGCAGAGGATCCTTGGAGTAGACTGGCAGTCAGGCAGAGGATCCTTGGTGCCGACTGGCAATCAGGCAGAGGATCCTTGGTGCAGACTGACAGTCAGGCAGAGGATCCTTGGTGCAGACTGGCAATCAGGCAGAGGAATGTTGGAGCAGACTGGCAGTCAGGCAGAGGATCCTTGGTGCAGACTGACAGTCAGGCAGAGGATCCTTGGTGCAGACTGACAGTCAGGCAGAGGATCCTTGGAGCAGACTGGCAGTCAGGCAGAGGATCCTTGGTGCAGACTGGCAGTCAGGCAGAAGATCCTTGGTGCAGATTGACAGTCAGGCAGAGGATCCTTGGTGCAGATTGACAGTCAGGCAGAGGATCCTAAGTGCAGACTGGCAATCAGGCAGAGGATCCTTGGCTCAGACTGGCAGTCAGGCAGAGGATCCTTGGCACAGACTGGCTATCAGGCAGAGGATTCTTGGTGCAGAGTTGCAGTCAGGCAGAGGATCCTTGGTGCAGACTGGCAATCAGGCAGAGGATCCTTAGTGCAGACTGGCAGTCAGGCAGAGGATCCTTGGTGCAGACTGGCAATCAGGCAGAGGATCCTTGCTGCGCACTGGCAGTGAGTCAGAGGATCCTTGGTGCAGACTGACAATCAGACAGAGGATCCTTGGAGCAGACTGACAATCAGGCAGAGGATCCTTGGAGCAGACTGGCAGTCAGGCAGAGGATCCTTGGTGCAGACTGACAATTAGGCAGAGGATCCTTGGTGCAGACTGGCAATCAGGCAGAGGATCCTTGCTGCACACTGGCAGTGAGGCAGAGGATCCTTGGTGCAGACTGACAATCAGGCAGAGGATCCTTGGAGCAGACTGACAATCAGGCAGAGGATCCTTGGAGCAGACTGGCAGTCAGGCAGAGGATCCTTGGTGCAGACTGACAATCAGGCAGAGGATCCTTGGTGCAGACTGGCAATCAGGCAGAGGATCCTTCGAGCAGACTGACAGGCAGGCAGAGGATCCTTGGTGCAGACTGACAATCAGGCAGAAGCTCCTTGGTGCAGACTGACAATCAGGCAGAGGATCCTTGGTGCAGACTGGCAATCAGGCAGAGGATCCTTGGAGCAGACTGACAGGCAGGCAGAGGATCCTTGGTGCAGACTGACAATCAGGCAGAGGATCCTTGGTGCAGACTGACAATCAGGCAGAAGCTCCTTGGAGCAGACTGGCAATCAGGCAGAGGATCCTTGGAGCAGACTGACAATCAGGCAGAGGATCCTTGGTGCAGACTGACAATCAGGCAGAAGCTCCTTGGAGCAGACTGGCAATCAGGCAGAGGATCCTTGGTGCAGACTGGCAGTCAGGCAGAGGATCCTTGGTGCAGACTGGCAATGAGGCAGAGGATCCTTGGTGCATACTGGCAGTCAGGCAGAGGATCCTTGGTGCAGACTGGCAATCAGGCAGAGGATCCTTGGAGCAGACTGACAATCAGGCAGAGGATCCTTGGAGCAGACTGGCAGTCAGGCAGAGGATCCTTGGTGCAGACTGACAATCAGGCAGAGGATTCTTAGTGCAGACTGGCAATCAGGCAGAGGATCCTTGGCACAGACTGGCAGTCAGGCAGAGGATCCTTGGTGCAGACTGGCAGTCAGGCAGAGGATCCTTGGTGCAGACTGACAATCAGGCAGAGGATCCTTGGAGTAGACTGGCAGTCAGGCAGAGGATCCTTGGTGCCGACTGGCAATCAGGCAGAGGATCCTTGGTGCAGACTGACAGTCAGGCAGAGGATCCTTGGTGCAGACTGGCAATCAGGCAGAGGAATGTTGGAGCAGACTGGCAGTCAGGCAGAGGATCCTTGGTGCAGACTGACAGTCAGGCAGAGGATCCTTGGTGCAGACTGACAGTCAGGCAGAGGATCCTTGGAGCAGACTGGCAGTCAGGCAGAGGATCCTTGGTGCAGACTGGCAGTCAGGCAGAAGATCCTTGGTGCAGATTGACAGTCAGGCAGAGGATCCTTGGTGCAGATTGACAGTCAGGCAGAGGATCCTTAGTGCAGACTGGCAATCAGGCAGAGGATCCTTGGCTCAGACTGGCAGTCAGGCAGAGGATCCTTGGCACAGACTGGCTATCAGGCAGAGGATTCTTGGTGCAGAGTTGCAGTCAGGCAGAGGATCCTTGGTGCAGACTGGCAATCAGGCAGAGGATCCTTAGTGCAGACTGGCAGTCAGGCAGAGGATCCTTGGTGCAGACTGGCAATCAGGCAGAGGATCCTTGCTGCACACTGGCAGTGAGGCAGAGGATCCTTGGTGCAGACTGACAATCAGGCAGAGGATCCTTGGAGCAGACTGACAATCAGGCAGAGGATCCTTGGAGCAGACTGGCAGTCAGGCAGAGGATCCTTGGTGCAGACTGACAATCAGGCAGAGGATCCTTGGTGCAGACTGGCAATCAGGCAGAGGATCCTTGGAGCAGACTGACAGGCAGGCAGAGGATCCTTGGTGCAGACTGACAATCAGGCAGAAGCTCCTTGGAGCAGACTGGCAATCAGGCAGAGGATCCTTGGAGCAGACTGACAGTCAGGCAGAGGATCCTTGGAGCAGACTGACAGTCAGGCAGAGGATCCTTGGTGCAGACTGACAGTCAGGCAGAGGATCCTTGCTGCAGACTGGCAGTCAGGCAGAGGATCCTTGGTGCAGACTGGCAGTCAGGCAGAGGATACTTGGCGCAGACTGGCTATCAGGCAGAGGATTCTTGGTGCAGAGTTGCAGTCAGGCAGAGGATCCTTGGTGCAGACTGGCAATCAGGCAGAGGATCCTTGGTGCAGACTGGCTGTCAGGCAGAGGATCCTTGGTGCAGACTGGCAATCAGGCAGAGGATCCTTGCTGCACACTGGCAGTGAGGCAGAGGATCCTTGGTGCAGACTGACAATCAGGCAGAGGATCCTTGGAGCAGACTGACAATCAGGCAGAGGATCCTTGGAGCAGACTGGCAGTCAGGCAGAGGATCCTTGGTGCAGACTGACAATCAGGCAGAGGATCCTTGGTGCAGACTGGCAATCAGGCAGAGGATCCTTGGAGCAGACTGACAGGCAGGCAGAGGATCCTTGGTGCAGACTGACAATCAGGCAGAGGATCCTTGGTGCAGACTGACAATCAGGTAGAAGCTCCTTGGAGCAGACTGGCAATCAGGCAGAGGATCCTTGGTGCAGACTGGCAGTCAGGCAGAGGATCCTTGGTGCAGACTGACAATCAGGCAGAGGATCCTTGGTGCAGATGGACAATCAGGCAGAGGATCCTTGGTGCAGATGGACAATCAGGCAGAGGATCCTTGGTGCAGACTGACAATCAGGCAGAAGCTCCTTGGAGCAGACTGGCAATCAGGCAGAGGATCCTTGGTGCAGACTGGCAGTCAGGCAGAGGATCCTTGGTGCAGACTGGCAATGAGGCAGAGGATCCTTGGAGTAGACTGGCAGTCAGGCAGAGGATCCTTGGTGCAGACTGGCAATGAGGCAGAGGATCCTTGGTGCATACTGGCAGTCAGGCAGAGGATCCTTGGTGCAGACTGGCAATCAGGCAGAGGATCCTTGGAGCAGACTGACAATCAGGCAGAGGATACTTGGAGCAGACTGACAATCAGGCAGAGGATCCTTAGTGCAGACTGGCAATCAGGCAGAGGATCCTTGGCACAGACTGGCAGTCAGGCAGAGGATCCTTGGTGCAGACTGGCAGTCAGGCAGAGGATCCTTGGTGCAGACTGACAATCAGGCAGAGGATCCTTGGAGTAGACTGGCAGTCAGGCAGAGGATCCTTGGTGCCGACTGGCAATCAGGCAGAGGATCCTTGGTGCAGACTGACAGTCAGGCAGAGGATCCTTGGTGCAGACTGGCAATCAGGCAGAGGATCCTTGGAGCAGACTGGCAGTCAGGCAGAGGATCCTTGGTGCAGACTGACAGTCAGGCAGAGGATCCTTGGTGCAGACTGACAGTCAGGCAGAGGATCCTTGGAGCAGACTGGCAGTCAGGCAGAGGATCCTTGGTGCAGACTGGCAGTCAGGCAGAAGATCCTTGGTGCAGATTGACAGTCAGGCAGAGGATCCTTGGTGCAGATTGACAGTCAGGCAGAGGATCCTTGGTGCAGACTGGCAGTCAGGCAGAGGATCCTTGGTGCAGACTGACAGTCAGGCAGAGGATCCTTGGAGCAGACTGGCAATCAGGCAGAGGATCCTTGGAGCAGACTGACAGTCAGGCAGAGGATCCTTGGAGCAGACTGACAGTCAGGCAGAGGATCCTTGGAGCAGACTGACAGTCAGGCAGAGGATCCATGTTGCAGATTGACAGTCAGGCAGAGGATCCTTGGTGCAGATTGACAGTCAGGCAGAGGATCCTTGGTGCAGACTGGCAGTCAGGCAGAGGATCCTTGGTGCAGATTAACAGTCAGGCAGAGGATCCTTGGAGCAGACTGGCAGTCAGGCAGAGGATCCTTGGTGCAGACTGACAGTCAGGCAGAGGATCCTTGGTGCAGACTGACAGTCAGGCAGAGGATCCTTGGAGCAGACTGGCAGTCAGGCAGAGGATCCTTGGTGCAGATTGACAGTCAGGCAGATGATCCTTGGTGCAGATTGACAGTCAGGCAGAGGATCCTTGGTGCAGATTGACAGTCAGGCAGAGGATCCTTGGTGCAGATTGACAGTCAGGCAGAGGATCCTTGGTGCAGACTGGCAGTCAGGCAGAGGATCCTTGGTGCAGACTGACCGTCAGGCAGAGGATCCTTGGAGCAGACTGACAGTCAGGCAGAGGATCCTTGGTGCAGACTGGCAGTCAGGCAGAGCATCCTTGGTGCAGACTGGCAGTCAGGCAGAGGATCCTTGGCACAGACTGGCTATCAGGCAGAGGATTCTTGGTGCAGAGTTGCAGTCAGTCAGAGGATCCTTGGTGCAGACTGGCAATCAGGCAGAGGATCCTTAGTGCAGACTGGCAGTCAGGCAGAGGATCCTTGGTGCAGACTGGCAATCAGGCAGAGGATCCTTGCTGCACACTGGCAGTGAGGCAGAGGATCCTTGGTGCAGACTGACAATCAGGCAGAGGATCCTTGGAGCAGACTGACAATCAGGCAGAGGATCCTTGGAGCAGACTGGCAGTCAGGCAGAGGATCCTTGGTGCAGACTGACAATCAGGCAGAGGATTCTTAGTGCAGACTGGCAATCAGGCAGAGGATCCTTGGCACAGACTGGCAGTCAGGCAGAGGATCCTTGGTGCAGACTGGCAGTCAGGCAGAGGATCCTTGGTGCAGACTGACAATCAGGCAGAGGATCCTTGGAGTAGACTGGCAGTCAGGCAGAGGATCCTTGGTGCCGACTGGCAATCAGGCAGAGGATCCTTGGTGCAGACTGACAGTCAGGCAGAGGATCCTTGGTGCAGACTGGCAATCAGGCAGAGGAATGTTGGAGCAGACTGGCAGTCAGGCAGAGGATCCTTGGTGCAGACTGACAGTCAGGCAGAGGATCCTTGGTGCAGACTGACAGTCAGGCAGAGGATCCTTGGAGCAGACTGGCAGTCAGGCAGAGGATCCTTGGTGCAGACTGGCAGTCAGGCAGAAGATCCTTGGTGCAGATGGACAGTCAGGCAGAGGATCCTTGGTGCAGATTGACAGTCAGGCAGAGGATCCTTAGTGCAGACTGGCAATCAGGCAGAGGATCCTTGGCTCAGACTGGCAGTCAGGCAGAGGATCCTTGGCACAGACTGGCTATCAGGCAGAGGATTCTTGGTGCAGAGTTGCAGTCAGGCAGAGGATCCTTGGTGCAGACTGGCAATCAGGCAGAGGATCCTTAGTGCAGACTGGCAGTCAGGCAGAGGATCCTTGGTGCAGACTGGCAATCAGGCAGAGGATCCTTGCTGCACACTGGCAGTGAGGCAGAGGATCCTTGGTGCAGACTGACAATCAGGCAGAGGATCCTTGGAGCAGACTGACAATCAGGCAGAGGATCCTTGGAGCAGACTGGCAGTCAGGCAGAGGATCCTTGGTGCAGACTGACAATCAGGCAGAGGATCCTTGGTGCAGACTGGCAATCAGGCAGAGGATCCTTGGAGCAGACTGACAGGCAGGCAGAGGATCCTTGGTGCAGACTGACAATCAGGCAGAAGCTCCTTGGAGCAGACTGGCAATCAGGCAGAGGATCCTTGGAGCAGACTGACAGTCAGGCAGAGGATCCTTGGAGCAGACTGACAGTCAGGCAGAGGATCCTTGGTGCAGACTGACAGTCAGGCAGAGGATCCTTGCTGCAGACTGGCAGTCAGGCAGAGGATCCTTGGTGCAGACTGGCAGTCAGGCAGAGGATACTTGGCGCAGACTGGCTATCAGGCAGAGGATTCTTGGTGCAGAGTTGCAGTCAGGCAGAGGATCCTTGGTGCAGACTGGCAATCAGGCAGAGGATCCTTGGTGCAGACTGGCTGTCAGGCAGAGGATCCTTGGTGCAGACTGGCAATCAGGCAGAGGATCCTTGCTGCACACTGGCAGTGAGGCAGAGGATCCTTGGTGCAGACTGACAATCAGGCAGAGGATCCTTGGAGCAGACTGACAATCAGGCAGAGGATCCTTGGAGCAGACTGGCAGTCAGGCAGAGGATCCTTGGTGCAGACTGACAATCAGGCAGAGGATCCTTGGTGCAGACTGGCAATCAGGCAGAGGATCCTTGGAGCAGACTGACAGGCAGGCAGAGGATCCTTGGTGCAGACTGACAATCAGGCAGAGGATCCTTGGTGCAGACTGACAATCAGGTAGAAGCTCCTTGGAGCAGACTGGCAATCAGGCAGAGGATCCTTGGTGCAGACTGGCAGTCAGGCAGAGGATCCTTGGTGCAGACTGACAATCAGGCAGAGGATCCTTGGTGCAGATGGACAATCAGGCAGAGGATCCTTGGTGCAGATGGACAATCAGGCAGAGGATCCTTGGTGCAGACTGACAATCAGGCAGAAGCTCCTTGGAGCAGACTGGCAATCAGGCAGAGGATCCTTGGTGCAGACTGGCAGTCAGGCAGAGGATCCTTGGTGCAGACTGGCAATGAGGCAGAGGATCCTTGGAGTAGACTGGCAGTCAGGCAGAGGATCCTTGGTGCAGACTGGCAATGAGGCAGAGGATCCTTGGTGCATACTGGCAGTCAGGCAGAGGATCCTTGGTGCAGACTGGCAATCAGGCAGAGGATCCTTGGAGCAGACTGACAATCAGGCAGAGGATACTTGGAGCAGACTGACAATCAGGCAGAGGATCCTTAGTGCAGACTGGCAATCAGGCAGAGGATCCTTGGCACAGACTGGCAGTCAGGCAGAGGATCCTTGGTGCAGACTGGCAGTCAGGCAGAGGATCCTTGGTGCAGACTGACAATCAGGCAGAGGATCCTTGGAGTAGACTGGCAGTCAGGCAGAGGATCCTTGGTGCCGACTGGCAATCAGGCAGAGGATCCTTGGTGCAGACTGACAGTCAGGCAGAGGATCCTTGGTGCAGACTGGCAATCAGGCAGAGGATCCTTGGAGCAGACTGGCAGTCAGGCAGAGGATCCTTGGTGCAGACTGACAGTCAGGCAGAGGATCCTTGGTGCAGACTGACAGTCAGGCAGAGGATCCTTGGAGCAGACTGGCAGTCAGGCAGAGGATCCTTGGTGCAGACTGGCAGTCAGGCAGAAGATCCTTGGTGCAGATTGACAGTCAGGCAGAGGATCCTTGGTGCAGATTGACAGTCAGGCAGAGGATCCTTGGTGCAGACTGGCAGTCAGGCAGAGGATCCTTGGTGCAGACTGACAGTCAGGCAGAGGATCCTTGGAGCAGACTGGCAATCAGGCAGAGGATCCTTGGAGCAGACTGACAGTCAGGCAGAGGATCCTTGGAGCAGACTGACAGTCAGGCAGAGGATCCTTGGAGCAGACTGACAGTCAGGCAGAGGATCCATGTTGCAGATTGACAGTCAGGCAGAGGATCCTTGGTGCAGATTGACAGTCAGGCAGAGGATCCTTGGTGCAGACTGGCAGTCAGGCAGAGGATCCTTGGTGCAGATTAACAGTCAGGCAGAGGATCCTTGGAGCAGACTGGCAGTCAGGCAGAGGATCCTTGGTGCAGACTGACAGTCAGGCAGAGGATCCTTGGTGCAGACTGACAGTCAGGCAGAGGATCCTTGGAGCAGACTGGCAGTCAGGCAGAGGATCCTTGGTGCAGATTGACAGTCAGGCAGATGATCCTTGGTGCAGATTGACAGTCAGGCAGAGGATCCTTGGTGCAGATTGACAGTCAGGCAGAGGATCCTTGGTGCAGATTGACAGTCAGGCAGAGGATCCTTGGTGCAGACTGGCAGTCAGGCAGAGGATCCTTGGTGCAGACTGACCGTCAGGCAGAGGATCCTTGGAGCAGACTGACAGTCAGGCAGAGGATCCTTGGTGCAGACTGGCAGTCAGGCAGAGCATCCTTGGTGCAGACTGGCAGTCAGGCAGAGGATCCTTGGCACAGACTGGCTATCAGGCAGAGGATTCTTGGTGCAGAGTTGCAGTCAGTCAGAGGATCCTTGGTGCAGACTGGCAATCAGGCAGAGGATCCTTAGTGCAGACTGGCAGTCAGGCAGAGGATCCTTGGTGCAGACTGGCAATCAGGCAGAGGATCCTTGCTGCACACTGGCAGTGAGGCAGAGGATCCTTGGTGCAGACTGACAATCAGGCAGAGGATCCTTGGAGCAGACTGACAATCAGGCAGAGGATCCTTGGAGCAGACTGGCAGTCAGGCAGAGGATCCTTGGTGCAGACTGATAATCAGGCAGAGGATCCTTGGTGCAGACTGGCAGGCAGGCAGAGGATCCTTGGTGCAGACTGACAATCAGGCAGAAGCTCCTTGGTGCAGACTGACAATCAGGCAGAGGATCCTTGGTGCAGACTGGCAATCAGGCAGAGGATCCTTGGAGCAGACTGACAGGCAGGCAGAGGATCCTTGGTGCAGACTGACAATCAGGCAGAGGATCCTTGGTGCAGACTGACAATCAGGCAGAAGCTCCTTGGAGCAGACTGGCAATCAGGCAGAGCATCCTTGGTGCAGACTGGCAGTCAGGCAGAGGATCCTTGGTGCAGACTGACAATCAGGCAGAGGATCCTTGGTGCAGACTGACAATCAGGCAGAAGCTCCTTGGAGCAGACTGGCAATCAGGCAGAGGATCCTTGGAGCAGACTGACAATCAGGCAGAGGACCCTTGGTGCAGACTGACAATCAGGCAGAAGCTCCTTGGAGCAGACTGGCAATCAGGCAGAGGATCCTTGGTGCAGACTGGCAGTCAGGCAGAGGATCCTTGGTGCAGAGTTGCAGTCAGGCAGAGGATCCTTGGTGCAGACTGGCAATCAGGCAGAGGATCCTTAGTGCAGACTGGCATTCAGGCAGAGGATCCTTGGTGCAGACTGGCAATCAGGCAGAGGATCCTTGCTGCACACTGGCAGTGAGGCAGAGGATCCTTGGTGCAGACTGACAATCAGGCAGAGGATCCTTGGAGCAGACTGACAATCAGGCAGAGGATCCTTGGAGCAGACTGGCAGTCAGGCAGAGGATCCTTGGTGCAGACTGACAATCAGGCAGAGGATCCTTGGTGCAGACTGGCAATCAGGCAGAGGATCCTTGGAGCAGACTGACAGGCAGGCAGAGGATCCTTGGTGCAGACTGACAATCAGGCAGAAGCTCCTTGGTGCAGACTGACAATCAGGCAGAGGATCCTTGGTGCAGACTGGCAATCAGGCAGAGGGTCCTTGGAGCAGACTGACAGGCAGGCAGAGGATCCTTGATGCAGACTGACAATCAGGCAGAGGATCCTTGGTGCAGACTGACAATCAGGCAGAAGCTCCTTGGAGCAGACTGGCAATCAGGCAGAGGATCCTTGGTGCAGACTGGCAGTCAGGCAGAGGATCCTTGGTGCAGACTGACAATCAGGCAGAGGATCCTTGGTGCAGACTGACAATCAGGCAGAAGCTCCTTGGAGCAGACTGGCAATCAGGCAGAGGATCCTTGGAGCACACTGACAATCAGGCAGAGGATCCTTGGTGCAGACTGACAATCAGGCAGAAGCTCCTTGGAGCAGACTGGCAATCAGGCAGAGGATCCTTGGTGCAGACTGGCAGTCAGGCAGAGGATCCTTGGTGCAGACTGGCAATGAGGCAGTGGATCCTTGGTGCATACTGGCAGTCAGGCAGAGGATCCTTGGTGCAGACTGGCAATCAGGCAGAGGATCCTTGGAGCAGACTGACAATCAGGCAGAGGATCCTTGGAGCAGACTGGCAGTCAGGCAGAGGATCCTTGGTGCAGACTGACAATCAGGCAGAGGATTCTTAGTGCAGACTGGCAATCAGGCAGAGGATCCTTGGCACAGACTGGCAGTCAGGCAGAGGATCCTTGCTGCAGACTGGCAGACAGGCAGAGGATCCTTGGTGCAGACTGACAATCAGGCAGAGGATCCTTGGAGGAGACTGGCAGTCAGGCAGAGGATCCTTGGTGCCGACTGGCAATCAGGCAGAGGATCCTTGGTGCAGACTGACAGTCAGGCAGAGGATCCTTGGTGCAGACTGGCAATCAGGCAGAGGAATGTTGGAGCAGACTGGCAGTCAGGCAGAGGATCCTTGGTGCAGACTGACAGTCAGGCAGAGGATCCTTGGTGCAGACTGACAGTCAGGCAGAGGATCCTTGGAGCAGACTGGCAGTCAGGCAGAGGATCCTTGGTGCAGACTGGCAGTCAGGCAGAAGATCCTTGGTGCAGATTGACAGTCAGGCAGAGGATCCATGTTGCAGGTTGACAGTCAGGCAGAGGATCCTTGGTGCAGATTGACAGTCAGGCAGAGGATCCTTGGTGCAGACTGGCAATGAGGCAGAGGATCCTTGGGGTAGACTGGCAGTCAGGCAGAGGATCCTTGGTGCAGACTGGCAATGAGGCAGAGGATCCTTGGTGCATACTGGCAGTCAGGCAGAGGATCCTTGGTGCAGACTGGCAATCAGGCAGAGGATCCTTGGAGCAGACTGACAATCAGGCAGAGGATCCTTGGAGCAGACTGGCAGTCAGGCAGAGGATCCTTGGTGCAGACTGACAATCAGGCAGAGGATCCTTAGTGCAGACTGGCAATCAGGCAGAGGATCCTTGGCACAGACTGGCAGTCAGGCAGAGGATCCTTGGTGCAGACTGGCAGTCAGGCAGAGGATCCTTGGTGCAGACTGACAATCAGGCAGAGGATCCTTGGAGTAGACTGGCAGTCAGGCAGAGGATCCTTGGTGCCGACTGGCAATCAGGCAGAGGATCCTTGGTGCAGACTGACAGTCAGGCAGAGGATCCTTGGTGCAGACTGGCAATCAGGCAGGGGATCCTTGGAGCAGACTGGCAGTCAGGCAGAGGATCCTTGGTGCAGACTGACAGTCAGGCAGAGGATCCTTGGTGCAGACTGACAGTCAGGCAGAGGATCCTTGGAGCAGACTGGCAGTCAGGCAGAGGATCCTTGGTGCAGACTGGCAGTCAGGCAGAAGATCCTTGGTGCAGATTGACAGTCAGGCAGAGGATCCTTGGTGCAGATTGACAGTCAGGCAGAGGATCCTTGGTGCAGACTGGCAGTCAGGCAGAGGATCCTTGGTGCAGACTGACAGTCAGGCAGAGGATCCTTGGAGCAGACTGGCAATCAGGCAGAGGATCCTTGGAGCAGACTGACAGTCAGGCAGAGGATCCTTGGAGCAGACAGACAGTCAGGCAGAGGATCCTTGGAGCAGACTGACAGTCAGGCAGAGGATCCATGTTGCAGATTGACAGTCAGGCAGAGGATCCTTGGTGCAGATTGACAGTCAGGCAGAGGATCCTTGGTGCAGACTGGCAGTCAGGCAGAGGATCCTTGGTGCAGACTGACAGTCAGGCAGAAGATCCTTGGAGCAGACTGGCAGTCAGGCAGAGGATCCTTGGTGCAGACTGACAGTCAGGCAGAGGATCCTTGGTGCAGACTGACAGTCAGGCAGAGGATACTTGGAGCAGACTGGCAGTCAGGCAGAGGATCCTTGGTGCAGATTGACAGTCAGGCAGAGGATCCTTGGTGCAGATTGACAGTCAGGCAGAGGATCCTTGGCGCAGATTGACAGTCAGGCAGAGGATCCTTGGTGCAGATTGACAGTCAGGCAGAGGATCCTTGGTGCAGACTGGCAGTCAGGCAGAGGATCCTTGGTGCAGACTGACCGTCAGGCAGAGGATCCTTGGTGCAGATTGACAGTCAGGCAGAGGATCCTTGGTGCAGATTGACAGTCAGGCAGAGGATCCTTGGTGCAGATTGACAGTCAGGCAGAGGATCCTTGGCACAGACTGGCAGTCAGGCAGAGGATCCTTGGTGCCTACTGGCAATCAGGCAGAGGATCCTTGGCACAGATTGGTAAATCAGGCAGAGGATCCTTGGAGCAGACTGGCAGTCAGGCAGAGGATCCTTGGTGCAGACTGACAATCAGGCAGAGGATCCTTGGTGCAGACTGGTAATCAGGCAGAGGATCCTTGGAGCAGACTGACAGGCAGGCAGAGGATCCTTGGTGCAGACTGACAATCAGGCAGAGGATCCTTGGTGCCGACTGACAATCAGGCAGAGGATCCTTGGAGCAGACTGACAATCAGGCAGAGGATCCTTGGTGCAGACTGACAATCAGGCAGAAGCTCCTTGGAGCAGACTGGCAATCAGGCCGAGGATCCTTGGAGCAGACTGACAGTCAGGCAGAGGATCCTTGGAGCAGACAGACAGTCAGGCAGAGGATCCTTGGAGCAGACTGACAGTCAGGCAGAGGATCCATGTTGCAGATTGACAGTCAGGCAGAGGATCCTTGGTGCAGATTGACAGTCAGGCAGAGGATCCTTGGTGCAGACTGGCAGTCAGGCAGAGGATCCTTGGTGCAGACTGACAGTCAGGCAGAAGATCCTTGGAGCAGACTGGCAGTCAGGCAGAGGATCCTTGGTGCAGACTGACAGTCAGGCAGAGGATCCTTGGTGCAGACTGACAGTCAGGCAGAGGATACTTGGAGCAGACTGGCAGTCAGGCAGAGGATCCTTGGTGCAGATTGACAGTCAGGCAGAGGATCCTTGGTGCAGATTGACAGTCAGGCAGAGGATCCTTGGCGCAGATTGACAGTCAGGCAGAGGATCCTTGGTGCAGATTGACAGTCAGGCAGAGGATCCTTGGTGCAGACTGGCAGTCAGGCAGAGGATCCTTGGTGCAGACTGACCGTCAGGCAGAGGATCCTTGGTGCAGATTGACAGTCAGGCAGAGGATCCTTGGTGCAGATTGACAGTCAGGCAGAGGATCCTTGGTGCAGATTGACAGTCAGGCAGAGGATCCTTGGCACAGACTGGCAGTCAGGCAGAGGATCCTTGGTGCCTACTGGCAATCAGGCAGAGGATCCTTGGCACAGATTGGTAAATCAGGCAGAGGATCCTTGGAGCAGACTGGCAGTCAGGCAGAGGATCCTTGGTGCAGACTGACAATCAGGCAGAGGATCCTTGGTGCAGACTGGTAATCAGGCAGAGGATCCTTGGAGCAGACTGACAGGCAGGCAGAGGATCCTTGGTGCAGACTGACAATCAGGCAGAGGATCCTTGGTGCCGACTGACAATCAGGCAGAGGATCCTTGGAGCAGACTGACAATCAGGCAGAGGATCCTTGGTGCAGACTGACAATCAGGCAGAAGCTCCTTGGAGCAGACTGGCAATCAGGCCGAGGATCCTTGGTGCAGACTGGCAATCAGGCAGAGGATCCTTGGAGTAGACTGGCAGTCAGGCAGAGGATCCTTGGTGCAGACTGGCAATCAGGCAGAGGATCCTTGGTGCAGACTGGCAATCAGGCAGAGGATCCTTGGAGCAGACTGACAATCAGGCAGAGGATCCTTGGAGCAGACTGGCAGTCAGGCAGAGGATCCTTGGTGCAGACTGACAATCAGGCAGAGGATCCTTAGTGCAGACTGGCAATCAGGCAGAGGATCCTTGGCACAGACTGGCAGTCAGGCAGAGGATCCTTGGTGCAGACTTGCAGTCAGGCAGAGGATCCTTGGTGCAGACTGACAATCAGGCAGAGGATCCTTGGAGTAGACTGGCAGTCAGGCAGAGGATCCTTGGTGCCGACTGGCAATCAGGCAGAGGATCCTTGGTGCAGACTGACAGTCAGGCAGAGGAACCTTGGTGCAGACTGGCAGTCAGGCAGAGGATCCTTGTTGCAGACTGACAGTCAGGCAGAGGATCCTTGGTGCAGACTGACAGTCAGGCAGAGGATCCTTGGAGCAGACTGGCAGTCAGGCAGAGGATCCTTGGTGCAGACTGGCAGTCAGGCAGAAGATCCTTGGTGCAGATTGACAGTCAGGCAGAGGATCCTTGGTGCAGATTGACAGTCAGGCAGAGGATCCTTGGTGCAGACTGACAGTCAGGCAGAGGATCCTTGGAGCAGACTGGCAATCAGGCAGAGGATCCTTGGAGCAGACTGACAGTCAGGCAGAGGATCCTTGGAGCAGACTGACAGTCAGGCAGAGGATCCTTGGAGCAGACTGACAGTCAGGCAGAGGATCCATGTTGCAGATTGACAGTCAGGCAGAGGATCCGTGGTGCAGATTGACAGTCAGGCAGAGGATCCTTGGTGCAGACTGGCAATGAGGCAGAGGATCCTTGGAGTAGACTGGCAGTCAGACAGAGGATCCTTGGTGCAGACTGGCAATGAGGCAGAGGATCCTTGGTGCATACTGGCAGTCAGGCAGAGGATCCTTGGTTCAGACTGGCAATCAGGCAGAGGATCCTTGGAGCAGACTGACAATCAGGCAGAGGATCCTTGGAGCAGACTGGCAGTCAGGCAGAGGATCCTTGGTGCAGACTGACAATCAGGCAGAGGATCCTTAGTGCAGACTGGCAATCAGGCAGAGGATCCTTGGCACAGACTGGCAGTCAGGCAGAGGATCCTTGGTGCAGACTGGCAGTCAGGCAGAGGATCCTTGGTGCAGACTGACAATCAGGCAGAGGATCCTTGGAGTAGACTGGCAGTCAGGCAGAGGATCCTTGGTGCCGACTGGCAGTCAGGCAGAGGATCCTTGGTGCAGACTGACAGTCAGGCAGAGGATCCTTGGTGCAGACTGGCAATCAGGCAGAGGATCCTTGGAGCAGACTGGCAGTCAGGCAGAGGATCCTTGGTGCAGACTGACAGTCAGGCAGAGGATCCTTGGTGCAGACTGACAGTCAGGCAGAGGATCCTTGGAGCAGACTGGCAGTCAGGCAGAGGATCCTTGGTGCAGACTGGCAGTCAGGCAGAAGATCCTTGGTGCAGATTGACAGTCAGGCAGAGGATCCTTGGTGCAGATTGACAGTCAGGCAGAGGATCCTTGGTGCAGACTGGCAGTCAGGCAGAGGATCCTTGGTGCAGACTGACAGTCAGGCAGAGGATCCTTGGAGCAGACTGGCAATCAGGCAGAGGATCCTTGGAGCAGACTGACAGTCAGGCAGAGGATCCTTGGAGCAGACAGACAGTCAGGCAGAGGATCCTTGGAGCAGACTGACAGTCAGGCAGAGGATCCATGTTGCAGATTGACAGTCAGGCAGAGGATCCTTGGTGCAGATTGACAGTCAGGCAGAGGATCCTTGGTGCAGACTGGCAGTCAGGCAGAGGATCCTTGGTGCAGACTGACAGTCAGGCAGAAGATCCTTGGAGCAGACTGGCAGTCAGGCAGAGGATCCTTGATGCAGACTGACAGTCAGGCAGAGGATCCTTGGTGCAGACTGACAGTCAGGCAGAGGATACTTGGAGCAGACTGGCAGTCAGGCAGAGGATCCTTGGTGCAGATTGACAGTCAGGCAGAGGATCCTTGGTGCAGACTGGCAGTCAGGCAGAGGATCCTTGGTGCAGACTGACCGTCAGGCAGAGGATCCTTGGAGCAGAATGACAGTCAGGCAGAGGATCCTTGGAGCAGACTGACAGTCAGGCAGAGGATCCTTGGCACAGACTGGCAGTCAGGCAGAGGATCCTTGGTGCCTACTGGCAATCAGGCAGAGGATCCTTGGCACAGATTGGTAAATCAGGCAGAGGATCCTTGGAGCAGACTGGCAGTCAGGCAGAGGATCCTTGGTGCAGACTGACAATCAGGCAGAGGATCCTTGGTGCAGACTGGTAATCAGGCAGAGGATCCTTGGAGCAGACTGACAGGCAGGCAGAGGATCCTTGGTGCAGACTGACAATCAGGCAGAGGATCCTTGGAGTAGACTGGCAGTCAGGCAGAGGATCCTTGGTGCCGACTGGCAATCAGGCAGAGGATCCTTGGTGCAGACTGACAGTCAGGCAGTGGATCCTTGGAGTAGACTGACAATCAGGCAGAGGATCCTTGGTGCAGACTGACAATCAGGCAGAGGATCCTTGGTGCAGACTGACAATCAGGCAGAGGATCCTTGGAGCAGACTGACAATCAGGCAGAGGATCCTTGGAGCAGACTGGCAGTCAGGCAGAGGATCCTTGGTGCAGACTGACAATCAGGCAGAGGATCCTTGGTGCAGACTGGCAATCAGGCAGAGGATCCTTGGAGCAGACTGACAGGCAGGCAGAGGATCCTTGGTGCAGACTGACAATCAGGCAGAGGATCCTTGGTGCAGACTGACAATCAGGCAGAGGATCCTTGGAGCAGACTGACAATCAGGCAGAGGATCCTTGGTGCAGACTGACAATCAGGCAGAAGCTCCTTGGAGCAGACTGGCACTCAGGCAGAGGATCCTTGGTGCAGACTGGCAGTCAGGCAGAGGATCCTTGGTGCAGTCTGGCAATCAGGCAGAGGATCCTTGGAGTAGACTGGCAGTCAGGCAGAGGATCCTTGGTGCAGACTGGCAATGAGGCAGAGGATCCTTGGTGCATACTGCAGCTAGGCAGAGGATCCTTGGTGCAGACTGGCAATCAGGCAGAGGATCCTTGGAGCAGACTGACAATCAGGCAGAGGATCCTTGGAGCAGACTGGCAGTCAGGCAGAGGATCCTTGGTGCAGACTGACAATCAGGCAGAGGATCCTTAGTGCAGACTGGCAATCAGGCAGAGGATCCTTGGCACAGACTGGCAGTCAGGCAGAGGATCCTTGGTGCAGACTGGCAGTCAGGCAGAGGATCCTTGGTGCAGACTGACAATCAGGCAGAGGATCCTTGGAGTAGACTGGCAGTCAGGCAGAGGATCCTTGGTGCCGACTGGCAATCAGGCAGAGGATCCTTGGTGCAGACTGACAGTCAGGCAGAGGATCCTTGGTGCAGACTGGCAATCAGGCAGAGGATCCTTGGGGCAGACTGGCAGTCAGGCAGAGGATCCTTGGTGCAGACTGACAGTCAGGCAGAGGATCCTTGGTGCAGACTGACAGTCAGGCAGAGGATCCTTGGAGCAGACTGTCAGTCAGGCAGAGGATCCTTGGTGCAGACTGGCAGTCAGGCAGAAGATCCTTGGTGCAGATTGACAGTCAGGCAGAGGATCCTTGGTGCAGACTGGCAACAGGCAGAGGATCCTTGGTGCAGACTGACAGTCAGGCAGAGGATCCTTGGTGCAGACTGGCAATCAGGCAGAGGATCCTTGGAGCAGACTGACAGTCAGGCAGAGGATCCTTGGAGCAGACTGACAGTCAGGCAGAGGATCCTTGGAGCAGACTGACAGTCAGGCAGAGGATCCTTGGAGCAGACTGGCAGTCAGGCAGAGGATCCTTGGTGCAGACTGACAGTCAGGCAGAGGATCCTTGGTGCAGACTGACAGTCAGGCAGAGGATCCTTGGAGCAGACTGGCAGTCAGGCAGAGGATGCTTGGTGCAGATTGACAGTCAGGCAGAGGATCCTTGGTGCAGATTGACAGTCAGGCAGAGGATCCTTGGTGCAGATTGACAGTCAGGCAGAGGATCCTTGGTGCAGATTGACAGTCAGGCAGAGGATCCTTGGTGCAGACTGGCAGTCAGGCAGAGGATCCTTGGTGCAGACTGACCGTCAGGCAGAGGATCCTTGGAGCAGACTGACAGTCAGGCAGAGGATCCTTGGAGCAGACTGACAGTCAGGCAGAGGATCCTTGGCACAGACTGGCAGTCAGGCAGAGGATCCTTGGTGCCTGCTGGCAATCAGGCAGAGGATCCTTGGCACAGATTGGTAATCAGGCAGAGGATCCTTGGTGAAGACTGGCAGTCAGGCAGAGGATCCTTGGTGCAGACTGGCAGTCAGGCAGAGGATCCTTGGAGCAGACTGGCAGTCAGGCAGAGGATCCTTGGCACAGATTGGTAATCAGGCAGAGGATCCTTGGTGCCTACTGGCAATCAGGCAGAGGATCCTTGGCGCAGTCAGGCAGTCAGGCAGAGGATCCTTGGTGCCTCCTGGCAATCAGGCAGAGAATCCTTGGCTCAGACTGGCAATCAGGCAGAGGATCCTTGGTGCAGACTGGCAATCAGGCAGAGGATCCTTGGTGTAGACTGGCAGTCAGGCAGAGGATCCTTGGCGCCGACTGACAGTCAGGCAGAGGATCCTTGATGCAGACTGGCAGTCAGGCAGAGGATCCTTGGCACAGACTGGCTATCAGGCAGAGGATTCTTGGTGCAGAGTGGCAGTCAGGCAGAGGATCCTTGGTGCAGACTGACAATCAGGCAGAGGATCCTTGGAGCAGACTGGCAGTCAGGCAGAGGATCCTTGGTGCAGACTGACAATCAGGCAGAGGATCCTTGGTGCAGACTGGCAATCAGGCAGAGGATCCTTGGAGCAGACTGACAGGCAGGCAGAGGATCCTTGGTGCAGACTGACAATCAGGCAGAGGATCCTTGGTGCAGACTGACAATCAGGCAGAGGATCCTTGGAGCAGACTGACAATCAGGCAGAGGATCCTTGGTGCAGACTGACAATCAGGCAGAAGCTCCTTGGAGCAGACTGGCACTCAGGCAGAGGATCCTTGGTGCAGACTGGCAGTCAGGCAGAGGATCCTTGGTGCAGTCTGGCAATCAGGCAGAGGATCCTTGGAGTAGACTGGCAGTCAGGCAGAGGATCCTTGGTGCAGACTGGCAATGAGGCAGAGGATCCTTGGTGCATACTGCAGCTAGGCAGAGGATCCTTGGTGCAGACTGGCAATCAGGCAGAGGATCCTTGGAGCAGACTGACAATCAGGCAGAGGATCCTTGGAGCAGACTGGCAGTCAGGCAGAGGATCCTTGGTGCAGACTGACAATCAGGCAGAGGATCCTTAGTGCAGACTGGCAATCAGGCAGAGGATCCTTGGCACAGACTGGCAGTCAGGCAGAGGATCCTTGGTGCAGACTGGCAGTCAGGCAGAGGATCCTTGGTGCAGACTGACAATCAGGCAGAGGATCCTTGGAGTAGACTGGCAGTCAGGCAGAGGATCCTTGGTGCCGACTGGCAATCAGGCAGAGGATCCTTGGTGCAGACTGACAGTCAGGCAGAGGATCCTTGGTGCAGACTGGCAATCAGGCAGAGGATCCTTGGGGCAGACTGGCAGTCAGGCAGAGGATCCTTGGTGCAGACTGACAGTCAGGCAGAGGATCCTTGGTGCAGACTGACAGTCAGGCAGAGGATCCTTGGAGCAGACTGTCAGTCAGGCAGAGGATCCTTGGTGCAGACTGGCAGTCAGGCAGAAGATCCTTGGTGCAGATTGACAGTCAGGCAGAGGATCCTTGGTGCAGACTGGCAACAGGCAGAGGATCCTTGGTGCAGACTGACAGTCAGGCAGAGGATCCTTGGTGCAGACTGGCAATCAGGCAGAGGATCCTTGGAGCAGACTGACAGTCAGGCAGAGGATCCTTGGAGCAGACTGACAGTCAGGCAGAGGATCCTTGGAGCAGACTGACAGTCAGGCAGAGGATCCTTGGAGCAGACTGGCAGTCAGGCAGAGGATCCTTGGTGCAGACTGACAGTCAGGCAGAGGATCCTTGGTGCAGACTGACAGTCAGGCAGAGGATCCTTGGAGCAGACTGGCAGTCAGGCAGAGGATGCTTGGTGCAGATTGACAGTCAGGCAGAGGATCCTTGGTGCAGATTGACAGTCAGGCAGAGGATCCTTGGTGCAGATTGACAGTCAGGCAGAGGATCCTTGGTGCAGATTGACAGTCAGGCAGAGGATCCTTGGTGCAGACTGGCAGTCAGGCAGAGGATCCTTGGTGCAGACTGACCGTCAGGCAGAGGATCCTTGGAGCAGACTGACAGTCAGGCAGAGGATCCTTGGAGCAGACTGACAGTCAGGCAGAGGATCCTTGGCACAGACTGGCAGTCAGGCAGAGGATCCTTGGTGCCTGCTGGCAATCAGGCAGAGGATCCTTGGCACAGATTGGTAATCAGGCAGAGGATCCTTGGTGAAGACTGGCAGTCAGGCAGAGGATCCTTGGTGCAGACTGGCAGTCAGGCAGAGGATCCTTGGAGCAGACTGGCAGTCAGGCAGAGGATCCTTGGCACAGATTGGTAATCAGGCAGAGGATCCTTGGCGCCTACTGGCAATCAGGCAGAGGATCCTTGGCGCAGTCAGGCAGTCAGGCAGAGGATCCTTGGTGCCTCCTGGCAATCAGGCAGAGAATCCTTGGCTCAGACTGGCAATCAGGCAGAGGATCCTTGGTGCAGACTGGCAATCAGGCAGAGGATCCTTGGTGTAGACTGGCAGTCAGGCAGAGGATCCTTGGCGCCGACTGACAGTCAGGCAGAGGATCCTTGATGCCGACTGGCAGTCAGGCAGAGGATCCTTGGCACAGACTGGCTATCAGGCAGAGGATTCTTGGTGCAGAGTGGCAGTCAGGCAGAGGATCCTTGGTGCAGACTGGCAATCAGGCAGAGGATCCTTGGTGCAGACTGGCAGTCAGGCAGAGGATCCTTGGTGCAGACTGGCAATCAGGCAGAGGATCCTTGCTGCACACTCGCAGTGAGGCAGAGGATCCTTGGTGCAGACTGACAATCAGGCAGAGGATCCTTGGAGCAGACTGACAATCAGGCAGAGGATCCTTGGAGCAGACTGGCAGTCAGGCAGAGGATCCTTGGTGCCTCCTGGCAATCAGGCAGAGAATCCTTGGCTCAGATTGGTAATCAGGCAGAGGATCCTTGGTGCCTACTAGCAATCAGGCTGAGGATCCTTGGTGCAGACTGGCAGTCAGGCAGAGGATCCTTGGCGCCGACTGGCAGTCAGGCAGAGGATCCTTGGTGCAGACTGGCAGTCAGGCAGAGGATCCTTGGCGCCGACTGGCAGTCAGGCAGAGGATCCTTGGTGCAGACTGGCAGTCAGGCAGAGGATCCTTGGCACAGATTGGTAATCAGGCAGAGGATCCTTGGTGCCTACTAGCAATCAGGCTGAGGATCCTTGGTGCAGACTGGCAGTCAGGCAGAGGATCCTTGGCGCCGACTGGCAGTCAGGCAGAGGATCCTTGGTGCAGACTGGCAGTCAGGCAGAGGATCCTTGGCGCCGACTGGCAGTCAGGCAGAGGATCCTTGGTGCAGACTGACAATCAGGCAGAGGATCCTTGGAGCAGACTGACAATCAGGCAGAGGATCCTTGGTGCAGACTGGCAATCAGGCAGAGGATCCTTGGAGTAGACTGGCAGTCAGGCAGAGGATCCTTGGTGCAGACTGGCAATCAGGCAGAGGATCCTTGGTGCATACTGGCAGTCAGGCAGAGTATCCTTGGTGAAGACTGGCAATCAGGCAGAGGATCCTTGGAGCAGACTGACAATCAGGCAGAGGATCCTTGGAGCAGACTGGCAGTCAGGCAGAGGATCCTTGGTGCAGACTGACAATCAGGCAGAGGATCCTTGGTGCAGACTGGCAATCAGGCAGAGGATCCTTGGCACAGACTGGCAGTCAGGCAGAGGATCCTTGGTGCAGACTGGCAGTCAGGCAGAGGATCCTTGGTGCCGACTGGCAATCAGGCAGAGGATCCTTGGTGCAGACTGGCAGTCAGGCAGAGGATCCTTGGTGCAGACTGGCAATCAGGCAGAGGATCCTTGCTGCACACTCGCAGTGAGGCAGAGGATCCTTGGTGCAGACTGACAATCAGGCAGAGGATCCTTGGAGCAGACTGACAATCAGGCAGAGGATCCTTGGAGCAGACTGGCAGTCAGGCAGAGGATCCTTGGTGCCTCCTGGCAATCAGGCAGAGAATCCTTGGCTCAGATTGGTAATCAGGCAGAGGATCCTTGGTGCCTACTAGCAATCAGGCTGAGGATCCTTGGTGCAGACTGGCAGTCAGGCAGAGGATCCTTGGCGCCGACTGGCAGTCAGGCAGAGGATCCTTGGTGCAGACTGGCAGTCAGGCAGAGGATCCTTGGCGCCGACTGGCAGTCAGGCAGAGGATCCTTGGTGCAGACTGGCAGTCAGGCAGAGGATCCTTGGCACAGATTGGTAATCAGGCAGAGGATCCTTGGTGCCTACTAGCAATCAGGCTGAGGATCCTTGGTGCAGACTGGCAGTCAGGCAGAGGATCCTTGGCGCCGACTGGCAGTCAGGCAGAGGATCCTTGGTGCAGACTGGCAGTCAGGCAGAGGATCCTTGGCGCCGACTGGCAGTCAGGCAGAGGATCCTTGGTGCAGACTGACAATCAGGCAGAGGATCCTTGGAGCAGACTGACAATCAGGCAGAGGATCCTTGGTGCAGACTGGCAATCAGGCAGAGGATCCTTGGAGTAGACTGGCAGTCAGGCAGAGGATCCTTGGTGCAGACTGGCAATCAGGCAGAGGATCCTTGGTGCATACTGGCAGTCAGGCAGAGTATCCTTGGTGAAGACTGGCAATCAGGCAGAGGATCCTTGGAGCAGACTGACAATCAGGCAGAGGATCCTTGGAGCAGACTGGCAGTCAGGCAGAGGATCCTTGGTGCAGACTGACAATCAGGCAGAGGATCCTTGGTGCAGACTGGCAATCAGGCAGAGGATCCTTGGCACAGACTGGCAGTCAGGCAGAGGATCCTTGGTGCAGACTGGCAGTCAGGCAGAGGATCCTTGGTGCCGACTGGCAATCAGGCAGAGGATCCTTGGCACAGACTGGCAGTCAGGCAGAGGATCCTTGGTGCAGACTGACAATCAGGCAGAGGATCCTTGGAGAAGACTGGCAGTCAGGCAGAGGATCCTTGGTGCCGACTGGCAATCAGGCAGAGAATCCTTGGTGCAGACTGACAGTCAGGCAGAGGATCCTTGGTGCAGACTGGCAATCAGGCAGAGGATCCTTGGAGCAGACTGACAATCAGGCAGAGGATCCTTTGAGCAGACTGGCAGTCAGGCAGAGGATGCTTGATGCAGACTGACAATCAGGCAGAAGATCCTTGGTGCAGACTGGCAATCAGGCAGAGGATCCTTGGAGCAGACTGACTGTCAGGCAGAGGATCCTTGGAGCAGACTGACAGTCAGGCAGAGGATCCTTGGAGCAGACTGACAGTCAGGCAGAGGATCCTTGGCACAGTGGCATTCAGGCAGAGGATCCTTGGTGAAGACTGGCAATCAGGCAGAGGATCCTTGGAGCAGACTGACAATCAGGCAGAGGATCCTTGGAGCAGACTGGCAGTCAGGCAGAGGATCCTTGGTGCAGACTGACAATCAGGCAGAGGATCCTTGGTGCAGACTGGCAATCAGGCAGAGGATCCTTGGCACAGACTGGCAGTCAGGCAGAGGATCCTTGGTGCAGACTGGCAGTCAGGCAGAGGATCCTTGGTGCCGACTGGCAATCAGGCAGAGGATCCTTGGTGCAGACTGGCAGTCAGGCAGAGGATCCTTGGTGCAGACTGGCAATCAGGCAGAGGATCCTTGCTGCACACTCGCAGTGAGGCAGAGGATCCTTGGTGCAGACTGACAATCAGGCAGAGGATCCTTGGAGCAGACTGACAATCAGGCAGAGGATCCTTGGAGCAGACTGGCAGTCAGGCAGAGGATCCTTGGTGCCTCCTGGCAATCAGGCAGAGAATCCTTGGCTCAGATTGGTAATCAGGCAGAGGATCCTTGGTGCCTACTAGCAATCAGGCTGAGGATCCTTGGTGCAGACTGGCAGTCAGGCAGAGGATCCTTGGCGCCGACTGGCAGTCAGGCAGAGGATCCTTGGTGCAGACTGGCAGTCAGGCAGAGGATCCTTGGCGCCGACTGGCAGTCAGGCAGAGGATCCTTGGTGCAGACTGGCAGTCAGGCAGAGGATCCTTGGCACAGATTGGTAATCAGGCAGAGGATCCTTGGTGCCTACTAGCAATCAGGCTGAGGATCCTTGGTGCAGACTGGCAGTCAGGCAGAGGATCCTTGGCGCCGACTGGCAGTCAGGCAGAGGATCCTTGGTGCAGACTGGCAGTCAGGCAGAGGATCCTTGGCGCCGACTGGCAGTCAGGCAGAGGATCCTTGGTGCAGACTGACAATCAGGCAGAGGATCCTTGGAGCAGACTGACAATCAGGCAGAGGATCCTTGGTGCAGACTGGCAATCAGGCAGAGGATCCTTGGAGTAGACTGGCAGTCAGGCAGAGGATCCTTGGTGCAGACTGGCAATCAGGCAGAGGATCCTTGGTGCATACTGGCAGTCAGGCAGAGTATCCTTGGTGAAGACTGGCAATCAGGCAGAGGATCCTTGGAGCAGACTGACAATCAGGCAGAGGATCCTTGGAGCAGACTGGCAGTCAGGCAGAGGATCCTTGGTGCAGACTGACAATCAGGCAGAGGATCCTTGGTGCAGACTGGCAATCAGGCAGAGGATCCTTGGCACAGACTGGCAGTCAGGCAGAGGATCCTTGGTGCAGACTGGCAGTCAGGCAGAGGATCCTTGGTGCCGACTGGCAATCAGGCAGAGGATCCTTGGCACAGACTGGCAGTCAGGCAGAGGATCCTTGGTGCAGACTGACAATCAGGCAGAGGATCCTTGGAGAAGACTGGCAGTCAGGCAGAGGATCCTTGGTGCCGACTGGCAATCAGGCAGAGAATCCTTGGTGCAGACTGACAGTCAGGCAGAGGATCCTTGGTGCAGACTGGCAATCAGGCAGAGGATCCTTGGAGCAGACTGACAATCAGGCAGAGGATCCTTTGAGCAGACTGGCAGTCAGGCAGAGGATGCTTGATGCAGACTGACAATCAGGCAGAAGATCCTTGGTGCAGACTGGCAATCAGGCAGAGGATCCTTGGAGCAGACTGACTGTCAGGCAGAGGATCCTTGGAGCAGACTGACAGTCAGGCAGAGGATCCTTGGAGCAGACTGACAGTCAGGCAGAGGATCCTTGGCACAGTGGCATTCAGGCAGAGGATCCTTGGTGCAGACTGGCAGTCAGGCAGAGGATCCTTGGTGTAGACTGACAATCAGGCAGAGGATCCTTGGTGCAGATTGGCATTCAGGCAGAGGATCCTTGGTGCAGATTGACAGTCAGGCAGAGGTTCCTTGGTGCAGACTGGCAGTCAGGCAGAGGATCCTTGGTGCAGACTGACTGTCAGGCAGAGGATCCTTGGTGCAGACTGGCAATCAGGCAGAGGATCCTTGGAGCAGACTGACAGTCAGTCAGAGGATCCTTGGAGCAGACTGACAGTCAGGCAGAGGATCCTTGGAGCAGACTGACAGTCAGGCAGAGGATCCTTGGTGCAGATTGACAGTCAGGCAGAGGATCCTTGGTGCAGATTGACAGTCAGGCAGAGGATCCTTGTAGCAGACTGGCAGTCAGGCAGAGGATCCTTGGTGCAGACTGACAGTCAGGCAGAGGATCCTTGGTGCAGACTGGCAGTCAGGCAGAGGATCCTTGGTGCAGATTGACAGTCAGGCAGAGGATCCTTGGTGCAGATTGACAGTCAGGCAGAGGATCCTTGATGCAGACTGGCAGTCAGGCAGAGGATCCTTGGTGCAGACTGACCGTCAGGCAGAGGATCCTTGGAGCAGACTGACAGTCAGGCAGAGGATCCTTGGAGCAGACTGACAGTCAGGCAGAGGATCCTTGGCACAGACTGGCAGTCAGGCAGAGGATCCTTGGTGCCTACTGGCAATCAGGCAGAGGATCCTTGGCACAGATTGGTAATCAGGCAGAGGATCCTTGGTGAAGACTGGCAGTCAGGCAGAGGATCCTTGGTGCAGACTGGCAGTCAGGCAGAGGGTCCTTGGAGCAGACTGGCAGTCAGGCAGAGGATCCTTGGCACAGATTGGTAATCAGGCAGAGGATCCTTGGTGCCTACTGGCAATCAGGCAGAGGATCCTTGGCGCAGACAGGCAGTCAGGCAGAGGATCCTTGGTGCCTCCTGGCAATCAGGCAGAGAATCCTTGGCTCAGACTGGCAATCAGGCAGAGGATCCTTGGTGCAGACTGGCAATCAGGCAGAGGATCCTTGGTGCAGACTGGCAGTCAGGCAGAGGATCCTTGGCGCCGACTAGCAGTCAGGCAGAGGATCCTTGGTGCAGACTGGCAGTCAGGCAGAGGATCCTTGGCACAGACTGGCTATCATGCAGAGGATTCTTGGTGCAGAGTGGCAGTCAGGCAGAGGATCCTTGGTGCAGATTGACAGTCAGGCAGAGGATCCTTGGTGCAGACTGGCAATCAGGCAGAGGATCCTTGCTGCACACTGGCAGTGAGGCAGAGGATCCTTGGTGCAGACTGACAATCAGGCAGAGGATCCTTGGAGCAGACTGACAATCAGGCAGAGGATCCTTGGAGCAGACTGGCAGTCAGGCAGAGGATCCTTGGTGCAGACTGACAATCAGGCAGAGGATCCTTGGTGCAGACTGACAATCAGGCAGAGGATCCTTGGAGCAGACTGACAATCAGGCAGAGGATCCTTGGTGCAGACTGACAATCAGGCAGAAGCTCCTTGGAGCAGACTGGCAATCAGGCCGAGGATCCTTGGTGCAGACTGGCAGTCAGGCAGAGGATCCTTGGTGCAGACTGGCAGTCAGGCAGAGGATCCTTGGAGTAGACTGGCAGTCAGGCAGAGGATCCTTGGTGCAGACTGGCAATCAGGCAGAGGATCCTTGGTGCATACTGGCAGTCAGGCAGAGGATCCTTGGTGCAGACTGGCAATCAGGCAGAGGATCCTTGGAGCAGACTGACAATCAGGCAGAGGATCCTTGGAGCAGACTGGCAGTCAGGCAGAGGATCCTTGGTGCAGACTGACAATCAGACAGAGGATCCTTGGTGCAGACTGGCAATCAGGCAGAGGATCCTTGGCACAGACTGGCAGTCAGGCAGAGGATCCTTGGTGCAGACTGGCAGTCAGGCAGAGGATCCTTGGTGCAGACTGACAATCAGGCAGAGGATCCTTGGAGTAGACTGGCAATCAGGCAGAGGATCCTTGGTGCAGACTGGCAATCAGGCAGAGGATCCTTGGTGCAGACTGACAATCAGGCAGAGGATCCTTGGAGTAGACTGGCAATCAGGCAGAGGATCCTTGGTGCAGACTGACAATCAGGCAGAGGATCCTTGGTGCAGACTGGCAATCAGGCAGAGGATCCTTGGTGCAGACTGGCAGTCAGGCAGAGGATCCTTGGTGCAGACTGACAATCAGGCAGAGGATCCTTGGTGCAGACTGGCAATCAGGCAGAGGATCCTTGGCACAGACTGGCAGTCAGGCAGAGGATCCTTGGTGCAGACTGGCAGTCAGGCAGAGGATCCTTGGTGCAGACTGACAATCAGGCAGAGGATCCTTGGTGCAGACTGACAATCAGGCAGAGGATCCTTGGTGCAGACTGGCAGTCAGGCAGAGGATCCTTGGTGCAGACTGACAATCAGGCAGAGGATCCTTGGAGTAGACTGGCAGTCAGGCAGAGGATCCTTGGTGCCGACTGGCAATCAGGCAGAGGATCCTTGGTGCAGACTGACAGTCAGGCAGAGGATCCTTGGAGTAGACTGGCAATCAGGCAGAGGATCCTTGGTGCAGACTGGCAATCAGGCCGAGGATCCTTGGTGCAGACTGGCAGTCAGGCAGAGGATCCTTGATGCAGACTGACAATCAGACAGAGGATCCTTGGTGCAGACTGGCAATCAGGCAGAGGATCCTTGGAGCAGACTGACTGTCAGGCAGAGGATCCTTGGAGCAGACTGACAGTCAGGCAGAGGATCCTTGGAGCAGACTGACAGTCAGGCAGAGGATCCTTGGCACAGTGGCATTCAGGCAGAGGATCCTTGGTGCAGACTGGCAGTCAGGCAGAGGATCCTTGGTGTAGACTGACAATCAGGCAGAGGATCCTTGGTGCAGACTCGCAATCAGGCAGAGGATCCTTGGAGCAGACTGACAGTCAGGCAGAGGATCCTTGTAGTAGACTGACAGTCAGACAGAGGATCCTTGGAGCAGACTGACTGTCAGGCAGAGGATCCTTGGTACAGACTGGCAGTCAGGCAGAGGATCCTTGGTGCCTACTGGCAATCAGGCAGAGGATCATTGGAGTAGACTGACAGTCAGGCAGAGGATCCTTGGCACAGACTGGCAGTCAGGCAGAGGATCCTTGGCACAGATTGGTAATCAGGCAGAGGATCCTTGGTGCAGACTGGCAGTCAGTCAGAGGATCCTTGGTACAGATTGGCAATCAGGCAGAGGATCCTTGGAGCAGACTGGCAGTCAGGCAGAGGATCCTTGGAACAGACTGACACAGGCAGAGGTTCCTTGGCACCGACTGGCAGTCAGGCAGACTCTTTCAGAGCGGGCAGCAGTGAATGCAGGGCTGGCGGCCCTTTAAATATGGTACCAGCACCTGCCACTGCATCAGCTAACGCCATCTTTGCTGCCTTGCTTCCCGGCTCTGTGGTTCAATTGGACAGCCCTCGTGCTTCCCTTGAGTTAATTGCCTGGCTGCTGTGAGATCGCGTGTGACCAGCTTCTGAACGCCCAACCGATGGTGGCACCCACTCCTGATGCTGCCACCACGCCCTGCAGCCTTGCCACTAAATCCACACAGAGTGCAGAAAAACTAGGTGCTAAGGAGCTGAGTTTCACGGCTAAGGTGTCAACACCTGTGAGCCAAATTGGCCTTTAATCACGATGAGAAAAACAAACATTGCAGCCAAAAACAGCTTCAAATTACAGGGAGAAAAAGCTAACTAACTGCTTGATCATGACTGCTTTGATGCCAGACTGCCATGAACCTTCTGTAAACCATAGTCCCAATCAGTATCATATAGGAATAAGACAGAAAATGCTGAAGATACTCAGCAGATCATTGACCTGAAACATTGTCTGGAATTTTACTGGGCCACTGAGAGTGGGGTTGGCGGTGATTGTGGGGGGTGGTTGGGGGATGGTGTTGTTGTGCAGGACGTAAAATGTGGTTGGGACACATTCGCCTGTCAGTCTGATGTGATGCTGCTTACGCATTTTATGTACAGCGGGAACCATGGTGGCTGGACTTCTCACCACAACGCAGCGGGAAATCAATTAAGGTAGTTTAAACGGCAATTAACTCTAATTTTACAGTGGATCTAGAATTTTATGAATGGCACATGGGAACCACGGGGCTTCACAGCCCTGCCTGGTTAAAGGAGGCAGCAAGGAAGGGAGAGTTCAGTGCTACCTCTGTCAGCCAGCCAATGTGTGGTGAAAGGGAGGGTGGGTAATGGAGGCCATTGCCGGATGACAGCAGAAGAGGGGATAAAGTTGGCAGCACCAATGGGAGGCGTGAGAAAGTGGCAGCACCAATGGTTGAGCGTTTGGAAGTGCTGCAAGGGTGACAGAGGGGCAGTGGCACTTGCTGCCAAGGGGCAAGCCAGGGAAAGGTCTTAGGGAGGTGGCCTGAAAAGAACGCACAGGACTAGGAGAGCGACCACCCGTCATGGGCCTGATCCACCCAGTCTTGGTGCCTCCCCCTGAGGAGGAGGAGCAGCACGAAGGGAGGGAGGTCCAGGCACCAATGGGGGCACAGCAAGAATGGCAGGAGCAGCAAGAGGACCATCCTCAGGGTGGGCATGCTGGAGAAGGGCAGAGGGGTGCACCAGCAGCCTCACACACGAAGAAGGGCCTATCCATGATAGGGAGTTTACCGTACACGGCTCAACTATTTCTGGATGTCTGAGCTCCATCCAGCTGCATGTCCTTCAGGATTATCAAGATCTACATGAGAGAACACGAACATTTAGGGGTTCAGGGCTTCACATCTCTTCATCACAACCATGCCTGTATGGAGCTCCATGTGCTGACTGGTGGACACAGGACCACTAAGTTTCATGTGTCATCCAGATACACCCTTGTGTCCCTGCACTCATTCATTCACTCTCCTGTGATGGTACTCCTGTTTCAACATCATCAATCATTCTGCCACCCTGAGACCCAGCCAGTTCCAGGGCCGCCTCATATTCCGTGGTCAGGATACACATGTCCGGGAGGGTTCTACCAGTTTTGGCCACCTCTTTACTGTTGTGCGCTTGTTCCTCCTGCAAGCAGAAAGATGAAGACTTTTAGTTTCCCCACATAGACTAGGACAATAGTTATGCTGGTGGCGTCTCTGAGGAGGAGGACCACCTGCCATGCCCTTGCAGCTTGGAGGAGAAGCTGCAGAGAGGCATCACTAAATCATGGGGCCACCTGGTGTCTTCCCACTGCCATGTGTGCAGCAAGCTCCTGAACTTCTCCTTCTAGGATTTCTGTAATACTGGTCAGGTGGAGAGTTTCCTGCAATACTGCTCAGGTGGGTGGGGTTTCTGTAATACTGGTCAGATGGGGGGTTTTCTGTAATACTGGTCAGGTGGGGGGTTTTCTGTAATACTGGTCAGGTGGAGTGTTTCCTGTAATACTGGTCAGGTGGGGGGTGGGGGGGGGGGGGGGGTTTCTGTAATACTGGTCAGATGGGGGGGGTTTCTGTAATACTGGTCAGATGGGGGGTTTTCTGTAATACTGGTCAGGTGGGGGGTTTTCTGTAATACTGGTCAGATGGAGGGTTTTCTGTAATACTGGTCAGATGGGGGGTTTTCTGTAATACTGGTCAGGTGGGGGGTTTTCTGTAATACTGGTCAGGTGGGGGGTTTTCTGTAATACTGGTCAGGTGGGGGGGTTTCCGTAATACTGGTCAGGTGGAGGGTTTTCTGTAATACTGGTCAGATGGGGGGTTTTCTGTAATACTGGTCAGCTGGGGGGTTTTCTGTAATACTGGTCAGGTGGGGGGTTTTCTGTAATACTGGTCAGGTGGGGTGTTCTCTGTAATACTGGTCAGGTGGGGGGTTCTCTGTAATACTGGTCAAGTGGGGGTGTTTCCGTAATACTGGTCAGGTGGAGAGTTTTCTGTATTACTGGTCAGGTGGCGGGTTTTCTGTAATACTGGTCAGGTGGCGGGTTTTCTGTAATACTGGTCAGGTGGAGGTTTTTCTATAATACCGGTCAGTTGGAGGGTTTTCTGTAATACTGGTCAGGTGGAGGGTTTTCCGTAATACTGGTCAGGAGGAGGGTTTTCTGTAATACTGGTCAGGTGGCGGGTTTTCTGTAATACTGGTCAGGTGGAGGTTTTTCCATAATACTGGTCAGGTGGAGGGTTTTCTGTAATACTGGTCAGGTGGAGGTTTTTCCTTAATACTGGTCAGGAGGAGGGTTTTCTGTAATACTGGTCAGGTGGAGGTTTTTCCTTAATACTGGTCAGGTGGAGGGTTTTCTGCAATACTGGTCAGGTGGAGGGTTTTCTGTAATACATGTCAGCTGAGGGTTTTTTCTGTAATTCTGGTCAGGTGGAGAGTTTTCTGTAATACTGGTCAGGTGGCGGGGTTTCTGTAATACTGGTCAGGTGGGGGGTTTTCTGTAATACTGGTCAGGTGGTGGGGTTTCTGTAATACTGGTCAGGTGGGGGGTTTTCTGTAATACTGGTTAGGTGGAGGGTTTTCTGTAATACATGTCAGCTGAGGGTTTTTTCTGTAATGCTGGTCAGGTGGAGAGTTTTCTGTATTACTGGTCAGGTGGCGGGTTTTCTGTAATACTGGTCAGGTGGCGGGTTTTCTGTAATACTGGTCAGGTGGGGGGTTTTCTGTAATACTGGTCAGGAGGAGGGTTTTCTGCAATACTGGTCAGGTGGAGGGTTTTCTGTAATACATGTCAGCTGAGGGTTTTTTCTGTAATGCTGGTCAGGTGGAGAGTTTTCTGTATTACTGGTCAGGTGGCGGGTTTTCTGTAATACTGGTCAGGTGGGGGGTTTTCTGTAATACTGGTCAGGTGGGGGGTTTTCTGTAATGCTGGTCAGGTGGAGAGTTTTCTGTATTACTGGTCAGGTGGCGGGTTTTCTGTAATACTGGTCAGGTGGGGGGGTTTCTGTAATACTGGTCAGGTGCCGGTTTTTCTGGAATACTGGTCAGGTGGAGGGTTGTCTGTAATACTGGTCAGGTGGAGGGGTTTTCTGTAATACTGGTCAGGTGGAGGGGTTTCTGCAAACCATGCTGCAGTGCATGCAGAGCTGGCAGTCCTTAAAAATGGCACCAGCACCTGACTTTAAGTCAACTGATGCCACCATCAGTGTCTTGTTGCCCGCCTCTGATTCTTAATTGGATGGGTCCTTTCCTGCCCACAGTTAATTGGCATGAGCTCGTGGTTGACAAGCCGCATGGCGCTCGTGCGTAAGTGGTACTACCTTCCAGTTTGGTCGCGATGACCTGCAGTCTCTGAATAAATTCCGGCTGTTAACTCTGTTTCTCACTCTGCAGGATCTGCCTTACCTGCTGAATATTTTCAGCATTTTCTGTTTTTATTTTAGATTTCCAGTAACTGCATAATTTCACTTTGTATCAGTATTGCATTGGACTTTTATTCAGCTTACCAGCTGCAAAATGCTGCCTCTGTGAACACAGTGCTGAGAAAGGCCATCTGTCCTGTGCTCCATAGAAAGCCTCACTGTTTTCAGACTATGGAAACAGGTCACTGAGTGCAGCAATTCAATTTATAAGATAAATCTACCATGTAATACAGTTGTATGCCTTCTGGGCAAATCTCCCTCTCCTGCCTATCCAACATGTCCATTATGAATCATAACCGTATTTTCCTGATTTAGGTATAATTTGATTTTATATTTCTAACCATAGAAGAAAAAACAAAGTGCACTCAATGGAAAACCGCTTAAAATACACCATACTAGGCATCTTTCAATGTTCTTCCTCAGAAAAAAGAGAAATTTGTACTCTGTGAGACTCAGCGGGGGTTAAAGTGGATAGGCCCCAAAAATAGGCACAGGGGTCACAATTTTTAATTAACCCATTCATTGTAATGTAGGCAGCATGCCAACTTTGTGCTGCCTACTCATTATAATGATTTCTGTGTGCAGCCAATACTAACCATGATGTTCATTGGCTCCAGGCATCAGCAGAAGGACCGATATGATTACTTCCTAGCATTACTTAAAGCTAGCCAGCACTTCTTAAAGCTAGACTGCACCTTTAAAGGATGGTGCATTGTGTATATTGGTGATCCTGAAATTATTGGGAATAGTACTGAGCAACAATGGAAGAGAGTATGCACCTAGGCTCTTGGACATTATTGAAACTTTAACCAATTATGGGCAGCACTTAAAACTTGCAGAATTGCAGCAATAGCTGGAAGAAATAAACCATAACTAACTTGTAAGTAGTTGATGATCCCTTAAAATAGCGCTTATTGGAGATCTTTCATGTTCAGCTGTGCAAAGTTAATTCTAAAAGCGGTGCAGGAGCAGAGGGTCCTGAAGGTATACCTGCAAAAATCATTGAAGGTGGCAGGGCAGGTTGAGAAAGTGGTTAAAAAGACAAAAGTAATCTTGGGCTTTATAAACAAAGACATAAGAGTACAAAAACAAAGAAGTTATGATGGACCTTTATTAATCATTGGTTCAGTGTCAACTGGAGTATTGGATCCTGGGCACTGCAATTTAGGAAGAATTTTTTTTTATTCATTCATGGGATGTGGGTGTCGCTGGCTAGGCCAGCATTTATTGCCCATCCCTAATTGCCCTTGAGAAGGTGGTGATGAGCTATCTTCTTGAACCGTTGCAGTCCATGTGGGGTATGTGCACCTATAGTGCTGTTAGGAAGGGAGTTCCTGGATTTTGACCCAGTGACAGTGAAGGAACAGCGATATAGTTCCAAGTCAGGATGGTGTGTGGCTTGGAGAGGAACTTGCAGATGGTGGTGTTCCCATGCATCTGTTGCCTTGTCCTTCTCGATGGTAGAAGTCACGGGTTAGGAAGGTGCTGTCTAAGGAGCCTTGGTGCGTTGCTGCAGTGCATCTTGCAGATGGTACACAGATGGTGAAAGCTTTAGAGAGGGTGCAGAAAAGATTTATGAGAATGTTTCCAGATATGCGGGACTTCAGTTATGTGGACAGATTGGAGAAGCTGGGGTTGTTCTCCTTGGAGAAGAGATTTGATCCAAGTGTTCAAAATCATGGGGTGATCTAGACAGAATGGATGGGGAAGTAGATTGGTAGAAGGGTCAAGAACCAGAGCACATTGATTAAAGGCGATTGGCAAAAGAACCAACGGTGAACTGAGAAAAGGCTTTTTTACACAGTGAGTGGTTAGGCACTGCCTGACTGTGTGGTGGAGGCAGATTCAATCAGGGCTTTCAAAAGGGAATTGGATAATTTCCTGAAGAGAAAAGACTTGCAGGGCTATGGGGAAAGGGCGGGAGAGTGGGACTAGCTGAGATACTGTTGCAGAGAACTGGCACATGCATGACGGACAAAATGGCCTGTTTCTGTGTGGTAATCATTCTATGATTCTATGATTCTAAGGGTTCTTTGGAGCGGGAATGAAGGCACTGAGGGCCAGAGAATGGCGTTGAACTTATTCGCCCGGAAATCCGACATCGTGACATCGGTTCTGGATTTAGTCAGCAACAGGTAAGCTGCAAGGCGGCATTGCTGCCCCGACGCGATGGGACTGACATTTGAATTGCTGAACAGATAGTTATAACATACTTGTTTGCAATTGATAGTGATTCATTGGGCATCTTGGACTTAAGTGGATGGCGGGTGTCCCTCATGTGCCTTTGGATCCCCGACTGTTGAAAGGTGGTGACACAGAGGTGAGGCCTCAGTGCCGTGACAAGAAGGCAGCCATGACCAGCACTGGATAGGGAAAGAGGCGGGAGCAGAGACCATTGTCGGCCTGCAGTGCTGTACACTCTGCAAGGGTGGGCTTGATCTCGGGTGGCAGTACTGGGTGGGTTTGGTCTTGGGTGGTCTGTACGGATGGGAGTAGTCTCGGATGAGATGGTTGGGTGGCCATACTGCTGAGCGCTGGACTGGCTCTCGGCAAGGATGGGCACTGAGGGCCATTAGTGCATAAACTGAGAGGAGTAGCAAAGACAAAGATGCCAAGGCAACTTTGTCTCTGCAAGGACTGTACTCTGGAGACCTACTGGTCAGCTGGCATGGTCTCGTGCACCCTGTCTTTGTGGACCCCCGTGGTGTAATGCAGGGCCTCTGATGGAGGAAGGGCAAGGAGGCAGCTACACGTGCCCATAAAGCTCCACTTGAGAGGAACAGCAGCCGACAATGCCAAGAAGGGCCCACCTGTGCCAAAGAGTGTACTGGACTCAACTCAGCTACCTCCAAATATCCAAGCAACATTGTCAATGAAGACTGCGGCTCTACAGGGAGGCCGTCACCAACTTATGTGCCCTGCTGCAGGATGAGTTGCCACCTATGAGATTTGGCCGTCACCCTATGCCAGTGACCCTGAAGATCACTGTGACAATTAACCTCTATAAGTCTGGATCTTTCCAAGGATCCACCAAGGATATGTGTGGGGTCTCCCAGGCAGCAGTCCACCGTTGCATCAAGGAGTTGACCGTTGCCCAGTTCAAGAGGGCTGGTGACTATGTGCGGTACCAGACTGATGTTGACTATCAGGCTGAGAGAAGCAGTAGGTTCTAAGCCATCACTGGATTCCCCCAGGTGCAAGGTATGATAGATTGCGCACATGTGGCCATCAAGGCTCCCACGGACCAACCAGCTGCCTTCACCAACAGGAAGGGGTTTCATTCCATCAACATTCAACTGGTCTGTGACCACCGAAAGCGTTTCCTGAAGGTGTGTGTCCGTTTCCTGGGAAGCAGCCACAACATCTACATAGTTCAACAGTCCCAGGTGCCACAGGTTTTCAGGCCCCCTGCTCATCTTCATGGATTCTCGGGGACAAGGGCTACCCATTGGAGACATGGCTATTGAAGCTTGTGAGGAACTCTCACAATGCAGCAGAGGAGAGGTTCAACACTTGCCATAGGTCCACCCAAGCAACTATTGATCAGGCCATTGGGCTGCTGAAGATGAGATTCCGATGCCTGAATCAATCCGGTGGAGCCCTGCAGTATGCCCCAGTGAGGGTTTCATGTATCGTGGAGGTCTGCTGTGCTCTGCACAATCTAGCACTGCAGAGGGGGAAATCCTTGTACGAAGAGGACATGATAGCTCGCCAGTCCTCAACCAACGAGGAGGATTTGGAGGAGCCTAATAAGCAGGCAGCACTGGATATTGAACCCTTTGCACTGGATGCCAGGAAGGCAAGAGACAATCTCATACGTACCTGCTTCCAGCCACCATGATGGCCTTTCAAAGTGAACTTAATAAAGACTCCCCTCAATAGATTCAGTCTGTCGCCTCCTTTCTATTTGGGTTCCGTGCCTACCACTCAGCTTAACCACGTGCACTGGCACCAAAGGAGGGCTGTGTCTACACTGGCAGCCCATTGAGGGAGTTATGACCAGTACAAGATGGCTCCTGTGCAGTCAGCTCCCTTGGGAGCTCCTCACCGTCCATGTCTATCTGTGGCCATCTACTGCCATCCATTGCTCTTTCTCCCCACCAAATCCTCTCTTCTGCTGTTTAAGTTCCCTTGAGTCTAACAGTGGGTGCATTTTTTAGCCCAAACTTCAAGTTAACTGTAAGCTCAAACAGCCTCCGTCTGCTGGTACAAACCCCATCCCTCAATCTTACCTTGTGAACTCTGGTAAAGATCTGGATAATGTCCTGGATGTGGCTTTTCTCTCAGGTCTGACATTGAATTTCTGGCTTCACTGGACAGCAAGATCATGCTTCTGCGCTGACTACCTTGCAAAAATGTAAGACTGCTTCTGTCTATAATCTGCTGCCTTTTTCTGTTTTTCTGATTTGTGAGCTATGGAAAAGATCTGAAAAAATCTACATCTAGATCCTTTTTGAAACTTAGCTTCATATTTCTGGACGTATCTCAACACCAAGAAGATAGATGCTTTTGCTCTGGACTACACTGGTTATAACATAAACCCAACTTTGTCTCTGAATTGCGAGTCTGTTGTGATATTTAACATAACTGATCAGTTTATTGTCCTTCCCCCACCACTGCTGTGATTGAGAATTCAACCTCCTGCTGAGCCTGTATTGGCCATTGGTTATTCTGGTTTTTCTGCATCAGTTTTTTTTCCCAAAAATAAACTTTATTCATAAAAATCTGTAAAAAATATATTACAGAACAGTTCCAAGTTGACATTCCAGAAAGTGCAAAATAAATCAGTTTTTTTCAATTCAGAAAGTGAGTTGCCTCACAACTCTTTCCATTCCATTTTACATGCAATGTACATTGATATTACACAGCAAATCCATATTTTGGTGCATACAACCCGAGGGGGTTTTCACGGAGGTTCCAGCCTATTTTGGGAGGACCTTACACTGTGGCCTTTCCCCATTGAACCTTTGCAGCTTCTGCCCCAAGCTTTAGTGCGTCCCTCAGCATGTAGTCCTGGACTTTGGAATGTGCCAGTCTGCCACACTTGGTTGTGGACAACTCTTTGCACTGGTTTTTCTGCTTTAGCCTAATTCTACCAGCTCCGTGAGGGGTCCTGGGGAGCCCTTGTCACAGGAGTCCTTGGAGCAGGCTTTCAGCTACCCCTTCAAGAACACCCTGATGCAGATCCACACAGCCTGTATCCGGGCTCGCCAGCTGGACCTGCTTGCCATGTGTGTGTATTAGTCCCCCTTTGTGTAGAGGAGCCTGGTCTCCAATGGTCTCAGCTATCCCTGCCATTGGACAAAAACCTTGCTTCGCTCGCACCGTGTGTAACGGCCATCCCACGTTAAAAGAACCCATGCACAGGCATCTTCCATCTCCTCAAAATGAACTTCGGGACCTGGAGTATCAGGGTTGGACTTTTCAGTCACCTAAGGACCCACAACCCTGCAGTGAAAGAAAGTCATCCTCATTCCCGAGGGACTGCCTGAGAAGATTGAGGGAGCAAGGGTGAAGGCAGCATCTCCCAATTGAGGCATAAAAGAATAAGTATTTTCCAACAATAAATGTGAATTGTAATAAAGATAGAACATTATAACACAATACAAATGTCAAACACCATTAAGCCCCAAGTGTGTCTAGGTGCTTTTTTTAATACCAAGTGTGAACCCTGTGATAACAGCTGGGCTGGAGGCAGGCCATTGAACAGGCTGGCTCTTGGCCTGAGATGACTTTGGTGGCTGTCCTCTGGCTGCCTGAGGCCTGGAGGGCCCCGGCTGCCTGAGGGTTTCCTGCACAGGTGCAGGACTCTCTTCAGGTTTCGCGGTTACTGGAGCTGGGTTCATTGGCGGAGGGGCTGAGGAGCCACCGTCCACAGTCAGAGTGCCCTGGAGGGAGCCCACAGCTGTGAATATCAGCCTCTCCTCCTCTCTTTCAAGGCTCACGAACCTTCCTGCTCACCAGAGAAGGACATGGAGCTGGAGAAGACTCCAGGCACCTCAGCCTTTTCTCGTCTTGCCACTGCTACATTGAGCTCATGGCCAAGGAGGTGGTGTGCTGGTCTGCATGCATTTCTCCATGAGGGCCGCTAACCTCTCGATAGACAAAGCCATGCACTCACGTGCCTGAGACATGGTAGTACTCATTGCATGGATGGACTCCTCCATCATCCGTTCATAGCTGTGTATGACCTCTGGCATCTCCGCCAAATGTTCCTTTACCTCTCTCTGTAACTCCAGCATGCCCTATGCTGTTGACACCAGAGGCTTGTAGTCAGCCTGGAGCTCAGCACGGGCCTGTCCACCCACAGTCCTCTGACTGTTAGAGGACTTGACTGTTACAGCTTCAGCCAGCTGCTCAGCAGTACTATCCAGTGGTAAACCTACTCTGTAAAGCTCAGTGGATTGGCCTCAGCAACTGGCCAACATGTCTGGAGGAACAAGGCATTATTAGAATCTAGGCGCTTTTCTGATTACTGAATTGCCAAGGCATTTCAGAGCTTGGGGATTACTTCTTTTTGATTTAAAAAGCAGAAAATGGTGGAAATACTCAGCAGGTCTGGCAAAATCTGTGGAGAGAGAACAGAGTTAATGGGCTGCATTTTAAAAGCCCGCCGCCGAAATAGGAGGCGCGCGGAAAAATTTGCAGCCCGCACGTACGGGGCCCACGTCACGGAGCCGGTGCGATTCCAAACGCGCATGCTCGGGGTTCAAAGGCGCGGCATTGCCGGCCGCCGGAATGAAGATCAGAACCTGCTCTCAGAATCGCTGCGGTTGGCATGTTAATGAAAGGTAAGTATCCATTTCCATCTTTTAATGCAGGTCCCGTCGCCTAGCGGCGGGGTGCTGCCATGAGGGCTCGCCACCATCGCCGAGATCGGTACAGGCCCTGCTGGCATCAGGGTCGGTGGTCTTCATTGTCCCCCTACCATCATTCCTGCCATTGGACAGCCTTTAAAATCCAGCCCAACATTTCAGGTCAGTGACCTTTTATCAGAACTGGCAGACCTTGTTTTTGATTTATTTGCCTTAATCACACTGACTAAACATTTTCAACTTATCATAGGTTCCATTTTTATTTGTTTTGCCTGGATGAACATTTGGATAAATAGCAGCAGCCTCAGCAACCAGGATAAGCCATAGGTGGGCCTGTGAGAGCACAGCAGGTGAAGAAGGGCTGCACTTAGAAGGCCTGCACTTAGAAGGCCACAGGATCTATAGGCCAAGAGTCAACTTTACTGGAGATCACAGAGGAGCAGTGCGTCAGAATACTGCACTTCACCAGGCAGGCTGTTACTGCTCTGTACTGGACGGGGGGTGGAGTGGGGGGGGCGCTGATGCTTTACCAGTGACTGTGAAAGTCATCGCCACTTTGACTCCCCCACCACCATCTACACCCCCACTATGATCAGACACACCCTCGACCACCACCTCTCTCCCCAACCTTGCAATGCGAGTCCCCAAGACCATAATTTGCCCCCACCATGATTGAATACCCACGACACCATCTTGCCACCACATCGATCGGAAACCCCCTGTCCTCCATCTCCCACCCCCACCTTTGCAATCGGACACTCTGTCCCTGACCACTTCCCCCCTCCATTGTGATTGGACCCCAGTGACCACCATCACCCGATCCCACGTTGCGATCGGACCCATTTTGATTACCATCTCCCTCCCTACTACAATAGAACAACCCCTAAACAACAATCTCCCTCCCCATGTTTCACTCCCCCAACCCCAATCTACCCCCAGACCATGATATCCCTCTGTGATCTCTCCCACACCCTCCACTTGACCCTCCGACTCAAATATCTCTAAGCCTCCCTTCCTGCTTGTTGCTTGACGAGTCCTTGTGCTGCAGGTTTTCCTGCCTGACAGGCAGCCAGCCTGTCAATCAGCCTGTCAATCAGACTGTCAGCCAGGCTGTCAGTCAGACCATCAATCAGCCTTTCAATCAGACTTTCAATCATCCTGTCAGTAATACTGTCAATGAGCCTGTCAGTCAGGCTGATTGTTGGGTGGCAAACCTGGAAATGAAATTTAAAAGTCCAGTAGCTAAAAACTGAAGGACATTTGGGAAACTGTACATCTGGGTTTTCCATCCGTAACTTTTCTCCCCTCCACCACCACCCACCCCCCACATCGCCCACCGACGACCCCGCCACTGCATCGAACACCTGTCAATATCGGGGCCAGAGTTGACATTTCAGGCCTATCATCAGAACCAGGAAATGTTACCAATGTAAGCAAGTGCCGATGCAGGGGAAGGGGGGAGAGGAGGAGGGACTAAAAGGGAAGGCCTGTGATAGGGTGGGAGGCAGGAGTGATTAAACAAATAGCAGACTCATTATCAGCACCTGCCGTCCAAAAAAAATAGGAACAGCGATCTGAAATGGTTGAACAATGTTGAGTCCAGAAGGTTATAAAGAGTCTAGTCGAAAGATGAGATGCTGCTCCTCAAACTTCTGTTAAGTTTCATTGGAACAGCTGAGGAGGCTGAGATCAGAGAGGTCAGAATGGGGGTGGGATGAAGAACTAAAACACCAAGCGACTGGAAGCTCAGGGTCATGTTTTTGGACTATACACAGGTAGTTATCAGGGCACCAGTGGATGAACCAAGAGCTTTTTTCAACATGCAGGGTTATCATTCAAACAATGTCCAACTCATGTGATTATGCAGGTCTGTGCCAGTTTCACTGGTAGCAGCCACGATGCTTTCATCCTGACGGATTCATCAGTGCCCTTGCGATTCTGTTCCTCCTCTGCAACCCAACATGCCTCAACAGCACGGGTACAATGATAACCTTGGGACTACCAGGAACATCATTGAACACACCATCAGTATCTTGAAGCTAAGGTTTCAGTGCCTTGATCAGTCTGGGGGTTTCCTGTAATATATCCCAGGCAAAAAGGATTGTATCATAACAGTGGGCTGCATCTGCACAATATGGCTGTGCAACAAGGATTGAAGTTGGAGAAGGTATAACAAAAGCAAGGGCCATCATCTGATGAGATGGAATTGGGTGAGTGAGAGCAGGGGAGGCTTCTTTTTTTCAAAAAACTTATGATCTCAGCACCATCCAATGATACCAATGGTTTTCCAAGTTGGAATCTCCAAATCTAAGGTGTTTTGAAGAAAAGGAAGGAAATAAAGAAAGACAGAATGTGCATTTATGTAGTGCTGTTCATGACCACAGGACATCCCAAAGTGCTTCAAAACCAATGAAGTACTTTTGAAGGGCAGCCCCTGTTGTAATATAGGGAAATCTAGCAGCAAGCTCCCACATGCAGCAATGTGATAATAACCAGATAATCTGTTTTAGTGATGTTGGTTAAGGGATAAATATTGGCCAAGACACCAGGGATAACTCTCCTATTCATCTTTGAATGGTGCTGTGGAATCTTTTACATCCACCTGAGAGGATAGATGAGGCCTCAGTTTAAGGTCTCATCCAAAAGATGGGACCTCCCTCCGTACTGTACTGGAGTGACAGCCTTGAATATGTGTCCAAGTTTTTTGAGCAGCACCTGAACCCACAATCTTCTGACTCAAAGGCTAGAGTGCTACCACTGAGCCAAGGCCGACACCTAGATAAACAAAAAGATGGCATGCAGATCTGGTCCTGCAAATAATGCTCAATTCCTGGCCGCAGGTATCTGCATGCTCATTTCTGCAGGCAGAGTTATTTTGGCAGGTGACTGAAGGAGCAGGTTACTATTAGTGAAGGCAAATGGGACAGCGGATCCACTGACATCCCTAAGCTATATGACTGCCTGACTAACCTACATGGCAACAATGATTGCATTTCAAAATATAATCCTTTTATGGAGAAGTTCTTTAAGACATCCTGAAGAAATGATAAGACTTACGTTTAAGTCCTTTCTTTCTTCTTAACTATAATGCTGGCTGTTTCCTTAGAAACATCCTAAGCACAGTACATCAAGCTTTGTGGCCATTGTATGAAAGAAGGCCCGCTCACGTGATCAACAGCTGGCCTAGGCAGTTAACCCTCGAACATACACTTCTATGGGTCACAGGATAGAAACGATACAGCTCCCAGCTGTTAGGGACTGTGAGGTGAAATAATAATTCCATAAAAACCTGAAATTGTAACATGCCACCTGTACCATGTGAAGGTTCAATTGAGTTATTGTTCAATATATATATTATGTTTATGCCAGGTTGCTGGATATATTATGTATATCTGATTTATCTCAGAGCAATGCAGATATCACACTTGTATTAAACAACAAACTGGTTTACTTACAGCACTTTAAAATATCTCAGCACTTAATGGCAGGGATTTTGCAAAGCTCCCAACATCGCGCTCCGTGTTGGAGGAGGCCGGAAAATCGTTCCGGCAGTGGCCCACCATGGAGCCCGACGCCGGGAGGGCTGGGCCCGATCTTCCCGGTGGCGGTGAGGCTCCGTGGCGGCCTCCCCACCACTGGGCGATGGGACCGGGATTAAAATATTCAAATTAGCAGAATGCATACATTTAAATAAAATTGACTGCAATCTTACCATTGGGCTGCGATCTTCAAAGCAGCGGCACGTGTTTTCACTTTCCCGTCTGGGAAAAGCAGGCGCCGCAGTGATGGGGAAGGGGGGGATCTTAAAGTTTTTAGTGTGGGGGAGCGGGGTCAAAATTACATCATTAGTGTCGGTGATGGTGGGAAGGGTGACCGGTGCACTTTGTTCAGTTTGGGGGTGGGGGGGAAGGTCAAGTGTGAAAGGTAAGTGCTTTGGTGGGGTGGGGAGGGGGTCGGTGGCGAGGGCAAATAATGAATTTTATCATTATTGAGGGCGGCAAATTTTTAATCAGTACAGTGGGGGGGGTATAACTTTTAAAAATTTAAATTCACCGACAGGGCTTTAAAAATGGTGCCACACCTGTGCACAGGCAGCTGTCTCATTGCTGGTGTCGGAGAGCCCGCCCCCTCCACGTGATGGGGGTGGGGGGGGGGCAGCCCGACTGGCATATTATTGTGGGCCGCCACAAGGAAGATCGCAGTGGCATGGCAGCACATGCGGGATGCCATTTATTTCACCTGCCGCTGGGAAATTCAGTCCAAGATTTCAGTACAGTGCTTTCTCTGAACAGTCACTGTTTAGTAGAACATTCAAGGCTCTGTGCCTTTTAGTTTCAGTTTCAAACTGCAGCTCCACCCATAGGCCTAAGCAATCAAACACTGTGAACACTGATAAATGGACAGACTAATAGAATCAAACCCAGATTAATCAAATACTACAATATAGTTGTCCATAATTATACACAAGGGTGGTGAAATTCTCTTAGCACATGCAGAATACATTAGCTATGCATTATTTTATTTTCCCTCACACAGGAACGCATGATTTTGAACTGTGTGATTTCTGTGAGACTGAATTTAAGAGCAAACACAGATCTGATGAGTCAGCCAGAATGAATCTGTAAGAATGTTACTGATCTACTTGTTAAAGGTGTTAAAAGGTACATAATGAGTTAAAATCTTCAAAATATCATGCATGTTTCTGTTACTTTGTCGTGCTCGTTGGCTCAGCTGAGATTGTGAGAAACCTGGGCGGTAATTTTCTGAGTCTATGCTGCCAGTGAGGAGCCTCGGTTTTCAGTGAAAGAAAATACAATTGCTTTATGCTTCTGGGATTGGGTATGGTATAAAAGGCTATGCCATATTCACTTTATTACTTATACAGCAAAATAATAAGTTCTTGCATTCGCATTATTTTGTAGTACAGGTAATAAAGTGATAGTGCATACCAATGTTGCAGCATTTGAGTATGCTGTCCAATGGGAATAATCAGTTTTGATTTAACTTTTTCCCGGTATTTTGTTTTATTTATTATATTATTATATCATGTGAAAGCATGAACCGGCAAGGAAACATGTTTTACTGCTTGCAAAATGACAGTTTAAATTGTGAGTCATTATCTAGATGGCCTTTCAGTATCTGTACTTCAGTGTAATTGCAAGAAAAAGCATGAAGCCCAGAATATTTTGTTTGTTTAACCTAAAATATTTTCACACATACACTTCATTAAACACAGCTATATAGTTTACAATCAATATGCAATTCCTTATTTAGCTAAAAAAAAATGCTGTAGTACTGCAGAATGTAAATGAAATTGATCCTGTGGGATGTATAAAGCTACAACAATTAAATACACTGGTTAGGCATCTCTATTATAAGAAAAACACAATTAACAAAGGAGTCTGCTACAGACCACCAGGTCAGTAGTCAAAGAAAGATAGTTTACACTAGGAAGAGATAAGAATGATACGGGAGAACAGCACAATTATCTTAATGAAATGATTTCAATCAACCAAATCTAAATTGGGAAAATCCAAGTAATTTAGAGTCATAGTTGCAGGAGTGCTTCATGACTCACTGGGGAGAATTTTAATGTCGCCCAGCAGTTGGGAAACAAACGAGATTGGAGCAATACTGGTTTTACACCCTGGCTGATTGTAATCTTCATTGAAATCTATTGAGAGCAATATTGAGAGCCATTCCACCTGAACCTGTGGGTTTCTCACCCAGCAAGTCATGTTAAAATTGTCCCCTGTCTGTCAGGGAAGCCACAAAAGACAATGCTCATGAATAACCTAAACAACATAGCTGTGAAAATTGTTCAGTTTGGGGTCAATAAGCACAGGGTGATCTAGTTCAATGTAATCTGAGATTCAGAAGTACAAAAGACCAGGAGCTAGGTATATAACCTTAAAAAGGCTAAACTCAAATTCACATTGATTTGGGGGTGTTGTTCCACAACATGCCAGTAAAGGAAAATTGAATAACTTTGAAAAAATAATGTTTATATTGCAGGACAAATGCATAACTAAAATCGGCAAAACTCAGACTAAACAGATGTGATCTTAAATTGATTAGCAAGCAAATCAAAAGTCAAATACAGAGGAAACATTACATCTACAAATCCTTCAGGGAGAAAAAGGAAAGGGTTCATTGGGATGTATACAAAAACAAGTAGAAACCCTCTACAGCTTGATCAGAGAGACAAAGAGAATCTAGGATAAAGCATATTTTAGCTGTTGTTACGATCAGGTGAGGAGGGGCCGAAGGGCTTCCTTCTTTTCCCTCTCCTTTTTTGATTGCAACAGGGTTTATCTGTTTTTAAAAGTGAATGTACTTGCCAATTCAGTAAGTGTTTCACTATTTACATGCTATGATCATAAAAGAACCAATCGGACAGGTTTGTTTGAGTTTAACAAAGAAAGAAGTTAGCTTTATTATACCTAAACCAATCTAGGTAAGATAATAAACTATGCTCCAACTTTCACACACATACAAACGCATGCAAGGTCACACACACGCAAGGTCACACACACGCACGCACTCACAAACAAGTTACAGAGTGGGGAAGGATAGGTTGGTCAGATTAGAATCTGGAGCAATAAAAAGGAGTATACAGTCTGTGGAATTTGATAATTCAGTGGTCCTCTAGATGAACTCGGTGGTCCTGAGTCTTCCAGCTTGTAGAGGCAGCCAGCCGATTTAGGTTTTCCTGGAGAACAGTGATGCAGATGAGTACCTTCATGGGGATTCTGTCTGCTGCAGTGATGCTTAGGTGGTTGTGGCCAGCAGGCAGGGTTCGAAACTTGCCAGATGGACTGGGCAGAGAGAGAAAGAGAGAAATGGACCCCACTTGGGTCTCTTCTGAGCAGTCTCAGTTGCTTGTCTGCATCAGATGGAGAACAGACAGTTTAAAACGCACAAATGGTGGGCCTGTCACATGATGGCTCAGTGTATTCCCTCTTGCAACTTAATTAGTTCATGTGTAGGAATTCCCCTTCCCTCAATCAGGGTCCCGTTGTTCAAGCGATTACCTTTGAGTGGTCCGTCTCCACCAGTTTTAATGTCCCAAGATTGTCTTTAATGTCTTGTTAATGGACACTGGCCAGCTGCGGCACTCCCAACTTTACAAGTCATTGTTCTGGAGCAGACTGGCCAGACATCCCAACTCCCTCTAAATGCCATGGCATGCAAGGGATTTTGATGCAAATTTCAGTGGCCATTTTAGCTGCTAGCTCAGACCTTTTGGTCTGTTCCTTTTCCCTTTTTTAAAAATGTAATTCAGTTCTCCAACTGATGGATTAAAAAGTCCTCATTCGGCGTAGCACGTATTTGTGACACTGTTTTTTGACTAGCATGTTGATACTGCACACAATGGCCAGGATTTTATGGCTTGAAAGCAGACAGCATTGGAGGTGGCATATAATGACGCTGGGTGGCATTGGGACAAACCTCTGACTTCATCATTCCAGGTCCACATTTTATCAGCGGCTGATGACATGTCGAGTGAGAAAGGCGCACACTTTTTCAAAACTGGCAATTGAGACCCAATTCAATGGCAATTTACATGCCTGTTTGAATTTTACAAGGAGTACATGGGAGCCACGGGGCATCGGAGCCCCAGCAGGTATTTAAGGGCGGCAACTGGGTGGCAGCTGAGGTCATTGTTTCATCCGGCAGCCATGGCCTTAGGGAGTTTGCATTCACAGGAAGGCTGGTGCAGCATGGCCAGAGTTTTTAGCATGGAGGAGGGAGAGTTGAGGAGCCATGGATCGGGTTAGAGCCTCCATTGGCCATCAGCATGCATGGGGTCAATCAAGAAGGGGCTGAGAAGGGGTCAGAATGGGCAGTATTGAGGAAGCAACTGGCAGAGTGGCCCTTCAGACTGGCAGTGTGAAAGTGCCATGGGTATCATCCATTCAGAAGGCGGGTCCTCCAGCAAGGAGGAGAACCTGAGAGGGAGGCAGGTGCCGGCACACGGATCTGGTCAGTAGCAACCTCATAGCCACCTCAAGGGGAAACCTCACGATGGGGAAGCAGTAGAAGGCCGCATCCATGGCCTCTTTGCCCTCTTCCAATGGCAGAACCACACTACTGACGGGATATCTTTTGAGGCTGCTGCACAGTTGGTCACAGGCTGCTGGGCAGGATGGTCTGAAGCAACGTTCCAGTGCTGGCATCAGCACATTCACCACATCAGCTGACAGTGTGGCCACTGCCTCATTCCCCGCCTCTGGCCAGTGGATGATTGGCCACCCTACCTGCCGGCTGTTAATTGATGAGCTGCTGCAATATTGCTCCAAGAATGGGGATCTGATTGGGAGCAGCCAGTGCCATCTGCTTCCGGTCCCACCTTTCCCTCCCTGCCAGGTCATGTAAAATCTCAGCCAATGTTTCACAATATAATGTCAATATGTTCTTGGAATGTTTTAATATGACTCTAGCTATTTTTTCATTCAGAAATATCCAGTACCACAGAAATATAACTGATGAGCTTAACATTAATTTGTAAAACCCACATGGTCCTTGTAGCAGATTGTGCAATTTCCCATCAAGATAGCCTGAGGTTTTCTCCACTGTCATTGCCACTCAATGCACTTGTCTCAGCTTTCCTCCCACGGCTCCATATACTCTATTTATGTGTTTCAATTCAATTCATGTCCCTGTCTATTCCTTGCACTCTTCTAACAGCAGGCCCTTAATAGGCAAGATTAATGCTCGTGACATCCAAATCTAAGTAGGTGAATCTCCTCGGGCTTCTCCTGCTCCAGCATTGTCACTTCAGCAAACTCTCGGCAGAAACCCCATTCACAAGAATAAATGGGGTTTCTGTCAAACCTCTGTCCAAGTTACGATGGCACAGCGGGAGAAGTCTTGAGGGAAATCAATCTGTAGTCAGTGGAATGTTGGTTGATGTCTGCTTAGGATGCCATTAACATGGTGATAAAATAGCGAAACAACATCAGCCCCCAGGATTTGCTAGGGTTTTGGTTATGTAGGGTTTGCACTTATCAGTAGGCACTAAAATAGCAGCATTAGAAAAACAGTTCAAATTTTTCATTATTAATCCTTAGCTCTAGTAGACAGTAAATACATAAAGGAGTTTTAAACTATCCTTGCTTTCTCTGCTTTTGTTTCCTATGTCCTAATCATTAATTTTTAAATTCAAATTGTCACTAAAAATAGAAATGCCATAAATTGTTGTGGGTATGATCATCATTTATTTTACTCACTGCTCTTTTAATATTACCACACTCTCCTTTATTCTTGATGATCTGTTATTTCTGTTGGATCTCATTTACAAATCATCCAGACACTAGCTACCTTAACCTCTGGCCTGCTCATTGACAAATGTTAGCCCTGACTGCAAATTCAACAACAGAAAGTTCGATTCAAGGAACTACGTGGTGCATATGCATTCCTCCAAGCAGTAAGTAAGTCTTTAAACTTTCTAATAATTGTTCTAATTTAACTCTGAAATGATCGTGTTTTGTTGTGAATTGTGCTTAATAATGAAAGATGTTTGTGATGTGGAATGAATCATTTTTCACATTTTTGTCACCCAGGGGTAGATTTTTCAACTGGCATTGGCCACTAGTAGGTTATTAGTATCTAACTAATAATCAGTGTGCTAATTTTGCATGGTCAGCTTCATTTACATAAGGCAGAATTTTCAACTTCGACAGGGACATAAAGCGAGCAGTGGTGGATCAGCTGCCCATTATACACCCTGCCCAATTTTCTTGCCGATTGGCTTTAATGGAAAGGAAATGCAGTTGGGGTGTCTAACAGGCAACCGATCTGCAACTGCCTATTTCAGAATCCCATTGAGGTAAAAGATTCTGTCAATAGTGTGAGCAAGTTCCTGGCTCATACTGTGCTTGGCATTGGAAGCTTGCCGGAAAGGGCCAGCAAGTCCTGGGATGATAGGTAAATTTAAAGTTGTGGAGTACTGCAAAACTCATTCCTCTGACATGTATAGTTTATGCTATTGTTTAGTTATTTAACCTGCATTTTGTAAGTCCCTGAAGCCCTAACATTCTGTTATTGTTTATAGACTGCTTCATTCAATTGTCTTACCAAGATCAAGTTGTAAATGTGGCTGGAAGATTTAAGTGTCATTCAGTGCTGAACTTTAACATCGACTACAATGTCTTGAAACTTTGAGATCTTAATTATGTTTCTAGTTTGGTTCCACAAAATGCATTTTATAAATACTTTATTTGCTTTGGAAAACTGTTGTATAAATATGTTCTCAGATAGGCAACATATTTGCATACTGGTAAAAAAGAGTTACGTTTACAAGCACCTGGTTCTTTCTAAGCCGATTGAAGACTTTACCTTTTACTAAGGATTAAGACAAACTCATTTTTGAGTCACCTGAGATCATGAACAAGAATTTTCTTGAATTATTTCCTAAAATAGAATATTTGTGAACATAATGCCCCAGATTGCTGATGCATGGTGAAATGGCAGTGTTTGTCACTGACCTCAAAGAAAGCTGCCCACAAAGATCTAGCAATCTCCATTTTGTGGATTTCCCCTTTCCCGATGTCAGTTTGAATCTGGCTGTAAGTCAAGTGGATCTCCATGTGATGGAATGTAGGTATAATAGGCTTAATTAAGTAGAATTTGGAAATAGTTAGTGTATTATGCCTTTTAGAGTTAGGGATTGAATGGATGGTCAGTTTTAGAACTCACTGACATTCCCCTTTAAGAAGGTAGAGTTAGAAAATTTCAAGGTCCCCGTTATGAAACAGAGACAAGTTGGGAAGTCCATTTGTGTATCTGTTGTCAGGGGCTTGGAAGATAAACATACACATTGAAATATCCTGTCAGTAAGAGGTAGCAATAAACCTAATTGGTTTGTGCAGACAGTTTGGCTCCAGAGGTTGCTTTGGGGTGCCATGGAAAGGGCAATTAACAATAAATGGAATGGACTTACAGGAACAAGAAAGGTTAAGTAAACACAATTATAAACATTTTGACCAGATACATGCTCACAACTTCAACAGCAAAGGAAGTTCAGGAAAACATTAAGTGGAAATGGTAATTAAAGAAATGGATTTTAAAAGGGAACACGGGAAGGTCACATCTAAATGCTAAAAGTCAGATGACACTTCAGAAACAATACAAACATGAGAAGTTTTGAAGCAATGATTAGAAGCATTGAATCCTCAAACAATGCTTCTCAACTAAGGGGATTTTACGGTAAAAAGTTTACTTTAAATTTTGGATATTCTGGATATTTTAAGATATTTTTGCTGTAAAATTAGCAAGGTTAAACTTTTGGATTCTATGTTAGAAATAAGATTATGTGTTACATCTTTTAGTAATATTTGATATTGTGATATACTTATCCACTTAGAAGTGTATTGCATGTTAAATTCTTTAATAAATCTATAAAAGTTAATCAATCGTCTCATGTAGAATTCTGAATATGAGTACAAAGAACCCCCTCTCTGTGTCTGTTTAAGTGGAGAGATACATATTGAAGAGAGTTCCCAAACCCTTATATCTGGGATATTTATGACTTAGCCATACTTATTAAAATAGGTTATCTGAAAGATGGTAATATTCTCTGTTGGTTCTCTTTCTTTGAGGGAAAGCCAGTACAATTCTTTGGACCCAAATAAGTGTCTATGAGAATTTGCCTGATTTGAACTAGATTAAAGGAGATTCATAGGGATGTACTCCTGATTTGGTTTATTCCCTATAAGGAGTTAAAGTCATAAATCACTTCATCCAGGCGTCCAGCAACAGTGATGTCGACAAGCTGGGTAAATAGCCAATCACATTAATGTAATCGCAACAACAGCAAACCAGGAAGGAAAAGGTACTAAATCTTTCATTAAATTAAATTAAATTTTCTGTTTAATTAAAGTATTATAGGCAGTGAAATAAATGGAACATGCACATGGAATTAAGGTAAAAACTTAAATATAAACAAACATTTTTAAAATATATAGTTATTTAAAAATGAGTGAAGTTTTCTTAGAATGGAGAAATTTGACATTATACAAACATAATATTAGTTTTCTCGGACAGTGAGGCTGTTCAACAGTAATTATATAAAACAACAGCAACTTACATTTATATACCACCTTTAACATAATAAGATGCCCCAAGGTGCCTCACGAAGGAATTATAAAACAAAATATGACTCTGAGGTACATAAGGAGATATTAGGGCATATGAGCAAATGCTTGGTCAAAGAGGTAGGTTTTAAGGAATATCTTAAAGGAGGAGATTGAGGTAGTGAGTTGGAGTGTTTTAGGGAGGGAATTCCAGAGCTTAGGGCCCAGGCAACTGAGGGCTGGCCACCAATGGTGGAGCGATTAAAATTTTGGATAATCAAGAGGCCAGAATTAGAAGAGTGCAGATATCTTGGAGGGCTGTAGGGCTGAAGGAGATTACAGAGAGAGGGAGGGGACAGGCCATGGAGGGGTTTGAAAACAAGAAAGGAAATTTTAAAATTGAGATGTTGTTTAACCAGGAGCCAGTGTAGGCCAGTGAGCAGAGGGGTGATGTGTGAACAGTATTTAGTGCAAGTTGATCATGGGCAGCAGAGTTTTAGAGGACCTCGGGACCACAAAGGGTAGAATGTGGGAGGACAGCCAGGAGTGCTTTAGAATAGTCAAGTCTGGAGGTACCACAGGCATGGATGAGGATTTCAGCAGCAAAAGAGCTGAGGCAGGGGCGAGGAAAGGTGATGTTGCAGAGGTGGAAATTATGAACTTAGTGGGCTGAATTTTACCAGCCCTCCGCTGTTGGGGGTCGTAGCGGGGGTGGGGGGGGGGAGGCCCGGAAAATTCTTCCAGGAGAGGCCTGCCACGACCCCCGACGCCGGGAAGACCCCGCTACATTTTACCAGTGGCGGCGAGGCCTCGGTATGGTCCCCCAGCCTCTTGGCACCGGAACCTTAATCCACATATGCTAATGAAATTAAAATGAATGCATAAACACTTACCTGGTGGTGACAACTGTCCCACGCAGATATTTCAGCTGCTGACCGGAACTTCCGTGCTTTCGGATCTCCGTACAGAGAACCGAGGCATAACACTAGTGGGGGGGGGGGGGGGGGGGGTGGGGGAATGAATGAAATTTTCAGGGGTGAAGGGGGGGCGAGCAGGGAAAACACTTTCTATTGGCTGAGGGGACGGTGGGCAGGGGTTGAACGGCATAGGTAACGAAGTTTGGGGGGAAGTTTGGGTTGGGAATTAAGTTTATTTTGGGTGGGATAAGCCTAAAAACTAACATTGGGGGGAGAGGGGATTCCAGCTTTTACTTCGTTTTTTACGCAAATGGGTAATGAATGCCTTTTTAAAAATTCAAATGTTACTGCAGGGCTTGAAGCCCTTTAAAAATGGGCTGGCGCCTGCGCGGTGGTACTGGACGCCATTGCCGGGGATGAAGCAGCTGCCCCCCTTACATCATCGGGGTGGCCATTCTGCCACCTCCATTTAAATGAGCCCCCATGCGAAATATCGCGGGAGCTGAGTGACGGGCGATACATGTGGGTGGATCGCCAACTTCAAAGCGTGCCACTGCGATTTGCCACTGCGATTTGTGGCACGCTCATAAAATTCAGGACAGTATGTCAATAAAAATCCAGTTACACCTCATTCAACAAGGTATAACTTTTTCAAGGATTTTTACAGTGTTAAAGCATAAAAGAGTAAGTCTTTATCTATTCAGTGATTTCTACTTGTTTGCCGTCTGGGGGGATTTTAACAGCACACCCGAAGGGGAAGCAGAGCATAACTGACAGCAACTCCTGGATTTCTGTATTTACCTACATGTGTGTGGACTTCAGAAGTTGCTGTCAGTCTCAGAGGTGTAATGACAGTGAGTGCTGACAGTTTCTCTATCATTAGTACTGCAAAATCTGGGCCATTGTCTTTTTACCCCAAGTTCTTTTTACAGCAATATATTTTTATAACTAATAACAAAAATGTTAAGTGAGAGTCCAATATGAAATTCAGCCCCCTACCTACATTCTTAAGAATTACAAGTTTTCGGGGCACAGCTACATATAAAGTGTAGCTATGCTACACGGCAGCCTGTCATGTTTGGTAGAACTCTTGCCCCGAGTCAGAAAGTCATTAGTTCATAGTTGTACTGAAGGAGTGTTGGATTGCCAGGTTTATCTGTCAGATGAAATGCTAAATTGAGGCCCTATCTGAATAGTCAGGTGAGTGCAAAAGTTCCCAGGGCATTGTTTGAAGAGGAGAGAAGTCTTTCACTCTTCTGACCAACATTCCACCCTCAACCAACACCACCATAAGACACAAATTATTTGTTGCTTGCGGGACCTTACTACATGCAACTAAGCTGTAGCACTTGCCTACATAACAACAGTGACGCACTTTGAGATGTCCTGAGAATGTGATAAGGTGATATAGAAATGCATTTTTAATCCATATATCAAGCATACTTTTTATTAATACTGCAGTGTTTCTGTCTACATATTTCTGTGAAATTAGTGATAATTGAGCTAATTTCTCTTTGCCGTTGATGGAACTTAATAAAGATAAAATGAATAAAAAACAAATGAGTTTTGATTTTGGTGAATAATGTTAATTAAAACATGAAATGGGTGTAACCCTTAAAGAAAATCCTTACAAAGATTTCTTTTTTGCCAAGCATTCTGATGCAATGAAACAATTCTCAGCAAAATGCACCATTGCCCTGTGGAAATGTCATTACCACAAAAATCAAGTACCATTGTTCTCTTTCCAGGCGTTACAATATTGCCTTTTTATATGACGTATTTATATTAGTTTCCTGTGCCATCTGTGTCATATTCAAAAATATTCAAAAACATAAGTCCAACAACACTGAAATATTTACAAATGCACTAACTCAGCTACTTCATGCTAAAGGCTGGCATTTTAGTGGATTTATTGCACAAATACTTAATAGTCTGTAAAAATTCTTCTTTACCGAGTTTTCTTCAGCTTATTTTCTAAGAACCGAAAATAACTGATATACTAAAGGTTTTTGATGTTCACTGAAACTTTTGAAGAAAAATTAAAAATTATTCTTAGGCGGAGAAGTGAAACGGGTGGTATTGGATTAGAGGCCTGTTACATATCATATCTGACTTTCTTTTCCACAATGAAAAGAAAAATTTGTACAACATGCAGCCAATCTGCCAGTGCCCATTTTATTCACAACTAAAGTTAAATATCAGCAAAGACTCATAAATTGATGTATCAAGGATGACAAAACCAAAAAAAAATTAATATTTACCTTCAACTATCATTATACCCTATTTTAATCTGAATTCTAAAAACAAAAAATGACAAAACCTTACAAATATTGAACTGTTGCTCTGTCATTGGGAGAAAGCTATAATAATCTGCAGGGGTCCATTATAGAAGGACCCTAAATTTTAGCCCTCTCCAGCATATACTGTTGATGTCAACAGTGTTGCAAATAGCTCAGGCTTAATGACATATGATGTTTGTGCATGTTTACATATGAATGCTCTTTAAATCCTATTTTCAGATCACTATGAAACATGCGTTAGATTTTATTCTATTCAGAAAATGGGGGGATTTTTTTCCAAGTCTGTGTTGCTGGAAAGGTCTCACCAACTGGAGCTCAAATCGGAAATTTGGCTGCACATTGCCCACTATTTCAGATCCAATGGCAATTTTCACCTTCACTACTTGGGCGGTAATCTGACATAAATCAATTGGATGAAGATTGGGCTGGTTCTACAATTGGGTGGGTTTTAAAAAATTCATTCTCAGGATGTAGGCATCACTGGCAAGGGTGATATTTATTGCTCATTTCTAGTTGCCCTTAGAAAGTAGTGGTGGGTCTTCTTAAATAACTGTAACAGTTTGATACAACTGTATGGCTTGCTAGGCCCTTCTGAGAGCAGTTAAGACTCAATCTTATTGGTGTGGGAGTGGTGTCACATATAGGCCAGAGTGGATAAGGACAGCAGGTTTCCTTCCCTAACAGACATTAAGGAAAAAGATGAGATTTTACGATAATCTGGCAGCAACATGGTCACTTTTATTGATACAAGATTTTTATTTTCATATTCTCAAACTGGGATCTGAGCTCACATTCTCTGGACTGTTAGTCCAGGTCCCTGAATTAATAGTCCAGTAACAAAACCATTATCCTACCATACCCATTATTTCTAGATTACCATCCAGGCAGTGAGAATGAAAATAACCATATATTTCAGGCTGAGAAAGAAGAAACTTCTGAAGCTAACCTCATTTGTGTTTGAATGCATTAAGCATAATGATGTCCATTCCTTATATAAATCAGCTCACTTGTTTTCTGACCTAAGCCGATTACTTAACTCGTATTGATAAGATTTGGACGACAATCGTGTCCGTAAACTGTTTCAATCACCATCAGCTTGTCTGAACTCGCCAGGATCACTGTGATGTGTGTTAGAACTTGCAACCTGGCAGCAGTAGTTGCTATGGTGATAATATTCCCACTAATATTAGTAGCAGTAAGATGTGAAAGGAAAGGGCTCTGTGACTCATTCCGTTTGTTACACTTGACTTCATAGGCTACAGAGAGGAAATAATGCACAGCTGGCCTGGGATTATCCTTCATGTCATTTTGTTTCTCCAGTGTAGCCAGATTCAACAAATGAGCTTGTCAGAGTGATTCTTAATGTTTTCTTTTAATTAGTCCTACAAATATATTTGTCTCCTATGTATGTACATGAAAGATGTAACTTTGTGGGAAGAAAGTACAAATGTTATTTTAATGTGAATCTCGTGTACATTTTATAAAAAAGGTGTAATTCAAGCACTACGAGTCAGATTGTATCTATTGGCAGCTCAACATCTTGGGCCAGAATGTTACGGCTCTCTAACGAGCGGGCTAGTGGTGGGGAGTGGGGAGGGGGGTGCCGTAAAATTAAGTGGGAAGTGGGGGCCGCGTTCCCGATGCCTTCCCACCCCCGCTGCAATTTTATGTGGGGTGGCAGCAGTGAGAAATGGCCCGTCTGCCCCAGGACAATCAAGGCCCTTAAGTGGCCAATTAACTGCCACTTAAGGGCCTCCTCCCACTGCCGCCACTGGCATTTTACCCACGATCGGGCATCCTGTGCTCCACGGAGGGCCCCACCATGGCCCAACCGCCCCCACTGAACAACACTTCCCTCCCCTCCTAGACCACATCCCTTGTCTAGCCGGGGCCCGGCCAATTGTCCCCGGTGAGGCCCCAAAAACTTACCTTAGTTCCAGGGTCATCCTTCCCCTTGCTTCTGTTGGCTGGGTGTTGTCCTAGCAGAGGCCACCACTCCCGATGGCGCTGCTGGGACTAACAGCTGCTGGACTACTGATTGGCCGGCCGCTCCATTAGGTGGGACTTCCTGCCTCAAGGAGGTGGAAGTCCCGCCCAAGGCCAATTAAGGGCTTGGGAAGCAAAAAATCCCGGCGCAGCTCGCCCTCGACTTTTTGGCCATCCCACCCAACATAAAATTCTGGCCTTGGTATAGCTAAGTACTGCTTCTTTATAACAACTGTTTTGCTGACAAAATGGATAGCTTAATCAGAATATGCTGCTGATAACCAATCTGCTTAATGTTCCTTTGTACATCATTGCTATATTGTTTTTCTGAAGAATGTCATTAAATTCAGTATGTCTGGCACCTGGTCTCAAGAATCCCATTGCAGTTCTCAAATTGCTCTGTCACTTTAAATATTTTTGTTAAATCACACTCATAGTAAAAGACAATCAGGTTGAATACAGTTAGTAGATTGCAAATAATCATGATTAATATAGAAAGCAACAATTATACTTTAATAACATTTAATAAGCCTATTTCTATGTAAATGATTAAAATGCAAATCCTGTTTTTATGCCAGTTTAGTAATTACCCAAACTAATCACATTAACCACAATGCATTTTGTTTTTTTTTAAAGAGGTTCCTTACACGTAAATCAAGAGTGTATCTGTGTCTACAGGCCTGGCCTGGAAATCTAGCCTAAGAGATAAGGGAGGAGGTTGTTGGGTTGTACACAATATCAAACTCAAAGGAGTAATCACTCTTTTTGAAACTGCTAGTAACATATTAGGGATATATTATTTCAGAGATAAGACTGCACAGTCAGGTTAGCTCAAGAATAATATAGGGTGGAAGCATTTTATTAGCCATGTAAAGATAACTTTATCTTGCTGGTGTAGGAAAGGTTAGGTTTCACTAAGTTTTTATCATGTGTGCCCAATTGTGCTAAATGCAAAATCAAACAGATAGTTGCAAGGGATAGATTGACATCATAGTATGAAATTTGCTTTACTGTTGATTTAAAATGTATCATTAATTATAATAACCTTAATAATGAATTACTTCACATAATAAAACAAGGAGATAAGTGGGAGAAATCAGTTCTATTTTTTAGAAAACCTTCAAGACCCAAAATTCCTGTACATGCAGAATGCTGCTGCTTTTTGGACCGGGTCTGGAAATTGGGTTTCGCTGCGATTCTACCCTGGGTACCCATTAAACTTCAATCGAGCAGAAAAGTGGGCAGCAAATAATCAGGTGTTTGACTTGAACCCACCCTACTCTTGTCCAATAGGTTCGGGTAAAATTGGTGCTGGGAGGAAGTTTTAACCCCCAAAAATGGGTGGGTTGATAGCGGGTCGGAAGTAAAACATTTTAAAATCTCAAACCTGACCCTCAGTCTCCTTTAACCTACCCACTTCTGGTTACAATGGAGTTGGTCAGGAGATGGGTCAGTCAGTAAAAGCTTTCATGGAGGCTGCATACCTCCATTTTAACAGGATTTTTACTTTTATCCCATTGAGGCCAAATTTCCCGCAGCTTGGGAAACCTGGCAGTTAAAAGGAGGAGAGAAGGGTGGCATAAGTGCATTTACAGCACTACTTGTGGGTCAGGAGGAGCAGGAGTCTTTACTCCAGGCCCAACAAGCTTACCTCTTTACACACTCCATGATTTCCGACTCTGCCTCTGGGATTTATGATTGACTCCCCGCATAAGATCTCCCTGATCTTTGACTCCCCCAAACCGATCGCTCCCGATTGCCAACTTACCCCACCTGATTTCCAACTCCACCCACTCTCTCTCCTTGAACTCTGATTTCCTGTCATAATCTACCCCAAACTCCAACTCTCCCCTCCTGATTGAGAATTGTTTAATGGACAGAATACAGAGAATATGAATAAACAGATCATTCTCAGGTTGGCAGGCTGTGACTAGTGGGGTACCGCAAAGATCGGTGCTGGTGCCCCAGCTATTCACAACCTATATCAATGATTTGGATGTGGGGACCAAAGGTAATATTTCCAAGTTTGCTGATGACACAAAACTAGGTGGGAATGTGAGTTGTGAGGAGGATGCAAAGAAGCTTCAAGAGGATTTGGACAGGCTAAGCGAATGGGCAAGAACATGGCAGATGGAATATAATGTGGAAAAATGTGAACTTATCCACTTTGTAGGAAAAACAGAATTGCAGAGTATTTCTTAAATGGTGAGGGATTGGGAAGTGTTGATGTCCAAAGGGACCTGGGTGTCCTTGCTCATGTCACTGAAAACTAACATGCAAGTGCAGCAAGCAATTGGGAAGGGAAATGGTATGTTAGCCTTAATTGCAAGAGGATTTGAGTACAGGAGTAAAAATGTCATGCTGCATTGTATAGAGTCTAGGTGAGACTGCACCTGGAGTATTGTGTACAGTTTTGGTCTCCTTACCTAAGGAAGGATATATTTGCCATAGAGGGATTGCAATGAATGTTCACCAGACTGATTCTTGGGATGGTGGGATTGTCCTATATGGAGACATTGAAGAGACTGGGTCAGTATTCTCTTGAGTTTAGAAGAATGAGAGGTGATCTCATTGAAGCATGTAAAATTCTTACAGGGCGCGACAGAGTAGATCCAGAAAGGATGTTTCCCCGGCTGGGGTTCTAGAACCAGCGGACACAGTCTCAGAATAAGAGGTAGGCCATTTAGGATTGAGATAAGGAAGAATTTCTTCACTCAGAGGTTGGTGAAACTTTGGAACTCTCTACCCCAGAGGGCTGAGGAGGTTCAGTAATTGAATATATTCAAGACAGAGATTGATAGATTTCTAGATATTAAAGATATCAAGGGATATGGGGATAGTGCGGGAAAATGGCATTGAGGTAGAAGATCAGCCATGAACTAGTTGAATGGCAGAACAGGCTCGAGGGGCCGAATGGCCTACTCTTGCTCCTATTTCCTATGTTCCTATGCTCTCCCACTACTTCCGACTCTCCTCATCCAATCTCTCAACAATCTCCAACTCTCCCAATCCAATCTCCCACAATCTCTGACTCTCCCCACCCAATCTCTTCCTATCACTGACACCTCCAACTCCCGCAATCTCCGACTCCTGCATAACCCCATGATCTCTGATACCCCCAACACCCCTGCAATTTCCAACTCCCCCACTCCATCTCGATCTCCAACACTGTCCCACTACCCCTATGACTTTCCCCAAGCCCCCCAACGATTTCCAACAAACTCGAACTTCAGCTCCCCACTGCGATATCAGACTCCCCCCCACCCCCTCGCCCCACAAACCACTGTGATCTCCAATTCCCCCAAACAACGCCCCACAGTGATCTCCAATTCTCCCAGCCTGCCTTGACCTGTGCCTAGATCCCAGTGATCCGTGACCCTGCTCACCCCTGCTATCTCCTACGGCATAAAAGAGGGTCAGTTCAAATTCCTGCACTGAAAATACCTTACAAATACCTTACCTGCACCCAACAAATTACATCCTGTGCTGAAAGATGAATGCTGGTGGAACTGAAGCCAAGCAGACACTCTACTATGTAGTTCATGTTTTTAACTTTGTCTCCAGCCATTTTAGTCCAAGATTCTCACCACCCCCTCTACTCCTATCCTGCTCCCAAAGCAGAGCCACAACAGTCCGTAGACTTGTCCAGTTTTTGTTTTTGACAGTGAACAGACGTTCTCTTCATTTGTGATGCAACCCCCTCCCTTCCCCACCCCGCTCAACCACCACTCACCCACTCCACACAACAAGCTATGGACAGAACAGGTTTGGGACATTTTCAGTTCTGATGATGACTGCTAAAACAGTGAACACTGGTGGAGGTGAAAATTCCCAAATACATTTTAATCAGATTTAGTGTATTTTTATTTGTCTACTGACAATGCAATAATAAAAAAGATATCAATAGAAAGCTATAAAGAATCTAGGCATGTACAGGACATGTCTTGAGTTTGCATCATTGGTCCCAGTTACGCTCTACATCACAGCAAAACCATAACTTGCTGGGAAACCTCAAAGGATTCAAATACGTGGCTAAGATTTATTACATTCCATCCTAATGAGCTATTATTTAATAAGAGGTACAATATCAGCAATGTTTGTTTTAATTTCTCCCCATTTCTTATATAAAAAAAAAATCCCTCAACAGATATATAGTATGAAATAAAAAAGGGGATAGTGTGACTATGTTTCAAATGAATTTTTGATCTAAATTGAGGAAGAGAACAGAACAGTAAGGAGTTTGAAAAACTAGTTATGCAGTTCCTGGCAACAACTTGTGACTTCACAGAATTTTTCAAGTGTGTTTCTAACTAGAGATAAAAATACTGTCAGACGCAGGTGTTGCTGTGGTGACAGGAGAGTGATGCGCTGGATGGGGAATTTCAGTGTTGTCTTTCCAACACATGCTGTACATCCATCAATCTAATAGCTCTGTTTCTGGCATAATGAAATATTTTAAAAAGATCTGATAGTAAGTTCTATTTTAATAAAAGCACAGAATATCACAAACAGACTCTTTGAATGGATTACTCTATTCCTATCACCTCCTGCATTATTATTAAAAATAATGATATTTGGCATTTTTAGATAAGATAGCAATTGTGTACATATTAAACATCAGTTCCTCTGATTGTGCAGAACCATTGGGTTCTTGAATGGATCCCGATCCTGACATCAGGATGAATTCTAGGTCAGGAACCCAGAAGTGGCTGTGGTGGGATGACAGAAGCGATCTTCCTCGAGGCAGCCGATTAAGAGGTTACCTCTGGGAGCCCTGTTCAACGAGGGACGGTGGCCAGGTTGCAACGTCAGGTGATCCAATCAGAACGGCCCACAGAGATGGCCACCATCAGCCTTTGCAATGTGGGCAATACCTGGCCATCAGCAGGAACGGCAGTGGCACCATGAAGGCATCTTCAGTGAAAGGGATGCAGCTGCCATTGCAGCAGGGCAAGCATTAGCAAAAACAGCAGCCTCCTTGAGGTGGCTGCAAGGGCAGGCCCGCTGCCTGGGGATAGATCTCATTGTAAATTACTGCTGGCAAATAAACATAAACCTTAAAATGAGTTGTATTTCGGATTTCCTGCTGTGAAGCCGCCAGCATTCCATTTTCAGGCTCCTGACACAGTGGAGGGCCTGGGCACCGTCAAGAAAATCTCTTACGGCCTGGAAAAGTGAAGATAAGTATCTCATTACCACCCTTAATTGGATTCCCACCACTGTTGGGGTGGGGTGGGGGTGGGGGGTGGTGGGTGGCGGTGGTGGTGGTGTGCTGCTGTCGAACCCACTAGTCCACCTCCAAGAAAAATGCTCGTAGGCAGGAATGGAGTAACCTGACATGCATCTTTCTTAATTTCCTTGCACCTGTTTCTAAAGTCGCCTCTGAGGGCCTGGGGAAATGCAGCACATTGTCTGGAATTTTTGAAAGATTATCTCCTAATCTCAAAGTGCAGTACTTTGTGGGTTTCAAATAAGGGACATTGCGACATCCCATATGTGTATGCTCACACACCTATGTCAGTGCAGTACTGAGCTTATTTTGTGAAAGAGTTGCAAAAAAACATAAGCACTGTAGGCAAAGATGAGTAACAGGGCCACTCTTGCAAGGAAAATAAACACATTATTACTGATGCTGTATTTATTCCAAAGCATTGTAATTTTGAAAATTAAAAATGTGTTATTTTAAATTGAAATATTGTTGATTTACTTTCATTATTCGTGTGGTTCTTCACACTGAAGTGACCAAATGCACAGAGTATTTTTTTATCTTTTTTACTGGGCCTGAAATTTCTCTTGTAACAAAAATGGGAGAATGCTTAACTTTCTCTGAGGTTAATGAATGACAAGCAAAATCATCGGAATACTTTACAACATGCAGCTTCTGAGAATGTTATTTGATTATTGGCTCTTTCACTAAAATAAATATTTCACCTTAATGTTGAAAGTGTCATATTTAAATTATATACTGTTGGACATTCAACCAAATTTGACAGCAACATGAACCCAAATAGCAGACTGGAAACAGATGTAGATGTGCTCCTGGGTGGTAGCAGCCATAATATGATTAAATCTTACATGATCTGCATAAACAAATGCCCTGAAATACATATTTAAAAGGGGCAGGGAATTTTTTGAACAGCCCAAACAATTCAATTGGGAGTTAAATTACGTATAAGAGAAGAACATAGGAACAGAAGCAGGCCATTAAGCCCCTTGAGCCTGTTTCACCATTCTATCAGATATGGCTAATTTGCAGCTCAACTCTATTTACCCGCCTTTGATCCCTATCCCTTGATACCCTTTTCTAACAAAATTCTATTGATTGCGGACTTGAAAATTTCAATTGACCCAGCATCCACAGCCTTTTTGGGAACGAGTTCCAAATTTCCACTACCTGGGGCTAAGGGATCAGGAGGTGGCTCTCTTGGACAAGATAAGTTCAGATGGATGCAAGGTAAGACAGAAGAGGAATTAAGAAAAGACACAGGGCTGGGGCAGAGAGGAGCCTTGGCTTGGTGGACTAGGGGAAAGCAGCAGAGGTAGTTGAACGGATGGTCTCAATCATAGTGACAAACATCCATGTGGTTTGTATTTGTTATTGGAGGTGGGGTTGAAGGGACAGGGAAGAGAGATTTAAGGAGACAATATTAAAGCGCTGGACTGGGGCTTGATGCTCTAAATTCAGACATGGAAGCTGGTGTGCTATCTCTGTGCTAAACTGATGCTGTAAGCATGCATTGAGAAATTCATGAGTTTAGCTGTGGAATCCTCAGTTTTGGTGGTAAACAGTTCAACAAAAGAAAAGCCTATTTTAACAAAAAACCCTTGAATATGCCAATATGTTTGGTAGTAAGATGATAGCCCATAAATATGCAGTGGAAGCAACAAATATGGCAGTGTGTAACTGAAAAATTAAATGCAGTGCTAATGATTTGGAAAACATAGGAATATAGGCCATTCAGCCTGCTCTGCCATTCAATACAGTCATGGTTGATCATCCACTTCAATGCCTTTTTCCCACACTATCTTCATATCCCCTTACGTAATTTGTATTTAGAAATTTGTCAATCTCTACCTGAAACATACTCAATGACTGAGCTTCCACAGCCCTCTGGGGTAGAGAATTCCAAAGATTCACAACTCGCTGAGTAAAGAAATTTCTCCTCATCTTTGTCCTATGTGGCTTCCCCCTTATTTTGAAATTGTGTCCCCTGGTTCTAGACTCTCCAACCAGGGGAAACATTTTACCTGCATCTACCCTGTCTAGCCCTTTAAGTATTTTGCAGGTTTCAATGAGATCACCTCTCATTCTTCAAAACTCTAGAGAGTACAGGCCCAGTTTCCCTAATCTCTCTTCATAGGACAGTCCCACCATCCTGGGAACAAGTCTGGTGAACCTTTGTTGCACTCCCTCTATGGCAATAATATCCTTCCTAAGGTAAGGGAACCAAAACTACACACTGTACTCCAGGTGCAGTCTAACCGAGGTTCTATACAATTGAAGCAAGACTTCACTACTCCCGTACTCAAATCCTCTTGTGATAAAGGCTAACATACAATTAGCCTTCTTAATTGTGTGCTGCACCTGCATGTTAGCTTTCAGTGACTTATTGACAAGGACAACCAGAACCCTTTGTACATCTGCACTTTATAATCTCTTACCATTTAAGAAATACTCTGCACATCTATTCCTCCTACCAAAATGGAGAACCTCACATTTTTCCACATTATATTCCATCTGCCACGTTCTTCCCCACTCACTAAGTCTGTCCAAATCCTCTTGAAGCCGCTTTGCATCTTCCTCACAATACACATTCCCACCTAATTTTGTGTCATCAGTTAACTTGTAAATATTACATTTGGTCCTCACATCCAAATCATTGATATATTTTGTGAACAGCTGTGGCCCAAGTATTGATCCTTGTGGTATCCCACTCGTCACAGCCTGCCAATGTGAGAATGACCCGTTTATTTCAACTCTGTTTTCTGCCTGTTAACCAATCCTTAATCCATGCCAATATATTACCTCCTATCCCATCTGTTTTAATTGTGCTAACCAACCTCCTGTGGGAGACTTTATCAAAAGCCTTTTGAAAATCCAAGCATACTACGTCCACCGACTCCCCTTCCTCAAAAAACTTCAACAGGTTCATCAAACATGATTTCCCATTCATAAATCCATGTTGACTATGCCCAATCAGATCATTATTATCCAAGTGCCCATTTCTCACATCCTTTAGAATAGATTCTAACATTTTCCCAATGACTGATGTAAGGCTAACAGGTCAGCAGTTCCCTGTTTTCTCTCTCCCTCCCTTCTTAAATAGTGGGGTAACATTTGCTACCTTCTAATCTGCAGGAACCATTCCAGAATCTATAGAATTTTGGAAGATGATCACCAATGCATTCACTATCTCCATAGCTACCTCTTTCTACACTCTAGGATGTAGAATATCAGGTCGTGGGGACTTATCAACCTTCAGTCCTATTAATTTCTCCAATACAACCTTCTTACTAATACTAATTTCCTTCAATTCCTCATTCTCCCTAGTCCCTTGGAACTCCAATTCTGGGAGCATTCTTGTATCTTCCTCAGTGAAGACATACACAAAGCAATCATATAGCTTCTCTGCCATTTCTCTATTCCCCATTATAATTTCTCCTGACTCTGCCTGTAATGGACCCACATTTGTCTTAGCCAAACGTTTCCTTTTTACGTGCCGATAGAAGCTTTTACAGTCCATTTTTATGTTTTTTCCTAGTTTACATATTGGTCCTCCTGTGCTGTATTCTAAAATCTTCCCAATCCTCAGGTGTATTACTATTTCTGGCAACTTTATAGGCCTTTTCTTTAAATCTTATATAATCCTTAACTTCCTCTGTTAGCTATGGTTGGCTGCTTTTACTTTTGGAGTTTTTGTGCCTTGAAGGAATGTATAGTTGTTGTAAACTATGTAATAATTCTTTGAAGACAATCCATTGTCTATGCACTGTCATAAATTTTCATGTATTTTTCCAATCCACCTCAAGCAATTTGCCCCTCCTACCTTCGTAATTTCCTTTGTTCAAATTTAACACCCTGGCTTCAGATTGAACTACCTCACTTTCAAACATCATGTAAAATTCTATCATATTATGGTTACTCATACCTAAAGGTTCTTTTACAACAAGATTATTAATTAGCCCTTTCTCATTACATAATACTAGATATAAAATAGCCTGTTCTCTAGTCGGTTCCTCAACATACTGTCTTAGGAAACCATCCCTAACACACTCCAGAAACTCGTTCTCCATAGCATTAGTGCTCATTAGGTTTACCCTGTCGATGTGCAGATTGAAGTCATGCATAGTTATTGTATTACCCAAGCTACATGCTTCTCTAATCTCCTGATTAATACACACTAATACACCCCACACTACCACTACTGTTTGGTGGCCTATAAACAACTCCTACCAATGTTTGCTGCCCCTTGCTATTTCTTACCTCCACCCAAACAGATTTCACATTTTTTTCTTCTGATCTGAGATCCTCCCTTACTAATGTACTAATCCCATCCCTTATTATCAGCACAACACCATCTACTTTTCCTTTTTTCTTGTCCTTCCTAAATGCAAATATCCTTGAATATTCAGTTCCCAGTCTTGGTCACACTGTAGCCAAGATCATACCCATTTACCTCTATTTGTGCCTTTAAATCATCTACCTTGTTGCGAATGCTGCATGCATTCAGGTAGAGTGTCCTTAACCTTGTCTTCTTGGCAATCTTGACTAAGATAATACAAAAGAAATTGCATGATTTATAAACACACATGAAAAGCATGTACACTACCAATACAGGATACATATGAACAGGAAAAACGATTGTGTTTGTTAAAGGTGTATGAAAAAAAACTTTCTACCAACACCTAAACCATTTTTACTCATGTTTGCTTTCACCTTAAAGTTAACAAAGTGGGAAACAGGAGCTATGGGGAACATATGATAGACATGGAAATTATGATGCTGAGAAGGATGTTGGAATGAACAAGTGAAGACACTAAATTACAATCAAAAATGCAAATATATTACAAAATACAGTACACATAAAAATAAATGATATCATGCAGCTCTCCCATGGTGTAATCATATTCTCTTCTATGGATGGGCGTATTATTTGGGCGGCACAGTGGCGCAATGGTTAGCACTGCAGCCTCACAGCTCCAGTGACCTGGGTTCAGTTCTGGGTATTGCCTGTGTGGAGTTTGCAAGTTCTCCCTCTAACTGCGTGGGCTTCTGTTGGGTGCTCTGGTTTCCTCCCACTGCCAAAGACTTGCAGGTTGATAGGTAAATTGGCCATTGTAAATTGCCCCTAGTGTAGGTAGGTGGTAGGGAATATGGGATTAATGTAGGAGGGAATATGGGATTAATGTAGGATTAGTATAAATGGGTGGTTGATGGTTGGCACAGACTCAGTGGGCCGAAGGGCCTGTTTCAGTGCTGTATCTCTCTATGACTCTATTATAGTATGTAATGAACAGTGATCCTGGAAGTCCTGTGATGGAGCAGAACCACAGACTGTCCTAGACCCAGAATGGAGACTGTACCCCAAGGTGAGGGTACTTGGATTTAGGCCCTGAGGGCCCCTCAACTGATCTTAGACAGTTGGTGCCAGGCTTTGACAGATGGTACTTATACCCTCTGTTCCATCAGGGAAAATAGCTGAGGCCATGTTTCTCCCATTTTCACATGATTTGCAAATGTCCACTCACATATATGTAGGAAAACTTTGTATCAAGAGGACTACCCTCTGGAAAAGGGGACAGGAGGAAATATTGGCTTGTGGTGAAGGGTGTACCCAAGTACAGCTAGCCCCATCAGCTCCAGATCTGCCAGAAAACCAGCAGGATGGAGTCAGAAAACATAGCCCAGTATTTTTATATATAAGTAGAAATTATTATCTTATAAGATTTTTTTTTTGTCAATGCTTTGTGATTGGAATTTGAAAAATTAGAAAGCTTCCAATAATTAAGAATGTATACCAAAGCTGAAGGATACAAATCAGTGCTCATGATTCCTCACATGACAAGTTCTTCATCTCCTTTGTGTTGTTAGGAGAGGTGCAAAACGGAGCTAGCTGCTTCATCACAAGGAGAGAAAGAAAACTGGAGAACAAATTATTTTCAGGCATTGTAACATACTTCATTGTATTCCCAAGCAGCGTTGACAGAGGTCTGGGAGCAAGCCACTTGCTCACTCCTTCAGCTAGAGAATGATGTATGATGGAGAGACATGAGGAGAATGGAAAGGGATTACCATTTATTCATTTCTTTGTTGGGTATTTTCAAGAGTATAATATTATTTATGACAACAATATTTCATTAAAATGTGGGAAAAATAAATGAGTTGTAGAATATATTATTCAAAATACCTGTCAATGACATGTAGCTCAGGCAATAAATTTCAGTATCCCAAAGTAAAAAATTGTGTTCAGTTGCTTACACGTGGATTATGTTGTACAGAATTATTTGTTAAATTAGCAATCAGTTCTGTATTGATCTGCAGCTGATGATTTTGTATTTTGACAGGTGAATTTTTATCTAATCCTGAAGGGGTTAAGTAGACATAAAGTGTGAATTAGAAAGGCAACTCAGAAGAATATAGTTAAGTCAGGATGAGAAAAAGACAAACAAGCTGCTAAGATGGTGGCAAGGTTAGGGAGTGAATGTTGAAGCCGGAATCAGCCCAGGCTACACAATCAGCAAACTGTGGAATGTTTGGCTAATGTGAAGCAAAGAGATAGAGGACCAAGGCTGGAGACCTCTGTTGTGAGCACTGATAAGACTAGAAGTGTGTATTCATAAGAGTGTATGATAAATCATCCATTGTATGACCATATAGCGTGACAAGAACTGTACATAAGTTTGCAACTTTGAGTGTAAAATCAGAGTACTACCTCAGACTGCCCGAGGTGGCCTCTCCCAGCGTATGCTTGAATAAAGAATCAAAACCTGTACCTGTCTCTCCTTGTGTGGTGATTGAGTTGTCGCACAACACTCCTTTTCTGTCAGCTTCATCATGACTCCATGGTGTTGATTTTTATCTCAGGTACAGCCCAATTAGGACATAAAAAAACCTAGGGCTGGATTTTACCCAGCCCCCGATGTCAGGTGTCATGATGTGGGGAGCTGGAAAATGCTTCCGGGAGAGGTCTGCTGCGGGCCTCGATGCCAGGAAGGCCCCGGCCCATATTACCAGCAGTGGTGAGGCCTTGTGGCAGCCCCACCGCCGCTCGGTGATGGGAGCAGGATTTAAATCTGTTAATAAATGAATTAATTACCTCCCTGCTCTCGTTGGCTGACCCGCTGCCATATTCCGACTGGTTGCTGGGACTCCCGCACCTTTGGATCTCCAACCAGAGATCCAATGTGGGACACTGGTACACTGGTTGGGAGGGGGCGGAGCTAAGATTTCAGGGCGGGAACAGGGTGATACCTTTTTGGTTGGTTATGGGGGTGATGGGAAGGGGTAAGGTTTGAAGTCTGTAAACTTTGGGGGGGGATTGATCAGGATTACAAGGTAAATTTTTTTGGGGGGAGGGCAAGTAATAATTTGTTTTGTCATGGGGGAGTTGGAGAGGGTTTTGAAACTTTTATTGGATGTTTTACTTTAATATTAAATTGTATACAACTTTAAAAATTAAAATGAAGTTGAAGGGCTTGAAGCCCTTTAGAAATGGTGCCAGTGCCTGCGCAGCAGCGCTGGACACATTGCCGGGGATGGAACGCCTGTCCTCTACAAATCATCGGTGGCGGTGGTGGTGAGGGGGGCGCGGTCTGCCCATCCATTTAAGTGAACCAATGCGCTAAATACTGCGGCAGCTCCGCGGAGTGATTCTCACGCATGTGGCCCGCCGTTTTTGAAGTTCACTGCTGAGATCAGCGGCGGGCTGAAAAATTCAGCCCACAGTTTCAGTGGATATTGTTATATATGTATATATTGCGATACTATCTGTAAAGTGTTGGGAACTAATTAGCTAGGAACTAGTTGTTATGTGTAAGTGTTTTTTTTTAGAGATGCAGCACTGAAACAGGCCCTTCGGCCCACCGAGTCTGTGCTGACCAACAACCACCCATTTATACTAATCCTACATTAACCCCATATTCTCAACCACACCCCCACCATTCTCCTACCACCTACCTACACTAGGGGCAATTTACAATGGCTAATTTACCTATCAACCTGCAAGTCTTTGGAGGTGGGAGGAAACCGGAGCACCCGGCGGAAACCCATGCAGACACAGGGAGAACTTGCAAACTCCACACAGGCAGTACCCAGAATCGAACCCAGGTCGCTGGAGCTGTGAGGCTACGGCGCTAACCACTGCGCCACTGTGCCGCCCTAGTGGGGGGCCACATTCACGGCTGCACTGGGGAGTCATGTTATATGTAACACAAGAACCAGTGGAATCAGGTTCTACAGTACAAAGAATGGTGCTGAAATAAGCAAGACTGACTCCAGCCTTTTCCAAGTTTTAAGTGTGAATCTCTCCAACATCTGGGAACCACAAACAACATAAAGATGAAACATGGTGGCAGCGAGTGTCTGTGAGTAAACCTGCAACATTTTTAAGAGCATCAGATTGAGAAAAGTGAATCAAATTAGTGTCAGAGAGAGAGAGACAGAAAAACTGAGTGACTCATGAGAAAACTCTAAAAAAAAAGATTGAAATGTCAGCCGGGACAGGAATGAATGCATTGCTACAGGACCCATCATGAATTGGGAAGCTAATGATGTCATAAAGGTATTTGAGAAGTTTAAACAAAAGTGCAATTTGGCATTCAGTAGTTTCCTAAAAGGCACTAGTGAAGAGGAGAGGGTCAGCTATATACTTCTGTGGGCTGGAGATAAAGGATTAAATTTTTTTAACAGCTAGGACCTAAGCGAAGAGGACAGCAGAAACCCAGACAAAAGTTTGGAACGATTCAGCACCCATCTCCAGCCAAAATCAAATCATCAGATATACCGATATAAACTTCAAGGCCTCAGACAGGAACTAGGTGAGCCGATTGACAATTTTGTAGCAAGATTGGAAAATGCAGCCAGAACAACCATACCCAAAACAATGCAGGAAGAACTTCTCCAAATGATACACGAAGGCCATATGGGAATGGAGAAGTGTAGGCTCAGAGCCAAATTAGCTGTGTACTGGATAGGCATATACAAAGATATTGAAAATATGGTGTCTACATGCAATGTATTCCAGAAATACAGAAACTCACGACAGAAAGAGGAGATGATAGCTACTGAAGTACCACCCAGACCATGGCATACTGTAGGAGTCGATTTATTCACACATAATCAAGAATGGTATATCATCGTCGCAGACTACTACTCAAAATTCCCTTTTATCCGGAATATGAAAGACGTGAGAGCCACATCAATAATCTCAGCAGTACAAGTTCTGTTCGCTGAGCAAGGGATTCCTGAAAGGTTAATACATGACAATGGCACCCAATTTACATCCAGAGAATTTAAGGAATTCACTGACCGGTATGGATTCAACATCATCACGTCATCACCCCACTACCCACGGGGACATGGATTTATAGAAAGACATGTCCAGACAGTCAAAAGAACACTTGTGAAATGCCAAGAGATGAAGAAAGACCCATAAGGGTAGGTGGTGGCGTACTGGTATTATCACTGGACTAGTAACCCAGAGACCCAGGGTATTGATCTGGAGACATGGGTTCAAATCCCACCACAGCAGAAGGTGGAATTTGAATTTAATTAATAAATCTGGAATTAAAAGCTAGTCTAATGTTGGTCATGAAACCATTGTTGATTGTTATAAAAACCCACCTGATCACCAATGTCCTTTACGGAAAGAAATCTGCTGTCCTTACCTGGTCTGGCGACATGTGAATCCAGACCCACAGCAATGTGGTTAACTCTTACACGCCCTCTGAAATGGCCTAGCAAGCCAGTCAGTTGTACCGAACCGCAACAAAATCAATAAAAAGGAATGAAACCGGACGGACCACCAGGCATCGACCTAGGCACCGGAAAAGACAACTGCAAACCTTGCCCTGTCGACGCTGTAAAGTCCTCCTTACTAACATCTGGGGGCTTCTGCCAAAGTTGGGAGAGCTGTAAAACAGACTAGTCAAGCAGCAGCCTGACATAGTTATACTCACGGAATCATACCTTACAGACAATGTCCCAGACACTGCAATCACTATCCCTGGGTATGTCCTGTCCCACCGGCAGGACAGACCCAGCAGAGGTGGCGGGACAGTGGTCTACAGTAGGGAGGAAGTTGCCCTGGGAGTCCTCAACATCGACTCTGGACCCCATGAAATCTCATGGCATCAGGTCAAACATGGGCAAGGGAACCTCCTACTGATTACCACCTACCACCCTCCCTCAGCTGATGAGTCAGTACTCCCCCATGTTGAATACCACTTGGAGGAAACACTGAGGGTGGCAAGGGCACAGAATGTACTCTGGGTGGGGGACTTCAATGTCCATCACCAAGAGTGGCTCGGTAGTACCACTACTGACCGAGCTGGCCGAGTACTAAAGGACATAGCTACTAGACTGGGTCTGCGGCAGGTGGTGGGGGAACCAACACGAGGGAAAATCATACTTGACCTTGTCCTCACCAATCTGCCTACCACAGATGCTTCTGCCCATGACTGTATTGGTAGGAGTGACCACCGCACAGTCCTTGTGGAGACGAAGTCCCACCTTCACATTGAGGATACCGTCCATCGTGTTGTGTGACACTATCGCCGTGTTAAATGGGATAGATTTCGAACAGATCTAGCAATGCAAAACTGGGCATCCATGAGGCTCTGTGAGCCATCAGCAGCAGCAGAATTGTACTGAACCACAATCTGTAACCTCATGGCCTGGCATATCCCCCACTCTACCATTACCATCAAGCCAGGAGACCAACCCTGGTTCAATGAAGAGTGCAGGAGGGCATGCCAGGAGCAGCACCAGGCATACCTCAAAATGAGGTGTCAACCTGGTGAAGCTACAACCCAGGACTACTTGTGTGCCAAACTGCATAAGCAGCATGCGATTGACAGAGCTAAGCGATCCCATAACCAACGGATCAGATCTAAGCTCTGCAGTCCTGCCACATCCAGTTGTGAATGGTGGTGGACAATTAAACAATTAACTGGAGGAGGTGGCTCCACAAATATCCCCATCCTCAATGATTGGGGAACCCAGCACATCAATGCGAAAGATAAGGCTGAAGCATTTGCAACAATCTTCAGCCAGAAGTGCCGAGTTGATGATCCATCTTGGCCCCCTCCTGAAGTCCCCAGCATTACAGATGCCACACTTCAGCCAATTCGATTCATTCCGTGTGATATCAAGAAACGACTGAAGGCACTGGATACTGCAAAGGCTATGGGTCCTGACAATATTCCAGTGATAGTACTGAAGACCTGTCCTCCAGAACTTGCCGCACCCTTAGCCAAGCTGTTCCAGTATAGCTACAACATTGGCATCTACCCAGCAATGTGGAAAATTGCCCAGGTAAGTGCAGTACACAAAAAACAGGACAAGTCCAACCAGGCCAATTAGCCTCCTCAGTCTACTCTCAATTATCAGTAAAGTGATGGAAGGTGTCATCAACAGTACCATCAAGCAGCACTTGCTTAGCAATAACCTGCTCAGTGATGCTCAGTTTGGGTTCTGCCAGGGCCACTCAGCTCCTGACCTCATTACAGTCTTGGTACAAACATGGACAAACAAGCTGAACTCAAGAGGTGAGGTGAGAGTGGCTGCCCTTGACATCAAGGCAGCATTTGACCGAGAATGGCATCAAGGAGCCCAAGCAAAACTGGAATCAGAGGGAAAACTCTCTGTTGGTTGGAATCATACCTAGCGCAAAAGAAGATGGCTGTGGTTGTTGGAGGTCAATCATCTGAGCTCCAGGACATCACTGCAGGAGTTCCTCAGGGTAGTGTCCTAGGCCCAACCATCTTCAGCTGCTTCATCAATGACCCACCTTCAATCATAAAGTCAGAAGTGGGGATGTTCGCTGATGATTGCACAATGTTCAGCACCATTCATGACTCCTCAAATACTGAAGTAGTCCATGTAGAAATGCAGCAAGACCTGGACAATATCCAGGCTTGGGCTGATAAGTGGCAAGTAACATTTGCACCACACAAGTGCCAGGCAATGACCATCTCCAACAAGAAAGAATCTAACCATCTCCCCTTGACATTCAATGGCATTACCATCGCTGAATCCCCCTAACATCCTCGGGGCTACCATTGACCAGAAACTGAACTGGAGTAGCCATATAAATACCATGGCTACAAGAGCAGGTCAGAGGCTAGGAATCCTGCGGCGAGTAATTCACCTGACTCCTCGAAGTCTGTCCACCATCTACAAGGCACAAGTTAGGAGTGTGATGGAATACTCTCCACTTGCCTGGATGGGTGCAGCTCCAACAACACTCAAGAAGCTCGACACCATCCAGAACAAAGCAGCCTGCTTGATTGGCATACCATCCACAAACATTCACTCCCTCCACACCGACGCACAGTGACAGCAGCGTGTACCATCTACAAGACGCACTGCAGCAACGCACCAAGGCTCCTAAGACAACACCTTCCAAACCCACAACCTCCACCACCTCGAAGGACAAGAGCAGCAGATGCATGGGAACATCACCACCTGCAAGTTCCCCATCCAAGTCACACACCATCCTGACTTGGAACTATATCGCTGTTCCTTCACTGTCGCTGGGTCAAAATCCTGGAACTCCCTTCCTAACAGTATTGTGGGTGTACTTACCTCAAATGGACTGCAGCAGTTCAAGAAGGTAGCTCACCACCACCTTCTCAAGTGCAATTAGGGACGGGCAATAAATGCTGGCATAGCCAGTGATGCCCACATCCCATGAACGAATAAAAAAAACCCGGCCTTATTGTCACTCCGATCCACACCTCTCAAGGCTGACATGAAACCACCTGCAGAGCTGTTAAATGGAAGAAAATATACGAGCAAAGTACATCCTTCAAATGACCAGGAGAAGTGAGACAACAACCCACTGAAGCACAGGTAGGAGGAGAGCAACACTTCGATAAATATGCTGAATTCCTACCCGAGCTGTTGAAAGGACAAACTGTGTACATACAGGATCCAATCATGAAAACCTGGAGCCCAGCAAAAGTTGTTAGTGAAGCTGAGACTCCAAGGTCATTTGTCATTGAGACTGAAACCGGTAACCAAATGAGAAGGAACAGAATCCATATTCGACCTAGACCTGAGCTGGAACAACAAAAAAGACCACCAACAACACCGGAAACATCACTATCAAGCGAGACAACATTAACAACATCACCAGCAAGTGACACGACATCGCCTGTACAGCGTGTCAACTCACCACTGAGAGTAACAAATGCCAAATCTACAAGATGGAGGCTCAACATCTTACCGCCCAAGCGATACCGTGAATAATATTTTTAAAAAGAATGCACTCTATAGATTATTTCAGATTATTTCCACAAGTTGGATGATCATCTTTTTTATTTATATTGACAGGTATATTGATATAGGGGCATTATGTTTCTAAGAAAGAGGGATGTTATATACGTATATTAATCTTAATCTTTGGCCTCCTTATCTCGAGAGACAATGGGTAAGCACCTGGAGGTGGTCAGTGGTGTGTAGAGCAGCGCCTGGAGTGGCTATAAAGGCCAATTCTAGAGTGACAGGCTCTTCCACAGGTGCTGCAGAAAAATTTGTTTGTCGGGGCTGTTACACAGTTGGCTCTCCCCTTGCGCCTCTGTCTTTTTTCCTGCCAACTGCTAAGTCTCTTTGACTCGCCACACTTTAGCCCCGCCTTTATGGCTACCCACCAGCTCTGGCGTGTTATACTATCTGTAAAGTGTTAGGAACTAATTAGCTCAGAGCTGGCTGTTCCGTGTAAGTGTGCCAGTAGGGCGCCACATCATTGGCTGCACTGAGGGGTCATGTTATATGTAACACAAGAACCAGTGGAATCAGGTTCTACAGTACAAAGCATGGTGCTGAAATAAACAAGACGGACTCCAGCCTTTTCCAAATTTAAAGTGGGATTCTCTCCAACATCTGGGAACCAGAAACAATATAAAGATGAAACAGATATCATTTACTTTGGACCATCACCCTTAATGCACATTGCTTCTATATCTGATAGGCATTTGTACCAGCACAGGGAAGCTTCTGCTGCAACAATTTCAATATTATAATCGGCTGGATGTGACATTGGGCTGGATTTTGCCAAGCCTTCGACATCGGGCGCCGTGGTGGGGGGGGGTGAAAAATGGGGTCAGCAGCGGTCTGTCACGGAGGCCAATGCTGGGAGGGCCTGGCCCGATCCTCCCGGCAGTGGCAAGGCTCTGTAACAGCCCCTCAGCCACTGGGTGACGGGACCTCGATTTCAATATTTAAATTAATGACATGTATAAATTTAAATGAACTTACCTTCAATCTTCCGGGTCTGCTGTGATCTTTGGCTTGGCGGCTGGCACCCATCTGGGGAATGCCGGCGTAACACTGGTGGGGAGTGGGAATGATTTAAGATTTTTAGCATGGCGGGGGAGAAACGGGGTCAAATAAACGTAATGGATGTAGAGGATGGTGGGAAGAGGTAAACTTTAGACTTTGTGCAGTGTGGGGGGGGGGGATGGTCAGATTTAAAAGGTGTTTTTTGGGGGGGAAGGGCAAATAGTTAATGTAATTGTTATTGGGGAGAGTGGGAAAGAGGTGTTAGAAATTTATTTAATAAATTTTGGGGGAGTGTATCTTTAAAAATTTTAATTGACCGGTCGGGCTGGCTTCCTTTTAAAAATGGCGTCAGTGCCTGCGCACAGACAGCTGACACCATTGCCAGGAATAGACAGCCCGCCTCCTCCATAATGAGCAGCCATGCGTGAGATTGACAGCGGGCTCTTAAATTCCAACCCATTTTTCAACAGCTACTTTATATCCTGTTGGGAGTACCAGGAGTACACTCCTTTATAATTTGACCCATATAAATTTGAGCAACCATTGTTGCCAGACTGTGCCTTTGAATAGAAAGCAATTTAAATGGACAGCCAGCAACTTAGTTGAATGCTTTTCTAGTGTTATTTTCCAGTCTTTTTCCACAGTTTTTTTAATGTCTTATTTTGGTCAACCCATTGGCTGAAACAGGCTTTGGTGCAACCATCTTGTATTTGGTGCTTACAAGTTGTGAATGAAACGTGTTCTTATGGAAATCCCTCTCTTTTTATATCATTTAGAGGAAGTAGAGGGTGAGGATTGTTGGACGAGTGAGACTGTGCCAGAGGAGAAATGCCTACATCTGTTAGCCATATACAGGCAGAGCCAGACTTACCTGGATTAGCCTGAGGCATCCTGTCTGTACAGTTCTCCTACAGGGTGTTGGGGGATGAGGGTTATGGTTTATTACAGAGCTCTGTTGTGATTGGGAACTTGGTAGCATAAACTGATCCATTGTATCAACGGGTAGCATAATTATTCAGTTCTGTCCTCTTTTCATATGATGTGAAATAGCAATCTAAGGCAATTTCCTTATTGACACAAGTTTTGTTCAGAAGAGTTGTTACACTCCTAAACCATATAGCATTAAGCAATCTTGGGCTAATTTCATGTTTTTTATAGGAAGAAACTAAAACCTGTAGTATAATGTGATATAGATTGTTGCTCGGCAGATATGTAAGTAGACTGTAAGCATCATTACAGGATGTGATGTCAGATTGTACAGAGCCTCACGTGAGGAGTATTGTAGTGGCAGCCATAGATGATAGACTTTTGTAAATAAACTCCAGTTACCTTAACTCAGAGTACTCTCTTTATTTGGTACAGAGTGTATAGTAACCCCGATATTACAAAACCTATCTCTCTCTATATATAAAATATATATATTTATACACATTCTGTGCCAATCATGGCTTAGATCTTCAACTTCATTTTAATAAGATGTGTTTTGTGTAATTCAACTATGACTTCTACTCTGTTCGATTGATGGAAGTAAATATCTACTACGCCAGGCCACAGTGGGCTTTTTAATCCTCCTTCTCACTGTATTTTTTGTTCTCAAAGTTCCACCCTTACTTTTTGGGGTTTTTGTTGTCTTTTTCCTGGTGTTCTTGTTTTTTAAGTTCTGCACCAGATGTTGCAGTATTGCTCCCAATGCTTCTGTTTTTAAGTGTAGCTCAGGTATTTCCTCTTAACTCCTGCTTTCATTGTTTCTTTTTTTCGATTCTCATCCACAAGATGAGCTTGGAGGTGGCACATGGGGAAACAGGATGGAAACTAGAGAAAGATATGGGTTCAGGACTTTGGTAAGAGAGCTTGGGAGAGGTTTGGCTTGGACAGAAAGGGGAAGGAAGGCATGGAAGCAGCGAAGGCAGCTGAATGGATGGTCTCAATCTAGTGACAAAAATGTCCATGAGCTTCTTGTACTTGTTGGAGGTGAGGATGCAGGGGAGAGAGGTTTATGACAGTTGGTAGTTCTGAAAAGAAAGCCACAATTATCTTATCTCTCCAGATTGATCCTGGAGTAATGGCAATTTTTACATAGGATGCATGGCCATTCAGCCCAACAAGTCCATGTCGGCGCTTATGCTCCACTCGAGCCTCCTCCTATCCCTCCGCATTTAAATCTATCATTGTAACCCTCTATTCCCTTCTCCCTCAGAGGCTTGTCCAGCTTCCCCTTAAATGCATCTATATGATTCATTTCAACCACTCCCTGTGGTAGCAAGTTCCACATTCTCACCACTCTTTGGGTAAAGAAGTTTCTTCTGAATTCCCTATTGGATTTTTTGGTGACTATCTTATATTGATGGCCTTTAGTTCTGCTGCTCCCCACAAGTTGAAACATTCTCTCTGTATCCACTCTATTAAAACCTTTCATAATTTTAAAGAAATCTATTAGGTCACTCCTCAGCTTTCCTTTTTCAAAAAAAAGATCCAGTCTGTGCATCCTCTCCTGATGTGTATATTCATACATTTCTGGTATTATCCTTGCAAATTTTTTCTGCACCCTCTCCAGTGCCTCTATAATATGACGATCAGAACTGCATGCAGTACTCTAAATGTGGTCTAACCAAGGTTCAGTACAGGTTTAGCATATCTTCCATACTTTTCAATTCTATCTTTCTGGAAAGAGCCTCGTGCTTTGTTAGCTTTTTGTCATGTGTTACGACCAGGTGAGAAAGGTCTTTCTCTTTCAGCCTTCACCGGGTCTTACTGTAATGGTTTTAATTTTAAACACATTGTGTTTTGAGCTCCCCCTTGGTGAATCCTTGTTCACTGCTTTCCAATTATTCCAAAGAAATAAGCATAAATAGGCTTTCTTAGGTTTAAAGAAGAAAAGTGAAATGTATTAAAACTTAAACTCTAATTCGGTTAACGCCTACGGATACACACCATGCCCCACGCTAGTTTGCATACGTGATATGCACATGCAAATAGAGACAGAAAAGAGCAGAAGAAAAATAAGGTAGAGAGGTTTGAGGCAAACTCTGAAGAGGGTTTTTGTTACTGTGCTTCAAGCTCGCTGTAGTCTTTGCTTGTAGGTAGATCTTCCTTTTTGTTGGGGCCCAGTATTCTTCTTAAACCTTGTTCACTGTAGAAGACTTTTCTCTCTTGGGGTTCATATGTCTTCAATGGATTCCAAAGCTGGTGAGAGAGATGAGAGCAGACAAGAGAGAGCTGTTCTCAATCCAGGAGTCAGGAGCTTTCTCTTTTCAAACACTGTTTCGCCAATTTAAAACTCCCCTAGTTGGCCAGCAGGTGGTGACGTGACCAACTGGTTTGACCAGGTCTCTTCTGTGCATTGGAGCAGGGACTAGTTCCTTTGTTCCAACACTGTCTGCTAATATGAAAAAAATGTCTTTCCAGCCAGGACTGGCAACCCCTTGTAATAGGCCTTCTTTTCTTCCCAGTAACAATTTAAAAATTTAATGTCCATGTGGCGAAATGTATGTGCCTCATTCTTGGCAGGTGGAAGCTTGCATGACATCTGACATTGCACAACTTTTAGTGAATGGTGTATTTGTACTCCGAGATCCCTTTGTTTCTCTACCCCACCTAGACTTGCACCTTCCAAGAAGTATGTGACCTTCCTATTCTTCCTATCAAAACTATCTGCTTCATTTGCCAACTGTTTTCCCATTCTACAAGTGTATTAATGTCCTCTTGAAATTTGTTGCAATTCTCCTCAGTATTGACTATCCCCACCACCCCCCCCACCCCCCACCCAATTTGGTGTCATTAGCAAATTTAGAAATTGTGTATTTGATTCCAAAGTCAAAATTGTTAATGTAAATTGTGAACAGCAGTGGTCCCTGCACGGATCCTTGTGGAACACCACTTCCCACCTTCTTCCACTCTGATTAACAACCCTTTACTCCCTGCTTTCTGTCTTGAAGCCAGCTAGCATCCATTCTGCGCTTGTCCCCTGACTTCGCATTTTCTGACTGTATTCATTTGTCTATTATGGGACACCTTATCAGAAGCCTATTGAAAATTCAGATAAACTACATCTACTGCATTACCATTGTCTACTCTCTCTGTTACCTCCTCAAAGAATTCAGTCATGTTGCTTAAGCAAGTTTTTTCTTTTTGAATCCATGCTGACCATTCATTGTTAAATTTCTCTTTTCTAGATATTCTTCAATTCTCTCTTTTAGTAGGGTTTCCATTACTTTTTCCACCATTGATGTTAAGCTGACTGGTTTATAATTCCCTGGGCATGTTCTATCCCTCTTAAATATAAGAATTACATTCGCTATCCACCAGTCTTCTGGCACTTCACCTTTTGCTAATGAATTACTAAGTATGTGTAGTAATGCATCTACTATCTCTTCCCTAGATTCTTTTAAAATGTGTGAATGCAATCCATCCAGACCAGCGGCTTTATCCTCTCTGAGTTTAATTAGTTCATTCAATACATCCCTTTTTGTCATATCTACCTGTTCTATATCCCTGGCAAATATCGAAACAATTGATTATTTAATATTTCTGTCATCTCTGTATTGTTACCTGTGGTATTTTCCTGTCTATCTCTTAATGGTCCAATTCCCGTATCAGCCTTCCTTTTATAATGATGTGCCTGTAAAATATTTTACTATTTTGTGTTATATTCCTTGATAATTTAATTTCATAGCTCCTCTTTGCCTTCCTAATTTGTTTTTATTTATTAATTCTTCGGATGTGAGCATTGCTGGTAAGGCCAGCATTTATTACCCAACCCTAATTCCCTTGAGAAGGTGGTGGTGAGCCTCCTTCTTGAACTTTTTGACTTCTCTCTTAATCCCTTTGTATTTTCTCTTATTTTGCACTCCTCTGCTGTTTATGTACTTAATGTATGCCTCTTTCTTAATCTTCAATTGTTCCCTTAAATCTATATTCATCTGTGGAGTCTCACTAGTGTTTAGTTTGTTCTTTCCTTTAGCGGAACTTGTACTCTGTTGAACACCGTTTTAAACATTTCCCATTGTTCTACAAGGTTATTTGTCAATATTGTTGCCATTTTATTTTCCCAAGTATATTTTCAGCCCCTCAAAATCAGCATTTCTCCAATCTTTTAACCTGATTTTTGTCATACTTATGTCCTCCTCAATTATCAACTTAAAGCTTATATTATTATTGTTACTATTGCCTAGATGTTTGCCTACTTTTACTTCTCTTATCTGCTCTGGTCCATTGCCCATTACTAGATCCAATAGTGAATCTTCCCTTATCGGGGTTTTTACATATTAGGTTAGAAAGGAGTCCTGTACACAAAGTAGGAACACCATTCCCTCATCCCTTTTACCTACCTCTTCGGTCCAATTAATATTGGGATAGTTGAAATCCCTCAATTATTATTCTATGTTTTTTTCTCAATTTCCTAATTTGTCTGCATATTTCTTCCTGCACCTTCCTCCTACTATTTAGTGGTCTGTAGACTATATCTATTAGTATGATTGATCCTTTATTATCTTTTATCTTTATCCATATGGATTCTATTTTTGTCTTGCTGATAGCTGCGTCCCATTTTTCTCCTGACAATGTGTTATATGTTATCGCTAATAAGTACAGCTACTCCACCTTGCTTTGGAATACTCAGCATTTTCCATTTTTTGTTCAGAATTCCAGCATCTGCATTATTTTGCTTTTATTTCTCCATTTTCCTTGTCTGTCTTTTCTAAATTATTATGACCTACAATGTTGAATTCCTAGTCCTGATTTTTCTGTATCCATGTGCAGTCCAGACACACAACCTGTTCTTCCATATCTTCGACTAGACTTATTTTATTTATTTAATTGGTTAAAGTATTTATTCAATGATTATTTGTAGTTATATTAAGTTGTTTAACTAGTTAAGCACCGCCCCACCCCCAACAGGCCCAACAGGAGGCTGCCAGGTCTCACCTGGCGGCATCTCCATGCAGCAGCAGGCCTCTCTGTCTTCCATAAAATCAGAGCGAAGGCAGGAGGCTCCACTTAAGTGGCCATTAATTGGCTTGGGGCAGGAAGGCAGTCCTCAGCTGTCCCCACCCAAGACAAAATGGCAGGGTGCCAGGACTACGTTGGGCACGCCACCCCTTGCCATTTTGTGTGCCCCCCATCTCCGCCTCCATTCTCATCTCCATGGGCAGGATAAAATCAGCTTATGGTATCATATCAATGGCACAAAATTGGGATAGAAATTGGCCTCATTGTGTCTACTTTACAAGAGGAAAATGGGTGAAATGAGGCACAATTTCAAGGACCTACTCTGAAATCCCTCTAGAGGGGAATGGGTGCCCCAGTAATGCTAGTATGGCAAAGGAAAATATGGCGGAATGATAGTGGATAGCCAATCTGCTACTGCCTGTTTGTGCCCCTGCTAAAGTTGAATTTTACCCTCACTCCATCCCAACCACCAGCCCCCCACCCCCCCGCCCCCGCCAACACCGTTTCTGGCAATCACTTTGAGGATAGACAGGCAGGTGGAAGCTCTGTTTTGCTGCATGTTTAGTTGAGCTATGGCATTGCGAGAAGACATTACAAATTTCCCACAAATAAATAATTGACTTGGTTTTTAACACTTAGCTGTCAAGAATTCAAGAGCAGACAGCAATGTCTCTCCTCAGCACTTTACCTACAACGACGTCTTTACTGTTTTCTTCTCTCTAAATTATTGATCCCCTGGTTGAAGTCTTGTGGTTTTTGATCTATAGCACTAACTATGAGAAGTTGTTATGCTACACTGTTTCTTTGGGAATTAATTGATTTAAGTGGCACCTTTACTTGTTAGGGGCAGTGAGCATTAAAGCTGCAGTCTCTCATTGGAATCAGATTTTGTGAACATTTTCAAACAAAATGATTTTCTTCACATTGTTACGACCACGTGAGAAAGGTGTCTAGGGGTCCTTTTGAGCCTTCACCTGGTCTTACTGTAACAGGGTTTTGTTTAAACACACTATGTTTTGAGCTCCCCCTTGGTGAATCCTTGTTCACCGCTTTCCAATTATAAGGCAAAGAAATGAGCACAAACAGGCTTTCTTAGGTTTAAAGAAGAAAAGTGAAATTTATTAAAACTTAAACTCTAATTCGGTTAATGCCTTTGGATATACGCCACGCCCACGCTAGCATGCATACGCGATACGTGCATGCAAATAGAAACAGAAAAGAGCAGAAGAAAAATAGTGGAGAGGTTTGAGGCAATCTTTGGAGAGGGGTTTTTATTACTGTGCTTCGAGCTCGCTGTAGACCTTGCTTGTAGGTAGATCTTGCCTTTTGTTGGGGCCCAGTATTCTTCTTAAACCTTGTTCACTATAGGAGACTTTTCTCTCTCGCTGTTCATATGTCTTCAATGGATTCCGAAGCTGGTGAGAACGAGATGAAAGCAAACAGGAGAGGCTGCGGCAAGCCAGCCACAAGAGGTCTTGTCAGTCCAGGAGCAAAACAGTTTTCTGCCTTCAAACACTGTTTCTCGAATTTAAAACACCCGTAGTTGGCCAGCAGGTGGTCACATGACCAACTGGTTTAACCAGGTCTCTTCTGTGTTTTGGGGCAGGGACTGATTCCTTTGGTCCAACACTGTCTGCTAGTGTGAAAAAAATGTCTTTCTAGCCAGGGGCTTGACAACCCCTTGTAATAGGCCTTCATTTCTTCCCAGCAACAATTTTAAAATTTAATGTCCATGTGGTGAAATATATGTGCCTCATTCTTGGCAGGTGGGAGCCTGCCTGACACCTCCACACCCAGAGGAATGAAATGTGATTTGAAAAAAAAATGGCGCATTCATTAAAAGGTTTGTAGAGAAATATAAGATACAGAAAGAAAAACCATGCATTTCTCTCATTCATTTCCATGCATTCATAAATTTTAAAGCTTATTAAAATTGTCTGTTCTGGGTGTCAATGCTGCTTTAATTTCCCCTGTTTGGCATCCCAGTGACCATGTGGTTCTTTGGGGAAGCTTTTCTTCAGTGTACCCATTGCCATGACTGCCTAGGATCTTGGTTCCTGCTTAATTTTTTTTCAGGAGACTTAGTAGTGGGTGGGTCTATCCTGAACTCTCAGCTTTGCTGAGTCATGCAAAGGCTTTTGACTTCAGGTCTTTTCCTCTGACTGTGGGGGAAGATTCTTTGTTAATCTCCCCATTGTTCTCTGGGACATTCCTGCCTGCAGGTATTTGTGCAGACTTGAGTGCATGCTCCTGTGGCACTTTGACTAGGTGAGGCATCACCCTCATGGTTTCCCTGCCCCCTAGAGGTCTCTCTTTGTCTCTGCAGGTTCCTGTAAATGCTGTTAGCAACTTTGGTGGGGTGCTTCTGGAGTCTGCATTTACGTAGCAGGATTTGGGGTCTAACTTTTCAAATTTTTCAGGGTTGGCTGACTGGACAGTAGGGGTTTTCATCCGGGATTCCTCCCGGACTTCCTTTAACCTGCCCTCTTGGTCACTTTTTCCCCTTCTCTTTCTGAACTTTTGCCAACCATGTGCCTGCATGTCCCCTTTTGTTCGCGGCAGGAGTCCCTTACAGTTCACCAGCCCTCTGCTGGAGGGTCCTCCTAACACCAGTACAGGACTCAGGGGTGCAGGTTTCACTGTAGGTTGGGGTTTCCCCTCAACCTAGCACATGTGGTACTCATGTCCTGCAGTACTCCAGCACATCTTTGTGGAGTTTTGGCCAGTCAAACTACTATCTTATGTGGACTTGGTCTTTCATGTAGCGGCATGTGCAGCCACTGTAGTCTCTTGGGCCCTTCTTAATTTTTCTCCCCGGTACCTCTGTGGCACCACTAACTGGTGAACTACTGTCCACTCCCTGCCCTCACGTCTGTGAGGAGAACTCCATTTCCTCATCAGTACCTCATTCTTTAAATAGTAGCAATCCGGGACTCTGTCTCCTTCACTTTCAGACTGGGCAGCCTGTGCTAACTCTTGCAATACTGGGTCGGCTCGCTGAGCCTCAGCTAGGGAAAATCCATTTTATTCATTCGCTGGGTCTCCTAGCTTTCTAAAGAAAGTCTCAGTCAGGCAGACCTCATGGTCTTCTGCCTGCAGTGTCAATTCAGTCTCCTCTGGGACAGCTGGTTTAATCTTGGGCTGATCCACAGCACATTCAGGGAAACTGCAGGGAACCATCTCCTGCCACAGCCCTGTCTCTCTGACCTCTTGCGGTCTTTCTTTCACTACTGGAGGGGCTACCACCTTCACCCCTGCCAGATCATTATCTAGGAGCAGGTTAACCGCGTCCACAGGCAAACTAGGGACAATCCCTACGGTTACCTGTCCCGAAACTAGGTCGCACTCCAAGTGGTACAGGTATACACTGCCCTCCAATACCATTCACCACCATTTTGATGTTCACTGCACTCTATGGGGGAAAGGTCAGGCCTTTTCCCGGTAAAAGGGATCTTGTGGCCTCTGTGTCCCTGAGAATCACTATGGGCTTGCTTGCCACACTCGAGGGGTATGGGGTTACTTTCCCTTCAGACACAACACCCTGATAACCTTCAGGAATCCTATTAACTTTTCCTGCACTAGCCATAGTAAGCTTCCTAGGTTGCACTCTTACTGCAGTTAAAGCCACAGCTTGTTCTGCTGGGCTTTCCATTAGGGTCCCATCTTCACTGAGTGGGTGTGCCTTGATTAACCCTACCAGTTTTCCCTTTAGTTTCCAGCAGTCAGATTTTAACTGCCCTGCCTTATTACAATGGAAGCACACAGGTCTCCAGGTCTCACTCTTGCTCACAGCACCTTCCTTTTTGACTGGAGGAAGGTCCCCTGTGTCTCCTGCTTTCTGTTCTCTCCCAGGACTGCCTGGGCTTCTATCACCTTCCCACCCTTTGTCCTTTTCGGATTTGTGGGGGTGACTAGGAAAGGTTCTCCCCGGGAAACCGACTTATAAATTCAGGCAAATTCATCAGCCAGAATGGCTGCTTGCCGGGCTCCCTAAACCCACTGCTCCTCTATATGGGTCTTTATTGAGAATGGGAGATAGTATTTAAATTCCTCTAACAGAATCACTTCTCTGAGATTCTCATAGCTGAGCTGTACATTAAAAGCCAGCTGCTTACTTCTTTCAAACTCCAGATAAGTTTGATCAGTTTGCTTTTTGAGGGTGCTAAACTTTTGGCGATAGGCTTCGGGTACTAATTTACATGCCCCGAGGATAGCATTTTTGGTCAGTTCATAATCTGATGAACTCTCATCTGGCAACAAGGAATAAACCTCTTGGAGTTTTCCAGTTAGCTTGCTTTGTAGTAAAAGAGACCAGCTCCCAGGTGGCCATTTTAGCTGCCTTGTCAGTTTCTCAAAGGGCACAAAAAATGCCTCCACATTGTCCTCTTTGAATTTTGGGATTAGATAGACGGGTTTTAGCAATTTTGTACCCAGCCATTAATTATGCTCCTCCATATTGACCATGCTTTCAGTGGGGTTACTCTGTCACCCCCTAGTTAACGCAAGCCGCTTCAGCTCTCTTTCTTCGGATTCTTTCTGGAATATTCTTTCTCTCTCGCTCCTGTCTCTCTCTTTCTTTCTCCTGTCTTTCTGTTTCTTCACGTTCCTTCTGGAAGACTCTTTCTTTCTCCCTCTCCTGCCTCTCTCTCTTTTTTCCCCGTCTCTCCCTTTCTCTTTCCCTTTCCCTGTTTCTTCAAGTTTCTTTTGTTCCAATTGTATCTTTGCTAGCAGTACCCTGTCTGGGTCTACTTCTAACACTGCTTCTGCCTCTTCAGATTCAAAGGAAAAATGGTTGGCCACTAGCCTTAGGAGTTCAGACTTCCTAGCCTTACCACATACAGTGTTCCCACACTGCTCAGCCATTTTTCTCAACTCCTCCATTGACAGTGCTTTTAACGTATCCCAAGTTACATCACCCTGGCTTGGAGAGCTACTAGCGTCAGTTGCAGACATGTTAGTATTCAATCACACACAACCACAAGAAAACTTGTGTAAATCTTGCTTTTTTTTTGACTGGGAACAATTTGGCTTCCCACTTCCAATTTCTCTCGTTGGTCTGTGGGTAAAATTCCAGATGCTAGCACCCAACTTTCTGTTATGACCAGGTGAGAAAGGTGTCTAGGGCCTTTTAGCCTTCACCTGGTCTTACTGTAACAGAATTTAATTTTAAATACATTGTGTTTAGAGCTCCCCCTTGGTGAATCCTTGTTCACCGCTTTTCAATTATAAGGCAAAGAAATGAGCACAAACAGGCTTTCTTAGGTTTAAAGAAGAAAAGTGAAATTTATTAAAACTTAAACTCTAATTCAGTTAATGCCTATGGATATATGCCACGCCCACGCTAGCTTGCATACGCGATACGTGCATGCAAATAGAAACAGAAAAGAGCAAAAGAAAAATAGTGGAGAGGTTTGAGGCAATCTTTGGAGAGGGGTTTTTATTACTGTGCTTCGAGCTCGCTGTAGACCTTGCTTGTAGGTAGATCTTGCTTTATGTTGGGGCCCAGTATTCTTCTTAAACCTTGTTCACTATAGGAGACTTTTCTCTCTCGCTGTTGATATGTCTTCAATGAATTCCGAAGCTGATGAGAATGAGATGAAAGCAAACAGGAGAGGCTGCGGCAAGCCAGCCACAAGAGGTCTTGTCAGTCCAGGAGCAAAATAGTTTTCTGCCTTCAAACACTGTTTCTCGAATTTAAAACACCCGTAGTTGGCCAGCAGGTGGTCACATGACCAACTGGTTTGACCAGGTCTCTTCTGTGTTTTGGGGCAGGGACTGATTCCTTTGTTCCAACACTGTCTGCTAGTATGAAAAAAATGTCTTTCCAGCCAGGGGCTTGACAACCCCTTGTAATAGGCCTTCTATTTTTTCCAGCAACAATTTTAAAATTTAATGTCCATGTGGTGAAATATATGTGCCTCATTCTTGGCAGGTGGGGGCCTGCATGACGACATGCTGTCAAGTTACTGGGAAATCCTAAACAAGAAAAGCATAGTAAAATTGTCAATCATTATTCTTTCTATAACTGTTCTGGAATGCAATTAATTAATTTTCGGAGGAAAACCAACTGACCTTTAAAAATCTTGATCTTAATTTTAAGGAATGATAAAAGGACTATTTCCAAGATCACGCAGTCACACTAGTTGCAGAAAATGGTGTTTGGGAAATTATGGGCCCACAGTGCCTTATTTTACAGTAAGATGGCACCAATAAAGGAGTATCATGCCCTGTGTGTTATTGTGTTGAAGAGCCTGGCAAAAATAAAATATGGCATTATGGTTTTCTGCAGAACTCATCTTTTACTGGGAAAGACATATTAACATTGTGCGGGGTAGATTATCAAAGCAAGTAAACAGACAGTTTCCCGCAAGCCCCTCAGAAGAGGTTTCACCAAGTAACTGAGAATTTTCTCTTTATTCCTTATGCTGTTTTTGAAGAATAGCCCGAGATAAATGAAAGCTATTCTTTCTTACCAAAAGGTTTAACAGATAGTCTGCAGAAAGCATGGAAGATTGGTCGACCTGGAAATTAGTTAAAGAGTGCAAATTGAATTGCATGTTTTTAGGGCATTAGCAGGTATTTGGAACCTGCACAATGAATGAGTAATTGATCATAAGCATTCAGTACAATAGACCTCAGGTATTGTGACTTCGATCACAAGTGATTGACTGCAGTGTCTTCAGAATGCCCTTAGACAGCATAAGAACGGTGGAATGCTCCTGTAGTATTTAATTTTGGCAAAAACATCTGAACACTATGGGCAAACTCATGTGTGAGAGCTCCTCTTGGAGGTCTGTAGAAACAAAAGATTTAACTATTCGTTTCAAAAGATCTGCTGCAGGTCGGCAGATCAGAGACAGTAAAAAAAACATGGACCTTCTGATAATGAAATCATGGAATGTGGCTGAAAAATCAGGTTCATAGGCCTTTGGTCTTTGATCGAATATGTGCCTCAAACACAAATCCAGTAATTTTCTGGTTGGGTTATGTTGACAACAATGGAGACTGTTGATGCTTGAGAGCAAGGATATCGTTCGGATATATTTTCTGACAACGAAGCTCAAAAATACCTGCTTTACGCTCTAGCCTGTTTATTTTAATTGGGTTAATGCCTGTCTAAAAATAGCTAACTAAGTAATGTAATCTTTGTACATTATAAGCTCAGAAATGAAAAACAGCCCAATAAAATTTTGTGTACAAAATGCAAATGTCTCTGCAGCACAATTTTCTAATTTTTTGTCTGGGATTGTGCTGTTAACCAAATAAGTCTATTTCAAATAAACCTAACAGGAACCTCAGCAGGGTCTTAAAGGGAAATAGCCTTGTGCTGTACTTTCTATTTCTCTTATTTATTTTTGGTTGTACAATAAAGGAATCCCATTCGTGTCTGATAAGTCATCCGAAAGGAGATTGTAAGTGATAGATTGGTCAAACATTGGCACAATAGAAATAGATGAAAATGATCTCTTTCAATATAAAGGTTCATAGTGTAATATTCTGATGCAAGTAAATCTTAGAATATCTGAGAGATTGACGGTTACAGGAACAGGAGTTTATTCACATGCGCCTGAGATTTATGGTTTCCACTTACACTCTACACGAGGTTCTGTACAAGTTCTATTACATCACTTCCTGTGATGACACTCACAGGCTATTTATATATTCTACCCAGTAACAACCCTATATTATGTTATACTACATCTCCCCCAAGTCTTTGACTTCTCTTAGAATGTTAACCCGCTGTGGCATTTTTACAAGTCTGTCATAATGCGTTCTTCTCTCTTTAGAAGATGCCTGGGGTTTTGAGACTTTAAGTTCTTCCTTCTCATTCTTTTGTATTTCAGTAGAGCTATTTAATGACTCAAGTTCTTCACTCAGGTTGTCCTTTGGGTTGATGGCTGATTGCAGCTCTATGTGTTCATCAACTTCTTGGGATGATTGTTCCTCTTGCTGCTTCTTTGGTATAACCACCAATGGACTGCTGTTTCTTCTTTTCATCCCTTGATCAGTTTGGACAATGTATGATTGTGGATATGGTGATTGTTCTGTTACTTCTTCATACCTTCTCTGATCCCTAACCCAAACTGATTCTCCGGGTTGTATGGCTGTCAAGTTTTTGTTCTGTGATGTCTGTCATAAATCTCGGATTGAATAGATCTTCCTCTATCTTCTCTCTCCAACACTTTTTCCAAGTCTTCTGCACTAACTTGAGGCTTAAGCGTTCTTGGAAGCATAGAAAGTTGTGTTCTTAACCTTCGTCCCATCAACAATTCATGTGGGGCTAAACCATTAGTTTAGTTTAGTTTAGAGATACAGCACTGAAACAGGCCCTTCGGCCCACCGAGTCTGTGCCGACCATCAACCACCCATTTATACTAATCCCACATTCTGAAGTGTCGCTCGATAACTTGTGCTAATTGAAAACCTTCATTCTTTTTAGTAAAGATTTCACAGTCCTTACACTTCTCTCGGTTTTGCCATTTGCCTGAGGATACCTCAGTGATCTAGTGATGTAAGTAAAGCTACATGCTTCTCTGAACTATGTGAAATATTCGTTCGTGAATTGTGGCCCATTGTCAGATATCAACATGTCAGGGATCCCGTGCGTTGCAAAGATTTCTCTCAAGAACATAATTACAGCTTCTGAGCTCTGACCTTGTAGCTGCTTCATTTCGACCCACCTCAAATAGTAACTAACAACAATTACAAATATTTTATTCTTATGCTTGAAAAGATTCACACTTAGATGTTCCCATGGTCTAGATAGAAAAGATGATGACATTAGTGGCTTTTTCGTCTCATGATGAATAATAGCACACGTGATACACCTCGATATCATCTCTTCAATTTCTTTCAATATACCAGGCCACCAAACTAACTGTCTTGCCCTGGCTCTGCACTTTGTTATTCTTAAATGTCCTTGGTATAATCTTTCCACAATCTCTAATTTTAGCATCCTGGGGATAACTAATCTCTTGTCAAATATCAACAAATCAACGACAATACTCAAGTGACCTTGCTGCTCATAATATTGCCTTAATATTGGGTTGTGTGACATGTACACTGGCCATCCATGCAAGCAATATTCTCTAATTGGTGTCAGTACTTCATCTTTTTGAACCTTCCTGATTTCACTCAATTGCTGGGTTGTAGCAGGTAAATACGCTGTAGTTGTTAGAGCAAACACTCTATTTGCTCAAAAAATAGAACGTTACCTTCTTCAGTCCTGCTGATGTAATTCATGATAATGCACCCGCTGTTATTTGCTGTTTCCCAGGAACATATTTAGTTTTAGCGTTGAATCTCATCGTGTTCCTGCTCACTGGCACCATGAATCAACGCATCAACAATGTGGCAGATAATCCCATTTAATCCTTCCAGGATTCTGGACATTGTTCTTTGGACAATTTCCCAGTGCTGACCTAATTCCAAAAGGTAATCTGTTAAAACAGAATCTTTCAAATGGTGTTATAAAACCAGGGTGGCACAGTGGCGCAGTGGTTAGAACCGCAGCCTCACAGCTCCAGCGACCCGGGTTCAATTCTGGGTACTGCCTGTGTGGAGTTTGCAAGTTCTCCCTGTGTCTGTGTGGGTTTCCTCCAGGTGCTCTGGTTTCCTCCCACAGCCAAAAGACTTGCAGGTTGATAGGTAAATTGGCCATTATAAATTGTCCCTAATATAGGTAGGTGGTAGGGGAATATAGGGACAGGTGAGGATGTGGTAGGAATATGGGATTAGTGTAAGATTAGTATAAATGGGTGGTTAGTGGTCGGCACAGACTCGGTGGACCGAAGGGCCTGTTTCAGTGCTGTATCACTAAAAAAAAAGTCGTCAATACTTTAGATTCTTCACCCAAAGGTACTTGTCAAAATCCACTGTTAGCATCTAATTTGTTGAAAATCGTGCTTTTCCCTAGCTTTGCCAAACTCTCTCACCCACTTATGCCATTGGACGTATTTCTGTCTCTACTGCCTTGTTTAATTGCATAAGGTCTAGGCAAATTCGAATGGACCCATTTGGTTTCTTCACTGGAACCATAGCTGAGCACCATCCTGTAGGTTTTGTAACAGGTGAAATGATTTCTTGTTTGGTCATTAACTCAATTTCTTTCTTAACTTTCTCTAAGATTGGGTGTGGAACTTTTCTCAGTGTATATAAACGCAATGGTTCTACATCCTTTCTTAATGTGATGTGATAGGCTGTTTTTAGTTTTCACAATCCTTTGAATAATTTAGGGAATTCAGTCCTAAAATTCCTTGGCAGTTACTCTATATCTTTGAGCTCTTCAACTCTGCATATTAACTGTAAAACTATGCAAGCTTTTCTGCATAATAGAGAGAAATTCTGATTCTTGGTAATATACAATATCGCAGGAATTTCTTTTCCTTGGTAACTGAGAATTGTTTTTGAAATTCCTATTACCTTCAGCTCAATGCCTCCAGGTTTCTACAGTTATTTACCTTAGATCTGATGCTTACTTTTCTCAGCCATGGTTCCGTGTCTGCCAGTACTGAAACTGCTGCTCCAGTGTCCAGTTTGAGTCTTGTCTGATCGCATCCTACAAGAATCTCTGCCGTCCAAGAATCTTCACTTGCTCTGTGGATTTCTCCTAGAAATAGTAATTCAACACATTGTACATCCTGTACTTTATTAACTTTTTTCTTTGGATTTCCCTTTTATATTTTGCAGCACAGGTTTCTTACTGCAGCATACCAATAGGAAGTGCCCCCTCTTTTTACATACGAAACACTCCGCTTCTCTGACTCAGCCACACCTACTGCTGCTGCCTCTAGATGCCCTTCCCACCTTTCCTATCTTTGACTGCCATTTTTCACCATCACTTTCTTTCAGTATTCAATGGAGTCTGCTACTTTTGAGATCGGACTCTCCCTGTCTCCTCGAACAACAACATGGTTACATTTCTAACCTCTACTTGCCTGCTTATCTGAATCACCTTGGTTAATGCAAGATCATCCCTCAACTGCAGATGGTCGAAGAGAGCATTGTCTGCCACTTCGACCATGATCCTATCTCTAATTAACTCTTCCCGCAAACTGCCATATTCACAATCTTCAGCAAGCTTATATAAGTCGTTGATACTTTCTCCTGTCTGCTGAGACCGTTTATTGAATTTGGCACGCTTGATGATCATGCTTTTTCTTATATTAAAGTAAGACTCCAGACCCATAAGAACCTCCTTGTATGTAGCTTTTTTATTGGCTTTATGCTGTGTTATGAGGATGTTGTCCACATACTCTCTCATGGCATATAATAACGTACTGACCTGCTCCTTCTCTGGCTGCTGCATGAGACCCGTTGCCGTACGGTACCTAGTAAATCTTCAGAACCATTTCGGCCACACCTCTGCTTGGTTCTGTCCAGCTACTTTCTCGAAGTTGTCTGGTAAGGGCAGTGAATTTTCCATTTCTTCTTCAGTTTACCGTTGCCACCCTGCCATATTCTGATGCTAGTTAGTCTGATAACAGAATATCTGAGAGATTGACGGTTACAGGAACAGGAGTTTATTTACAGGCATCTGATATCTGTGGCTTCCACTTTCAGTCTATACAAGGCTCTGTACAAGTTCTGTTACATCACTTCCTGTGATCACACTCACATATTTGCATATTCTGCCCAGTAACAACCCCATATTACATTATACTACACATAAAAACTCAGAGCCCTAGCCCGAGCCCTAACTTCAAGCCATAGAGCTATTAATGAAGTTGAACAATCTCCATCTGAAGAGAAATCAGAAAACTTTCTTGGTGAGATCAAAGACTCCAATCATGCATTCTGGACTGCAGATATATAGGTCAATGGTCATATCACCAACTTTAAACTCGACACTGGAGCAAGCAGAACAATTTTATCAGACAACGAACCGTGGTTATTGACACATTGCTTGCAACCAATCGACACTCTGTTACACAGTCCAGGAGGGATTGAACTGAAAGCAAAGGGAAAGCTACAGGCAACACTCCAGTACAAGGGAAAGCAGATATTGGAAACACTGTATGTGGTACAAAATCAAGAATTTTCTCTTTCAAGTAGAAGAGCTTGTATAGATCTTTATCTTATTAGGAAAGTGAAATAAATTAGGCAGCAAGAATCCAGGAGTCACTTCCAAAAAGACTTGCTGAAATTATTTCCTGGTCTAGGAAGACCTAAGCCTGAATATAGTATTACATTGCGAAACCTGTATGGGCTGAACTTTACCAGCCTGCAACCCGCAACATCGAGAAGGGCCTGTCGCATATTACTGGCGATGGCGAGACCTTCATCTCCATATTAAAATGAAGCCTAATGAAATTCAAATTTACCTACCTATCGGCAGCGGCCGTCCCACTCCAATATTACAGTCGCCGTTCGTGCTCCGTGCGCCTTCGGAAGTTGCACGGAGTTCTGGGCAAGAACCTGGTGGGGAGGGGGGAACAATAGAATTTTCAGGGCAGGATGGATAGAGGAGCGGGGAACTCAATTTTAATTGGATGTGGGGTTGGTGGAAAGAGGTTGAGGGTCAAAGGGAACTAATTTCGGGGTGGGGGGGAGGTTCTGGATACTAATAAAAGTTTATTATGGGGGGAGATAGCAATTAATATATAAATTACCATGGGGGGGGGGGGAGATGGGATTTAGAGTTGAAATTTAAATTTCTTTTCATTTCCCGGAGATCGGAACCTTTAATTTTAAAAATGTTGCTGAGGGCTTGAAGCCCTCTAAAAATGGTGCCGGCGCCTGCGTGGTGGTGCCGGACGCCGTTGCTGGGGATGCAGCGGCCGCCCCCTTACCTTATTGGGGGCGGTCATTCTGCCTCCTCTATTTAAGTGAGCCCCTGTGCAAAATATCACGGGGGCTTCTCGGCGGCCGCTGAATGCGGGCACCGCGCTGAGTTTAAAGGGTGCCGCCACGGAGCTCGGTGCCTGAATAAAATTCAGCCCATATGTCTTTTCACGCCTAGGAAGATACCACATCCACTAATGAAGCAAGTCCAACTTCAGCTAGAAGAGATGACCAGGATGGGAGTCAGTTCTCCTGTCACGAAGCTAACAGAGTGGTGTTCGGGAATGGTTCCAGTTCCTAAACCTAACGGTACTCAGCACATTTATGTAGACTTAACCCAACTTAATAAGGCTGTCACACGAGAAATTCATCCGATGTCCTCAGTAGACAAAAGCTTGGCAAAGTTATCTAAAAGTATCGGGTCAGTGACCCTTCTTCGGAACCCTTCGGAAGAAGGGTCACTGACCTGAAACGTTAACTCTGCTTCTCTTTCCACAGATGCTACCAGACCTGCTGAGTGGTTCCAGCATTTCTTGTTTTTATTTCAGATTTCCAGCATCCGCAGTTTTTGCTTTTATCTAAAAGTATTATGTTCACAAAGCTTGATGCAAATAGTGGCTTTTGGCAAGTCCTTTTGGATAAGAAGTCAAGGTTGCTGACAACGTTCATCACTCCATTTCTAAGATTCTGTTTTAATTGTTTACCATTCGGTATAACATCAGCTTCTGAAATATTCCAAAGAACTGTCAAACATTCTACAGGGCCTTAAAGGAGGTATATGCCAAATGGACGACATCTTCGTCCATGGTGAATCCATCAAAGAACATCACCTGAGGGTTAGAGCGGTTTTGAATTGTCAGGAAGAAGAAGGCCTGACACTTAATGAGAAGTGTGAATTCTTGAAAACATCCATTCGTTTCCTAGGGCACATTGTTAGTAGCAAGGGAATAATGGCAGACCTGCAAAAGATGAGTGCCATTAGTGAATTCCCAATTCCTACTTCTGTCCAAAATCTTCAATATTTTCTTGGAATGGTTAATCAGTTGGCAAAATTTCTGCCCAATCTAACGCAAGTTACTGAACAGCTATTAAAGAAAGCTCAAGCATTGTGTTGGAATGCACATCAGGAGCAGGCATTTCAAACGATCAAGGAAATGCTGATTTTGCCAGATACCTTAGCGCATTATAACCCCTCACTGACCACAATTGCAGCAGACACGTCATCTACAGGGTTGAGGGCAGTCCTATTTCAAGAACAGCCAGATGGATGTCCTAGACCGCTTTATTATGCATCTTGAGCATTGTCAGAGACTGAGATGGGAAACACCGTCATAGAGAAAGAAGCTTTCACGTTCATAACGGCTTGAAAAAAGTTTTCAGATTATATCATCGGCTTAAAGACAGACCACAAACCCCTAGTTTCCGTACTTGAGGGAAAGGAACTCACTAAAACGTCTACGAGAACCCAGAGATTCCTGTTGAGGCTAATGAGGTTCACGTATGAAATGGTATATGTACAGGGAAAGCTTCAAACATCAGCAGATGCATTGTCCAGAGCTACTGTTGACCATCCTACAGAACAGGATGTTAACTTCATTGAGTCATATTCTCAGTTCACTGCATCCCAATGGCTGGCAAGCTCAAAAAAACTCCAAGAAATTCATCATGCTCAGATGCAAGATGAGGAATGCATCCGTATTTGCTAATATTGCATGCAAGGGTGGCTACAGCAGTGTCCCAGTGATACGGTGATGAAAATCTTCTTTGAGTACGGAAAGCACTTTACTATTGTGGATGATTTGTTGGTATATGATGAGATGCTGGTGATTCGGGTCTCACTTTGGGCAGATATCTTGGACCAAATGCACCAGGGCCACATAGGTATCACCAAATGCAGAGCACAGGCTCAGCCATCCATGTGGTGGCCGGGAATATCTAGAGAATAGAAGAAATGCTTTCTAATTGCCAGATATGCGCAGTGCAGAGACCAGACCACAGGCAACCCCTTATTTTGACCCAATTTCCAACCAGACCACGGGAACATCTGGGGATAGATCTATTGATGTTTAATGGGAAATCCTACCTGCATGTTATTGATTATTTTTCAAGGTGGATCGAAGATCTTCTAAAGGGCAATTAGGGATGGGCAGTAAATGCTGGCCTTGCCAGAGAAGCCGGCATCCCAAGAATGAAAAAAAAAATCTGCAGTGTCACATAGCAGCTAGTCGGGTGGAAATGGTTATGAGCAGTAGTGTAAAATTGACTCTAGCAAATTGGCCATGTATTTTACAGCTCCCGATTATATTTTCCAGTTGTGGCGAAAACTGCACCTACCAAAAATGGGACATATTAATTTCATTATATGAAACATTTTGAACTGTTACTGGATTTGAAATAACTTGTTTAAAGAGTCAACAGCAGTGGCTGAAAACATAGTTGCACATTTGCATTCTAAAGGACAGTGGCTGGAAACATGGCTGCACATTTGCATTCTAAAGGACAGTTGAATAAGAGAGACAACGGAACTGCTCCCTGATTCAACTAACCAGATGGATTTTGATCAAGAGACATTGAATGTGTCAAAGGCCAGCATTCAACAACTCCCCCCCCCCCACCCACCCCCATCAACCCCACTGCGTGTCTTGCAAGCTTGGGGGAAAATCCACAAACCTGGCCAGGCAGGTTGTTCTAAATAAGGAACTAGTCACATGACTAACCTGCTGGCCAACTTGGAGTTTTTTTAATTGTGCCACACAGCTGGAGAACAGATTGCAACTGAACTTGAAGAGAGCACCTATTTCTCTCTTTCTCCCTCTCTCTCTCACGCAAGGTTCCAGGGACCCATGGAAGTAACTCCATTCTCAAGACAGAATACTCCTACAGCCTTCTGGTACCAGCTAAATAAGTGAAAGTTTGCACTGGGCCCCAACAAGAACTGCAAAACGTAACTGCAATCAAAGGCTTTACATCAGATCCTAAACGAGTAACTGAACTCCACATTATTTCAAACTTCTCCTCTTTAATTCTTTCTCTTCCTCTGTCTCTATTAGCGTGTATGTTTACCACGTGTGCACGCTAGCATGTTGTGTCGCGTATTTTTAGTAGTTTTAGCTGACTTAGAGTTTTAAGGTTAATAAACTTACACCTTTCTTGCTTAAATGGGCGGCACAGTGGTGCAGTGGATAGCACCGCAGCCTCACAGCTCCAGCGACCCGGGTTCAATTCTGGTTACTGCCTGTGTGGAGTTTGCAAGTTCTCCCTGTGTCTGCGTGGGTTTCCTCCAGGTGCTCCGGTTTCCTCCCACATGCCAAAGACTTGCAGGTTGATAGGTTAATTGGCCATTATAAATTGCCCCTAGTATAGGTAGGTGGTAGGGAAATATATAGGGACAGGTGGGGATGTGGTAGGAATATGGGATTAGTGTAGGATTAGTATAAATGGGTGGTTGATGGTCGGCACAGACTTGGTGGGCCGAAGGGCCTGTTTCAGTGCTGTATCTCTAAACTAAACTAAACTAAACTAAATCTAAGAAAACCTGTCTGGTTGATTTCTTTATCATTACAATTAGCAAACAGTGAGCAAGGATTCACTGAAGGGAAGCTAAAAATTAAACCCTGTTACAGCCAAACCAGGAATAGGCTGAGAAGGAAGCCCTAGACCCCGTCCTCACCTGGTCATAACAGAAATTTGGGTGCTCATCCAGATTGGACCCACAGACAGATGGGAAATTGGATGTGGGAAATCAAATTGATCCCAATCAAAAAGAGAAATCGTTTCAATACAGGTTTTCTTGTGGTTGTGTGTGCTAGAATACTAACATGTCTGCGACTGAAGCCAGTAACTCTCCAAGCCGGGGTGAAGTAACTTGGGATAAGTTAAAGGCACTGTCTATGGAAGAGTTCAGGAATATGGCTGAGCAGTGTGGGATCACTGTCCATGCCAAGGCTAGGAAGTCCAAACTTGTAAGACTAGTGGCCAACCACTTTTCCCTCAAATCTGAAGAATCAGAAACAGGGTTAGAAATAGACTCCAACAGGATATTGCTAGCAAAGCTACAACTGGAACTGAGGAAACTTGAATTAGCAGACAAGGAAAAAGAGAGAGGAGAGTGAGAAAGAAAGAACCTTCCAGAAGGAATGTGAGGAAAGAGAGCTGAGGCAGCCTGAGTTAACTAGGGGGTGACAGAGTAACCCCAGTGAAAGCATGGCCAATATGGAGAATAGTAATTCAGGGCTGGGTACTGAATTGTTAAAACTTTCCCAACTGATCCCAAAATTCAATGAGGGAGACGTGGACGCATTTTTGTATCTTTTGAAAAACTTGCAAGGCAGTTAAAGTGGCTGGCTAAGACTTGGACTCTCCTGCTGCAAAGCAAGTTAACAGGAAAGGCCCATGAGGTTTATTCCCTGTTGCCAGATGAGAGTTCATCAAATTATAAACTGACAAAAAATGCTATCCTCGAGGCATATGAGCTTGTGCCGGAAGCCTATCGCCAGAAATTTTGAACCCTCAAGAAGCAAGCTGATCAAACCTACTTGGAGTTTGAGAGAAGTAAGCAGCTGACTTTTGACCAGTGGTTGAGGGTTCTTAAAGTGCAGCTCAGCTATGAAACCCTCAGAGAGGTAATTCAGCTGGAGGAATTGAAAAACTCTCTCCCACTCTTCATAAAGACTCATGTAGAGGAACAAAAAGTTTATGGAGCAAGGCAAGCCGCAATTCTGGCTGATGAGTTGGTTCCCCAAGGAAAACCTTTCCTAGTCACCCCCACAGATCCGAAAAGGACAAGGGTGGGAAGGTGATAGATGCCTAAGCAGTCCTGGGAGAGAGATACAAGCAGGAGACACAGGGGGCCCTCCTCCAGCAAAAAGAAAGGTGCTGTAAGTAGGAGTGAGAACCGGAGACCTGTGTGCTTCCATTGTAATAAAGCAGGTCATCTAAGAGTTGACTGTTGAAAACTACACGGAAAACCTGTAGGGTTAATCGGGGCATACTCGATCAGTGCAGAAGAAAGGACCCTGATGGAAAGCACAGCTGAACAAGCTGTGGCTTTAACTGCAGCAGTAGTAAGGCCCAGGAAACATACTGCTGTGGATGCAAGAAAATTTAATAGGATTCCTGAAGGTTATCAGGATTTTGTGTCAGAAGGGACAGTAACCCCATATCCCTCGAGTGGGGCAGGCAAGCCCAAAGTAATCCTCAGGGATACAAGAATGAAAACAAGAAACGCTGGAACCACTCAGCAGGTCTGGCAGCATCCGCGAAAAGAGAAGCAGAGTCAACGTTTCGGGTCAGTGACCCTTCTTCTCCAGTTCCGAAGAAGGGTCACTGACCCGAAACGTTGACTCTGCTTCTCTTTTCGCGGATGCTGCCAGACCTGCTGAGTGGTTCCAGCGTTTCTTGTTTTTATTTCAGATTTCCAGCATCCGCAGTATTTTGCTTTTATCTCAGGGATACAGGGATCCCTTTTATTGGGAAAAGGCCTGACATTTCCGCCAGAGAGTGCAGTAAATGCCAGAATGATAGTAAATGATATCGGAGGGCACTGCACACCCATACCTTTACATCGGGTGCACTTGGAGTGTGACCTAGTTTCAGGACCGGCGACTGCAGGGATTGTCCCTAGTTTGCCTGTGGACGGGGTTGACCTGCTCCTAGGTAATGATCTGGCGGGGGTGAAGGTGGTAGCTTCCCCAGTAGTGAAAGAAATACCGCAGGAGGTCAGAGAGACAGGGTGGTGGCAGGAGACAGTCCCCTGCAGTTCCCTGAATGTGCAGTGAATCGGGACATGACCAAACCAGCACCCCCAGAGGAGACTGAATTGGCACTGCAGGCAGATGACCATGAGGTCTGTCTGCCTAAGACTTTCTTTCGAAAGTTAGAGGACTCAGGGAACAAATTAAATGAATGTTCCCTAGCTGAGGCTCAGCGAGCTTACCCAGTACTGAGAAAGTTAGCACAGGCTTCCCAGTCTGAGATTGAAGCAGAGGGATTCTCTGACTGCTACTATTTAAAGAATAAGGTATTGATGAGGAAGTAAATACTGCATGTGCCACAAATACGTCACAGCTTGCGACTGTAGCAGCTGCCAGGACTAAAGATGGCGCTGCTCAAAGAATCACAGAGATGAAACCTAACAAACACGTGGAAGAATACAATGGCCGGAGTGAGAGAGTGGAGCGGGCCTGGGAGAGCAGCGCGGGGGCCGGGAAGAGCAGCGCGGGGGCCGGGAAGAGCAGCGCGGGGGCGGGAAGAGCAGCGCGGGGTTGGGGAGAGCAGCGCGGGGGCCGGGAAGAGCAGCGCGGGGGGCGGGGAGAGCAGCGCGGGGAGACCAGCGTGTAGCGGTGCCGGGGGTGGGGGGGGAGAGAAAGAGGGGGGGAGAGAAAGAGGGAGAGGGAGAGGGAGGGGGAGAGGGAGGGGGAGAGGGAGAGGGAGGGGGAGAGGGAGGGGGGAGAGAGAGGGAGGGGGGGAGAAAGAGGGAGAGGGAGAGGGAGGGGGAGAAAGAGGGAGAGGGAGGGGGGGAGAAAGAGGGAGAGGGAGGGGGAGAAAGAGGGAGGGGGGAGAAAGAGGGAGGGGGAGAAAGAGGGAGGGGGGAGAAAGAGGGAGGGGGAGAAGGAGGGAGGGGTAAAGAAGGGGGGAGGGGGAGGGGACGTGGGGGGGGGAGGGGGATGGGAAGTGGGGGTGAGGGGGAGGGGAAGTGGGGGGGAGGGGAAGTGGGAGGGAAGGAAGGGGGAGGGGGAGGGGAAGTGGGAGGGAGGGAAGGGAGAGGGAGGAAGGGGAGAGAGTGGGGGGGGGGGGGGAGCAGCGGAGCGCCTTTTTCTGTGCATGCGCCATAAACACAACAGCAAAAGACTTACTGGCCAGTCCCTGGACCCGGTGACACCAAGGTCTTCGCACGCTCGCTCCCCGCGGCTCTCTACGGCCTCTCGCTTCCGGCCCTCTCCATTCAGCCGTTCCCTCCAGCTGCGGATGCCCAATCCAGTTGCTTCTCCCCTACTTCTCCACAGTACTTCAAGCATTGCAACTGTCTGGTCCCTGCATTTTGCATGCTCCCTCTCCCCACCCCTCCCCCTCTTCACCAACCCTCCCTCTACCCCCCTACCTCCACCCCTCCACCATAGTTGAATATCTGAAGTGCAGTTGCAAAGTCGGGGAAATAGCATGCAAAACAAAACCTCAACAATTCTGGGTTTAATTATTGAAAAGTTTTATTAAGTATCCGAGGAACTGCTGTGCATGGATACATGAGTGTTGTGTCCAGCATTCCCGTTAGACAGACAGGCCGAGTCTCTGCTATGCACAGCTAAAGAGATTGTTCCTGGAGAGCCTTGTGGTGAATAAACGCTTGGCTCTCTATTCCACTACTGTATTGTCCATGTGAAGAAGGCAAAGTCACAAGAGTCTGAGCTCAGTCTATTCTTGGTGAATGTTCCCCAAGCGCATCCCAATGTGCATTCCCAATTCATCCATAAATGCAATGTTCCTTTCCACATCGTGATGAGCTCCGCAGCATGATCCAGTCGCCTTCGTTGCTTGAATGCTGACCGTAAGTCTCGAGGATTGTTTTCTCGACGGCATGTTTTACATGAAAAGAAGAAAAGCAAATCAGAGTCAGAGCTTGCCTCCCTCCATCCACTGAAATTACTGTTGCGCACACCTTTTTAAGTTCTGCAGTGAAGGCACCAATTGATACCGTCGCCAATGAAACACTTATTACCCACCTCAGATGCAGGAATCATCACATCCTTGCGTCATCTCCTGCACTGCCTCCTTTGCTGGAATGCCGGCCTTAAGTGTCAAGGATTGTTTTCTCAAGGGCACATTTTACATGAAAGGAAATAATGAAAGAACATCAGTGTCAGAGCTTCCCTCCCTCCAATGAAATTACTGTTACGCATGCTTTATGCTCTGCAGTATAGGCCAATGAATCACTTAGTACCCACCTCAGCTGTAGGAGTCAGGATGATGTAACTGCCCCGATCTCGTGATGGTTCAATGCTGGTCTCAGGGAAAACATGAATGATGTGAGGGTGCTGGAAAAAGAAGCACATTTCTTTTGGACTATGAACATAAAGCAGGCCATTTAGCCCAGCTGTTCCCTGCTAGTGGTTATGCTACTCGTGCGTCTTCCCATCCATTCCCATTTAATCCTGCCTACTACTATCAGCATCATCTTCCATTTCTTTCACTCTTATCTACCTTTGTCTTAAAGCAACACTGAGGATGGAGAATGGTGTGGCTGCACTCCCACCTCACCAGTTGTGTACGCAGCAAGAGCATTCACATTTGTGCTACCACTGGACACGGCATGCTTGTTTCTTTTAGTGCTCAGTCTCTTCTTGCTGAATGTTCCCCAAGTGCTTGACCCCTTTGGACGCCTTCTCTGCTTGACAGGCAGCAGCTGGCAATTGCGGAGTCTCACAAGGCTCTGCATGGTTGTTTCAAGGGCGGATGGGGAAACATGTGGCTGTGTGTCCACGTGCACTGCTCGGATGGGTGCAGGAACAGGTAACTGTGTAACCGAACAGCAAGGAGAGGGTACTGCAGGTGGGGGAAGTGGAGCTTTGAACAGACAGGCGTATGTATGGTCCATCAGATCATTGGGCCAGGGGGTGAAACGCTCAGGATCCATGGATTGTGGCACGCGACTGATATCCAGCGCATGGCCACCTCCATCCGAAGGTGCTTCCGGGCAATTGTTGGGCAAATTAATTGGCTCCATCTCATCAGCCAGTCCTTGTGTTTATGGCGCATGCACAGAAAAAGCCACTCCCCTTCCGCTCCACTGCTCCCCCCCGACCTCCCTTCCCCCCTCCCTCCCGACCTCCCTCCCGACCTCCCTCCCTTCCTTCCTCCTTCCCTCCCCTCCTTTCCCCCCTCCCTTCCCTCCTTCACCCCCCTCCCTTCCCTCCTTCTCCCTCCTCCCTTCCCTCCTTCCCTCCTTCCCCCCCCTCCCTTCCCCCCTCCCGTCCCCCCTCGAAATGTTTTCAGACCAACTTAACAACAGGGACTGGAGCACATGTGGTGCTCCAGACAATGTAAATATTTTCAGAGCAACTTACCTTGGAACAATCTCCTCTGTCTAATAAAAATGAAGCAAATGTCCAAAATGACTAAATAATTGAGATAAAATGCCCGACGAAACCTCTCCTCCTTCCATTTTCAAAAACTCGTGCCGAAGCTTTCGGAAGATTGACGCACATGCGCACACGGTCTCAGGCCCTCTGCGCATGCGCTGCGGTCCGGATTGTCAGGACCAGTTTGCGCATGCGCAGAGGCAAACCTGGCGTGTTCCCCGAGGAAGATGACGTTACGTGATGATGTGCATGCGCAGAGGGCCCGAGACCGTGTGCGCATGTGCGCACCGCGGCGCATTCTGATGATGTAGCGTTGTCATCAATCACTTTGTTAAATCTAATCCTCCCCCTGTGGACCTCAACAGGAACAAAGACACCCTAGGCAGTCATCGAAATGTGCAAACTGCAAACCTCCCCAAAAATCACATGTTTATTGGGATGCCAAAAGGGGCAGTTTAAAGCAGCATTGCTACAAAGGAAAGACAAGCTGTAACAATTTTTAGGATTTCTGAATGAATGAGAATGAATGAGAGAAATGCATGTGTGTTTTCCTGTTCTTTCTCTCCTTTCTATTTTTATAATGAAATGCTCTCCTAATATCACATTTCATTTCACTGGATGTGGAGGTGTGCTAAATAAATGAAAGGGTGCACTGGGCCCCAATGACAACTGCAAGACTTAACTGCAATCAAAGGCTTTACATCGCATCCCAAAATGCGTAACTGAACTCCATATTACTTCAAACCTCTCCTCTTTAATTCTTTCTCCTCCTCTGTCTCTATTTGTCTGTGTGTTTATCGCGTATGCCTGCTAGCGTGGTCACGTCACGTATTTTTAGTAGTTTTAACTGAATTAGAGTTTTAAGGTGAATAAACTTACACCTTTCTTGTTTAAATCTAAGAAAACCTGTCTGGTTAATTTCTTTTCCATTACAATTAGTGAACAGTGAGCAAGGATTCACTGAGGAATGGTGTTTTAAAAAGTAAACCCTGTTACGGCCAAACCAGGAACAGGCTGAGAGGGGAGTCCTAGATCCCATCCTCACCTGGTTGTAACAGAGTGAAGTCAATGAAAAGAAAATGGGACTTGGTATAAACTGAACTACTGATTCACTAGTATCCATTTTCCACGACCGCCCAAGACTAATTTTAACCACCAGTAAGTCATGATCAAATTAATAAAGGAGATTCCATAAGAACATTGGCTTATGATGGTATTTTGATTGATTAGACATTGCAAGAATTAATTGACCACAAGCATTTCTCTAAAGCTACCATTCTGCAAAATTGGACAGTATACTGACTTCTTAGGGGGGAGGTGGGGGGAGGGGGGTGGAGGTGGGATGACGGTGCAGTATCATAAGTGTCTTTGTTCTTAGAAGAAAAGGGAGAAGAACAGGATGAGACCAACAGCTGTCTGTAGCCTTCTATCTTGTCTCTTTCTATGTCTATAGGAATATGTGGACTCATATAAGTTGTTGAAATATAATCAAATATAATTCCTATTTACTATTTTTCAGCATTAAGTTCTGGATTGAAATTTAATATTACATAAGAACGTATGAGATAGGAGCAGGAGTGGACCATATGGGCCCTCAAGTCTGTTCTGCCATTCAATATGATTATGGCTGATCTTCTGCCTTAATTTCACTTTTCTGCCTACCTCTCATATCCCCTGATTCCCCGAGAGATTAAAAATCTACCTATGTCAGCCTTGAATATAGTCAACAACTGAGCATCTACAAGCCTCTGGGGCAGAGGATTCCAAAGATTCACAAACCTCCAAGTGAAGAAATTTCTCCTCTTCATAGTCCTAAATGATCGACCCCCTTTATCCTGAGACTGTGCTCCTGTGCTTTAGGTTCCCCATCCAGGGGTAACAACCTTTCAGTGTCTGCACTATCAAGCCTCTTCAGAATCTCGTATGTTTCAATGTGCTCATCTCTCATTCTTCTAAACTCCAGTGAGTATAGGCCCAATTTAGACAGCCTTTCATCACAGGACACCCCTCTCATTCCAGGAACCAATCTAGTGAAAGGGTTATCCTCGGTTGTTAGGGCATGAAATTGGACAGATCCCAAAAACACATTTTGGTGACATCATGCGAAACAGAGCATCAGTTTCCACATGCACACTGACAACACCCACCTCTACTTCACCACCACCTCGCTTGACTCCCCTACTGTCTCTAAATTGTCAGACCACTTGTCAGACATCCAGAACTGGATAAGCAGAACATTCCACCAACTGAATAATGGTAAGACCAAAGACATGGCAATTGAACCCCACCACAAACTCCGTTCCCTAGCCATCAACTCCATCCCTCTCCTGGGCAACCGTCCAGACTGAACCAGATTGGTCGCAACCTTGGTATCATAGTTGAGCTGAGGTGACCTTCTGACCACTGTTACGGACAGGTGGGAGATGATAGGGATGGTTTCCCCTTTTTCATCTCTCAACTGAACAAAGACAGCATGGTTTTAAAAATTGTTTTATAACCCCTGGGTGTTTTAATGATCAACAAACAGACAAACGACAGGTTTTCTCATAAGTTTAAAAAGAAAGATAAATCTTTATTCTACAACACCTGAAATATACGCAACAACATCCATTCTCACACTTATACAGATATGCACACACTCAAGAAAAGATAGAGATTATAAAGATGACATACATTAGGTCTGATGATTTGTAAAGAGTTCTCTGTTAAACTTGCTTTTCCCTGGGATGAAGACTTGAAATGGTGAAGGCCTGTAATCTTTTATTCAGTGAAAAAAGACTTGGGAGGTTCAGGAACACTGATGCACTGTTGCAGACTGCTCTTGTTATATTCCAGCCAAAGGTCAATGGCGAAGCCCTGGTATCATTTATCAGGTAAGGAGTTCAAAGCCAAACTCAAGTCTTTGCCTACATATAGTTTGAAGATGGTGATCTTAGGAAGGGTCCTTCCTCTTTGTTGGAATAAATGGAATCCTCAGGTTTTGAACTAATAACTTAATTAAGTAACACTGATTCTACTCCGATTGTTCCAGAATGCGCTGCCCCAATCCTTTCTCCTGATTGGTCAGTTTGAATCCTTTGGCGTACCTCAAGTATGTGTGTGTTTATTTCATAAGTTCATTATATGGTTCATAATTTCTCCTTGCGTGAGTGTGAAACCACATATCGGCAGCGTCACAAAGACTGCCTATTTCCACCTACATAACATTTCCTGACTCCATCCTTGCCTTAGCTCATCTGCTGCTGAAATCCTCATTCATGCCTTTGTGACCGTTTGACTTGACTATTCCAACACGCTCCTGGCAGGGCTCCCTCATTCTCCGTTTCATAAACTTGAGGTCATCCAAAACTCTTTTGCATTTGTCCTAACTCGTACCAAGTCCTGTTCGCCTATAACCCCTGTGCTCACTGACGTTCATCAGCTCCAGGTTAAGCACAACTGCAATGTAAAGATTCTTATCCTTGTTTTCAAATCCCTCCATGGCCTTGCCCCTCTCTATCTCTGTAATCTTCTCCAGCCTCACAACCCTTCGAGATATCTGTGTTCCGCTAATTCTGGCCTCTTGAGCTTCCCCAATTTTAATTGCTGCACCATTGGTGGCCGGGCCTTCAGCTGCGAAGGCCCTAAATTCTGGAATTCCTTCCCTAAACTTCTCTTCCTCTCTTTCCTACTTTAAGATGCTCCTTAAAACCTATCGTTTTGACCAGGCTTTTGGGCATCTTCCTTAATATCTCCTATGTGGCTCAGTGTCAAATGCTTGTTTTATAATGCACCTGTACAGAGCCTTTGGATGTTTTACTACATTAAGGCACTATAAAAGTGCCAGTTGTTGTTGTTTTTTGTTAGTACGTTAAATCTATATTTATTTACGGTTAGAATTCTTGTTGTCCTCCAAGTCCTGGGTCGCATCAGCAAACATGGAAACAAAAAATAAGTACAAAAAAAGCTTGTGCTAAGACTGAAAAGCAGGTAAGGGAGACCACACAGCTTGCTGTACCTATGACTGGATGGACTTCTCCACAGTTCTGGTTTTGGGGTATAATCTATGTAGAAGGACCAGGAACAAAACCAGATGCTTATTGAATTTAGGAGAAATCCAATTTGGAATTTTTTTTTTACCACTAGGACAAGGCCATTGATCCTGCTTTCTGGGTATAATGATACCTCCTAAACTGAGAATATTGCACATCAGGGGTAACTTTCCACATATGTGATACCAGGGAGAGTCTCACACACTGGCAGGGCATATTTGAAACATTTGGACAGTGCGCCTGTGACTTTCTAATATGCAAAGCTTCATGCTGGGAGCGTGAAGTTGAAGAATTGTTGCAGCGGTGTCAGCTTGGCTTGGAAAGTCTAGTCCCTGAATCAGATGATTGTGGCTTCAAGCTCTACTTCAGAATTTCAGTACATAATCTGGAGACACAGCAACATTGTTGCAGCTGCTACCTTTTGAATGCAACGTTAAACCAAAGCCCCGCCAGCCTGTTCTGATGCTGTGATGCATAGTAAAGATCCAATATATTAGTGAAAGAAGAGTAAGAGGTACTGCGCATGTCCTGGCAAACAACCAACACCAAAAACAAAATAACTAGTCATTCATTTCATTGCTGTTTGTGTGATCTAGCTATGTATAAAATGGCTGCCTGCACAACAACAGCAATTGCATCTCAAAGCAATTCATCACATTTTAAGTACTTTGAGACAGTATAAGGCATTACATAAATGCAAGCTGTCCTCTTTGCTTTTAAATTGAATAGTTTATGGTCTGAAATCATAGATTCTGTGAATGTTTTCGACAGTATCAGTTATCCTTCCTGCAACATAATACTGTTGACATACTCAAACAAAGCTCTTTAAATGAAGTATTTTTAGGAATGCCCTTTTCTACATAACAACTAATGTTATTTTCATTTTCTCATTACGGACTGGTAATAAAGGGCAATCTTGGAAATGAACAAAAAACAGGCAATACAAAAAACAAACATGGAAACATATTACAGCTTTAAATGGATCATATTCCCTTTTATCAGATTAAATAGATTGCAAAGACATTAAAAGAAGTTCAAACTGAAGCCTTCCCATCAGCTTAGGCAGGAAATATTAAAGAGGATTTGGGTAAACCCTAGGGAAAAGAAATCATAGAGTAGGATTTTTGGATAGCTTAGATGAGAATTTTCCATGAAACACAAATTGCACGTTACAGTTAATCCTTAGAGAACTGCGGAAGTATTTCTGCACCAAAGTCCAAAAATAATCAGATTAAACCTGGGATAATGGATGGTCTGAGGTAAATTATAGATGTATAATACAATCAGAAGTGTATATTTTGAAAGGTTTTTGGTTACTCAGTGCTGATTAAATCCTAATGTATTGGTTAGAATATGACATTAGTGCAAGTAGGAATGAGCTAAAAACATCTTCCAGTTCCAAATCATTTATGAGACTCTCCCGCAAAAATGCTTGTAGCCATTTGCTGATTTTAAACTTTTGGACCTCCTTATTACGAAGATCCTTATGCTGGGCCCTGGAATCAGGTGAAGAGCAGTATTATTGTATGAAAACTGCCCAATTTAAAAAATATTAATAGCCCTGCAGCCCTTTTGCTTTGCAACACTTTCTACATGATAGGACCTTGCTGTTCTAACAAATATCATGGAAAATGTTTTGAAAAAATGTCCTCTTAATTTTCTCTCTGTTCTCCTAAAGGCTGCGATTTAGAACAATCCCACAGCTCTGTACTTTGCCTAGGTGCCAATTGTTTATGTTTGAACTAAAATAAGTTGCTAAACATTTTTTAAAACATGAAATTAGCGAACATGGGTAAAAAAAGATGTATTTGAACATTTGCATATTAAATATGATACTATATTCTAGCAGAGAGGCATAGTCACAGGCATGCAGATAAGGGAATTAGGACTAGAACATCCTGCACTCTGTGAGTAAAACTCTGTACTGGAACTGCAAGATTGCATAAGCTAACCCAAAATCCATTGCAGCTCCCTATGCAAGCAGGGTTCACAAAAGTAATGTAGGCTTGTGTTTTTTTATCAATCAACTTTAAATGTTATATGATTGATTAAATCATTTTACATTGAAAGGTCTATGGTCTGGAAATTCCCTGAGGGTTCTCTCCATCTCTCATCAATGGAACCCCCAAAGAATCAGCATAAATGACTGTTTTCAGCAACCTGCACAGTTTCTCTGCGAGTTTTGCTCATCTTTCCCTGAAGTTATGGCAGGTGATTAGAAGAATACTCATGGAATTTTAGAGCCTGTACTTTTTGTAGATTAACAGGAAGGTATATTTCAAGGACTATTTAAAAAAGAAATCTTGGGAAATATGGTCCAGATAGAATTATCATTGTTCATTGACAATTCATGATTATCATATTCAAAAATGTTCGTTAACACCTCCACGTTAAGGGAGAGTCCTTTTTAATATTAGATTGTTACAGCAAATCCATCTGTTCCTTTAAGGCCAGCTTCATCCGGCTGTCTTTCATTTCTTCATTAGGAAATTATAAAGCAATCTCCATGGAATAATGGAAAAAGCAATACCAAATTGCTTATGCAATGGAGATTTGAACTGCCTGAAATTCATTTCCTGCCATTAAAGTAGATTTAAGGGAATAATGCTCCTAGAGCATCATTTTATAGACTCTCAGGCTACAACTTAACTTGTTTTTCATGGTGGCTTTTTTAACATCAAGCACCAGCCATCTGTACAGTCTTTTTTTTTACCTATAACCTCCAGACAGGCACTAAAATAGCTTCTTTCACTTTTCTTAGTATCATTGGTCTAAGCATACATCATGGTGTTTATATGGGGAACACTATGATTTATTTGCAGATAATGCACCATCTTGCATGTGTCACTAGAAGCAAGAAAAGGGCAATAGCTATTCATTCAATTGATCTTAATGCTCTTTTCCATGATGACGTGATATTTACAGTAGTGAAAATAAAAATTGTATTACAAATTTCAAAAATAGCTGTTAACCGTCCCTACAATATCTCATGCTCCAGTAGCATCATGAGGATAGTTGAGACACAACAAGCATATCACTCCTCATATTGACTCCTTCATAGCAACTGTTCAAAAGTGCCTCCTTCCACATAGAAACACTCAACAATGTTTCAATCTTTTGAAATAATTGATATTTGGTGACCAATGGCTTGGTTGGCAATTGCTGAGTCATGCAGATCAGAAGGTCCTGATTCAATTCTTAGCTGGGATATCAATTAAGGTAGATAAGTCCCCAGGGCCTGATGGGATCTACCCCAGAATACTGAGGGAGACAAGGGAGGAAATTACTGGGGCCTTGACAGAAATCTTTGTATCCTCATTGGCTACAGGTGAGGTCCCAGAGGACTGGAGAATAGCCAATGGTGTTCCTTTGTTTAAGAAGGGTAGCAAGGATAATCCAAGAAATTACAGGCCGGTGAGCCTTACGTCAGTTGCAGGGAAATTATTAGAGAGGATTCTTCGGGACAGGATTTACTCCCATTTGGGAACAAATGGACTTATTAACGAGAGGCAGCATGGTTTTGTGAAGGGGAGGCCGTGTCTCACTAATTTGATTGAGTTTTTTGAGGAAGTGACAAAGATGATTGATGAAGGAAGGGCAGTGGATGTTGTCTACATGGACTTCAGTAAAGTCTTTGACAAGGTCCCTCATGGCAGACTGGTACAAAAGGTGAAGTTACATGGGATCAGAGGTGAGCTGGCAAGATGGATACAGAACTGGCTCAGTTGTAGAAGACAGAGGGTAGCAGTGGAAGGTACTTCTCTGAATGGAGGGCTGTGACCAGTGGTGTTCTGCAGGGATCAGTGCTGCGACCTTTGCTGTTTGTAGTATATATAAATGATTTGGAGGAAAATGTAGCTGGTCTGATTAGTAAGTTTGCGGACGACACAAAGGTTGGGGGAGTTGCGGATAATGATGAGGATTGTCAGAGGATACAGCAGGATGTAGATCGGTTGGAGACTTGGGCGGAGAAATGGCAGATGGAGTTTAATCCGGACAAATGTGAGGTAATGCATTTTGGAAGGTCTAATACAGGTGGGAAGTATACAGTAAATGGCAGAACCCTTAGGAGTATTGACAGGTAGAGAGATCTGGGCGTACAGGTCCACAGGTCACTGAAAGTGGCAACGCAGGTGGAAAAGGTAGTCAAGAAGGCATACGGCATGCTTGCCTTCATCGGTCGGGGCATAGAGTATAAAAATTGACAAGTCATACCGCAGCTGCACAGAACCTTAGTTAGGCCACACTTGGAATATTGTGTGCAATTCTCGTCGCCACGCTACCAGAAGGATGTGGAGGCTTTGGAGAGGGTACAGAAGAGGTTTACCAGGATGTTGCCTGGTCTGGAGGGTATTAGCTATGAGGAGAGGTTGGATAAACTCGGATTGTTTTCACTGGAACGACGGAGGTGGCGGGGCGTTACAAAGTTATGAGTGGCATGGACAGAGTGGATAGTCAGAAGCTTTTTCCCAGGGTGGAAGAGTCAGTTACAAGGGGACATAGGTTTAAGGTGCGAGGGGCAAAGTTTAGAGGGGACGTGCGAGGCAAGTTTTTTACACAGAGGGTGGTGAGTGCCTGGAACTTGCTGCTGGGGGAGGTGGTGAAAGCAGGTACAATAGCGACGTTTAAGAGGCATCTTGACAAATACATGAATAGGATGAGAATAGAGGGATATGGACCCCGGAAGTGCAGAAGGTTTTAGTTTAGACAGGCATCATGATCGGCGCAGGCTTGGAGGGCCGAATGGCTTGTTCCTGTGCTGTACTGTTCTTTGTTCATTGTTCTGATGTCTAGACAATAGTATGTGTGTGGGCATTGGTGAGGATAGGTTTGGGCTGAGCTGTGATGTCCACTGGTCATACAGTTTGCTGTCACTGTCACACATGAAGAATAGCTACTTGAGCAAGACACCAAAGCAAGCCTGGTGTCAGTGAAACCACACTCCAGCAGAAGTAAACCGCTTCAAGAAAGGAAGAGAGGATAAAGCAGGCAAAAGAAAAATATACTAATCAATAACTTTTTGTGGCAAATAATATTCACAAAATACTGTTAATGTTGCATTAATAATTGAGTTTTTCACACTTCTGAAATAACCAACTGTATGTAACTCTTCAGTGTCATGGTCCTGTAGTTTTTTTTTCAGAATATGCAGTTTGCCTTTAAGGCTTGCAAGGGATCAGTATTGCTTTAAGAGCTGGCAAGCCTCAGGAGTTATAGGAAGGTGCATTTTTGTTGCCTTAGAAACAGCCATTTGGAAACTGCGATTCAAAGGGTGCATTCTCACTCCCTCCGAATTAAATATGATTCAACTGCGAGTGAGCCCCCAATTAAGATATGATTCAAATCCAGAAACCCACAGTGGCACAGTGGCGCGCACCGCAGCCTCACAGCTCCAGCGACCTGGGTTCAATTCCGGGTACTGCCTGTGTGGAGTTTGCAAGTTCTCCCTGTGTCTGCGTGGGTTTCCTCCGGCTGCTCCGGTTTCCTCCCACATGCCAAAGACTTGCAGGTTGATAGGTAAATTGGCCATTAGAAATTGCCCCTAGTATAGGTAGGTGGTAGGGAAAATATAGGGACAGGTGGGGATGTGGTAGGAATATGGGATTAGTGTAGGATTAGTATAGATGGGTGGTTGATGGTCGGCACAGACTCGGTGGGCCGAAGGGCCTGTTTCAGTGCTGTATCTCTAAACTAAACTAAACTAATATGTGATTCAAATCTTGAGTGAGCCCCCAATTAATATGTTATTGAAGTCGCAGACGAGCCCCCAATTAATGCTATTCAAGTCGAGGACGAGCCCCCAGTAAATATGTTACGACCAACCACTCCTGTCAAAGCCCCCAATCAAAATATACGATTCTGATTGTGGTGGGACCAACGCAATGTTAATTCAATCTCGTCGTTCCACAGATCGGCTAACATATCATTTTAAAACTTTCCAAATTAAAGAAAGACCCAGCCAAATTTACCATCTATTAACCCCCGAATGAGGCTAACCAAACCAGGTGTCTTTAAATAAACAAATTAACTCTTTCATTAAAAGAACTAAATTCTTAAACACTATGAACATTTAAAAATAGAAAAATTAGAGTCCTTGCAAATTTACAGTCGAATGTTGTTCGAAGTCCTCGCAGAGTGTTGCTCGAAGTCCTCGCAGAATGTTGTTCGAAGTCCAGCAAATTTCAACAATTAACGACTTGCAAACATTTTCAACAGAATCAATCTGACTTTAGAGTTTTTTGAGGGATAAAAGATTGTCACAGTCTAACTTCCCTTTCTTCAATTTAAATTACCAGAGATCTCTGTCTTGGCTTGACTTTTTCGAATTTCGAGAGATAATAATTAAACAGACAAAAATCCCATTTCCTTCAGTTTAAATGGTTGAGAGCTCTTTTTCAGTGCTGACACCACAGCTGTGTCCTCTGTGTCTTCTGGCTATGTGTTCAAACTGTCTTACGAACTGCCAGTTCAAACTGAATAGTAACAAATGTATCGCATCAGGTTCACTCCCAGTGGCTGTTTCCATGGTATCGAGAATGCACCATTTGAATCGCAGTCTCCAAATGGCTGTTTCTAAGGCAACGAAAATGCACCTTCCTATAACTCCTAAGGCTTGCTGGCTCTTAATGCAATACTGATCCCTTGCAAGCATTAAAGGCAAACCGCATATTCCCAAAAAAACTACAGGACCATGCCATCAGCAATTCAAATATACTAAACATTTCTTCTAATTTTATTGAAGTTCAGCAGATTTCACTCAAAATAATCAAAGTCAAAAGTCAATATTTCTAATATGGTTGTAGAAATGTTATAGTATGTAATGTAATTCTGTTGCTAAGGTACAGTTGTGTATAATGGACATATCCTTTTTTATTTATTCACAGCATGTGGGTGTCACTGGTAAGGCCAGCATTTATTGCTCATCCCTAATCACCCTTCAGCAGCACATTGTAAGGGTTTTTGATACAATTGAGTAGCTTGCTCAGCTATTTCAGAGGTCAGTTAAGAGTCAACCACTTTGTTGCAGGTCTGGAGTCACATACTGGGTAAGGACAGCAGATTTCCTTCCCTAAGGGACATTAGTGAGCCAGATGTGTTTTTTGACAATCTGGTAGTTTCATAGTCATCATTTTTAATGCTAGCTTTTTATTGTATACTTATTTAATTAACTTAATTTAAAATCCCCCAACTGTCATGGTGGGATTTGAACTTATGTCCCCATATCAGTAGTCCAGCTCTCTGGATTACTAGTCTAGTATTGTAACCACTATGCTATCATAGCTGATACCACAGCTTTAATTGCTGCAAATAAACACCATTTGATGTTAATTTCTCTTTGATATATTCTGACATTAGCACATCTGGGGTCTCATGTTAATATCATTGCAACCATTTAACTATCGCCTGTTTTTCTTTTCATCGCATTACAGAACATTCTACCCTTATTTCTTCTCCCATGTGTATGTTTTCCTCACCCCCATCCTTTGTTCTGTTCCGACTTAAATGCTCTTAATTGTTTTCATTTTCAGCTCTGATGAAGGCTTTCAGCCAGAATATTAACTTGTCCGTATTCTCCACAGATGCTGACTGACCTACTGAGTATTTCTAACATTTTCTGTTTTTGTTTCAGATCTTAGCCATTTGCAGTTTTTTTGCTTGTTTATTTTGAATTGTTTTTCAACAAATTGACAGCAGCAGGAACTGATTGGCTTTTTTTCTCCTTTCTGTACCTTTAACATTTTGCTTTACATTCCAAGACAAAGCATTATATCTGAAATATGATGGGCATCAATCCTTAAATACATTATTAGGTAAATGGCATGCTTTCCTGATTTCTTGTCCTTATTTGTATTGTTTTTAGAAAGTCAAGATCCTGGGCGGAATTTAATGAGGCCGTTAGGAGCGGGAATGGAGGCATGGGGGACCAGAGATTAGCGACGGATGTGCCAGCCTGGAAATATGAAGTTGTGGAGTCGGTTACAGATTTAGTCAGTGACAGGAAAGCTCCAAGGCGGTGTTGCTGCACCAATGTGACTGGACAGCCATTTGAATTGTTGAACAGGTCGTTGTAATACATTAGCATGCAACTGATCACGATTCAATGAAGGGTTTGGAAGCAGCCCTCACATGCCTTCAGATCCCCAGCTGCTGAAATGTTGTGGCACTGAAATGAGGCCTCAGTGTCGCGATGGGAAGGCAGCCAAAATGAGCAGTGGATAGGGCAAGAGGGGGGAGCAAAGGCCATTGTCGGCCTGCAGTGCTGTGCACTCTGCACGAATGGGCTTGGTCTCAGGCGGCAGTACCGGGAGGCTATATTAATGGGTAAGAGGGTCGGGTGGCCATTCTACTGGGCTACTGGGTGCTGGGCTGGCTCTCAACAAGGGTGGGCACTGAGGGCCATTAGCGTGTAGGCAGAGAGGAGTAGCAAAGACAAAGGTGCCAAGACAAATTTGTCTCCGCAAGGACAGTACTCTGAAGGCTTACTGATCAGCTGGCATGGGTCTCATAATCTTGCCTTTGTGGACACCCAAGGCATGATGCAGGGTCTCCGCCAGAGATAGGGGCAAGAAGCAGCTGTGCCTGTCTCTGATGCTCCACAATGAAAGCAACAGCAGCCGGCCATACCAAGAAGGGCCCACCTGCACCAGAGAGTGGACCAGATGCGACACAGCTAAACCTAAATTTCCGAGCATCATTGTCAGCGAAGATTGTGGCTCTCCAGGGAGGCTGTCGCCAAGTCATACGCCCTGCTGCAGGACGAGTTGCGACCTATGGGATTCAGTGGTTACCCTATGCCACAGGTGCTGAAGATCACCGTGGCACCTAACTTTAACTTTCCAGGGATCCACCAAGGACATGTGTAGGGTTTCCCAGGCAGCAGGAACCACTGCATCAAGGAGGTGGCCAATGCCCTGTTCAAGAGTGCTGGTGACTGTGTGCCACCGGACCGGCCATGACAGGCAGAGAGGGCCATCAGATTCAGGGCCATCAGTTGATTTCCTGAGGTGTAAGGTGTGATAGATTGCACACATGTGGCCATCAAGACTCCCATGGATCAACTGGTCACCTTCATAAACAGGAAGGGGTTCCATTCCATCAAAATTCAACTAGTCTGCGACCACCGAAAGCGTTTCCTGCAGGTGTGTTTCCGCTTCCCAGGAAGCAGCCACGATGCCTACGTACTTCGACATTCCCAGGTGCCACAGCTTTTCAATATCCCCAATTGCCTTTATAGATTATCTATGAAGAGACATGGGCTACACATTGAAGAAGTGGCTACTGATGCCTGTGAAGAACCCTCGCACTGCAGCAGAGGATAGGTACAACACTTGCCACGGCTCCACCTGAGCAACCATTGATCAGGCCATTGGGCTACTGAGGATGAGATTCCGGTGCCTTGATCGATCTGGTGGAGCCCTGCAGTATGCCCCAGTGAGGGTCTTGCATATTGTGGTGGTCTGCTGTGCTCTGCACAATCTGGCCCTGCAGAGCGGGGTGGCCTTGCATGAAGAGGACATGATTGACCTCCAATTCTTAACCGACGAGCAGGCCGCAGAGGAGGCTAATGAGCAGACAGCACTGGCCAGGACCAGGAAGGCAAGAGAAAATCTCATACATACCCACTTTCCACCACCATGATTGCCTCTCAAAGTAAACTTAATAAAGACTCACCTCAATGGATTCAGTCTGTCATCTCTTTTCTATCTGGATTCCTTGCCTAGCGCCCAGTTTAACCACACGTTCTGATACAACTGAGACACTTACTAAAGGAGGGCTGTGCCTGCACTGACAGTCCAATGAGGGAGCAAGGGTGAAGGCAGCAGCTCATAATTCAGGCATGAAAGAATAAACATTTTTCAACAATGAATGTGAACTGTAATAACGATAGAACTTTATAACACAATACAAATGATAAACATCAAACACCTGTGAGACCCCAAGTGTGTCTAGGTGCTTTTCTTAATATGTTTTTGCGTGCATCTACATGGTGTGATCCCTGCAATAACAGGTGGGCTGGAGGCAGGCTGCTGAAAAGGCTGCCCCTTGGCCCGGGATGACTTTGGTGGCTGTCCTCTGGCTGCCTGAGACCTGGAGGGCCCCGGTTGCCTGAGGGTTTCCTGCACAGGTGCAGGACTCTCCTTAGGCATTGTAGCTGCTGGAGCTGGGCTCACTGGTGGAAGGGTTTGAGGAGCTGCTGTCCACACTCAGAGTATCCTGAGGGGAGCCCCCAGCTAGGGAGGTCAGCCTCTCCTCCTCTCTTTCAAGGCTCACTTGAACCTCACTGCTGACCAGAGAAGGATGTGCACCTGCAGAAGAGTCCTGGTGCCTCGTCCTTCTCTCCCCTTCATTGAGCTCATGACCAAGTTGATGGTGTGCAGGTCTGTGCGCATCTGTGGGACTTGGCTCTCCATGAGGTTCGCCAACTCCTGATGGAGGAAGCCATGTGCTTACATCCCTGAGACATGGGAGCAGTCGTGGCATGGATGGAGTCCTCCATCGTCTGCTCATGGCTGTGCCTGGCCTCTGCCAACTACCACCAGATATTGTCTTACGTATCTCTGCAACTCCAGCATGCCCTGTGCTGTCGACACCAGAGTTTTGTCATCAGCTTGGGGCTCAGTATGGGCCTGGCCACCCACAGTCCGCGGCTGTCAGAGGTCTCGGCAGTCTGAGCCTCAGCCAGCGTCTCTGGTACGTGGCCAGCTTGTGACACTCATTCTAAGGCCAAGCGCAAACCCACTGAAGTGAAAGTAACTGCGTCAGTGAAAGGTGCAGGAGAGTCATGTGACAGTGCATCTTCTGACTGTGGTTCCGCCTCAGGTGTTGACAGCTGTCCCCCTTCAGCTGGAGCCTCCTGCAGAGAACGACCTGCAAGAGAAAACACAAACATCTGTGGGTTAGACTGTGCAGATCTTGTCATGTCAACCATGCATGATGAGAACCTCCAGAAATGTGGTGAATGTCGAGTGAAGGCAATCCTCACTCTCTTGCTCAGAGACTCCGGTCTCACCTTCCGATATTGAGCGGCCACCCTGGGTCCCTGTTAGCTCCAGTGCCTCCTCCTCAGCTGTGGAAAGAGACCGGATATCGGCTATTCCTCCGCCAGTCCGCAAAGTCTCCCTTGCGTTTTAGGTCCGTTTGTCCAGCAAGTGGAAAGAGGGGGAGAGGAAGGGTGAGGGTTGCCCCAGTTACCCAAAAACTCCTTGAAAGTCGGATGTCTTGTACAAATGAACAATCTTTATTTACGAGCACGCAAGGAGATATCCTAATATCACGAATGATTGTAGGGGTTTTGCTAGTACGTTGTTCCAGTAGTCATTTTATACAGTTTTACAGGAGGTTTACCTGATAAACTGTTGCTTAATTACATCATCTGCCATCAATTGCATTCCCTGATCTCATCCTGCCTTAGTTATCTGATTCACCTTGTCAACCTCTTGATTACCCTATTCATAGGATTCTTAGGCTATTCATAGAATTCGGGTATCTCCGTCCTGAGCTACTTACCTTCTGATTAGGTATTCATATAATTTGTGTGTCTAGCAGGCAAGCTTTCTCAAGTTACAGGGACCTAAGTTATGCCAAGTATCCCGTGGTTCCCTATGCCAGTCTCACCTACCGACCCCCCTTTTGGCCCTTGGCCAAAACCTGGCCCAAGATGGCCATCACCCTACGATCGTCTGCCCGTCGAATAATCTAGAGATCCTACCGGTTTCGATGAGCTTCAGATCCTTCCCTAGCATCCTCTTACAACCTCACCTGTGTCCTAGTGACCAGGCTTAGTCTGAGATTGATACTTTGTATTATGCGCCATAAGTTACAGCAATTTTAGTCAAGCCTGCAGTATTCCCGGGGTACACCACTTCAGTCCCCACTGTTGCCACTGGTCACTAGCAAGATGGCCAATTAACGCTAAGTGCTCCTTGCTCCATCACTTTTGGCCAGACAGGTGGTTAGATTTGCATGGTTATATTTTCTAAATTATGTCTCACATCTCAATTTAGATGCCAGGGTGCAACATTCAACTATGCGTCTGACAGCAATTAGCAACTGCACCATCACCAGTACGTGGGAATCAATTCTAATCCAGGGTAACCATCCATCCTAATACCCCAGTCCCAAACCGCCTCCCACCATGATCCGTCCTCCAGCTCAGCTACCACATCCTCTCCCAGTTGCTTGACCTCCTGTTGGATTCAGTGACACTGCTTCATTGCTGTGCGGGCAACTTCCCTCACCTTCAGTAGATGTTCGAGCAGTTTAGGGATTTGCTTCCCCTCAGGAAGCAGATATCTCAACAAGTCCTCTGTTAGATCATTGGTTATGCTCATCCACTCCCTACAGGGAGGCCGGATGTAAGTTATCGCCGAATGTCTGATTGTCGTTGGGGCCCAGGGGTGGAAGCAGAAACTCAAGTTGATCACTGGGCAGTGGATGTTACCGTACTGGCATTGAGGTTCGCTGGTGGTCAAGCAGTACTCCCCTTCTCCACGGTATGCCACCTGCATGAGTTCATGGCAGGCGCTGGAAATTTCAAGGGTACAGTTTAGGGTGGTATTACAACCATGTACAGTTCTTGTCCCTATCTTTATGGGATGTGGACAGACAACATTATTCTCTACACCCAGCCAGCGAGATCCCACAAGGAGGGAATCTCTCTGGGTCGCGTATTTGGGTGCGAGGTAGTACTTTGGCCAATTCCTATCTCCCATGATCCCTGTATTCCCGTCCCTGAAAAGGGTTTAGATGCCCCTGGTTCTTTAGTGTTTTATTAGCATATTGGTTAAATTCAAATCTAACTTAAAATTCCATTTAAACATTGCTTTGTTCAATATGATTTAGAAGTCAGCAAGCTCATTATAGCTAACAGCTGTAATTCATTAATAAATACCGACTGGCTCGACACAATTATTCTAGGGATTCAAATTTTTTTAAATTAAGAGTTATAATTGAATCAGTGAATCTGGCTGTGCAGTTCAGCCACAAAGCTAGCCAATGTGCTCATGTACATGTAATGGAGTCGAACAACCTCTCTCATTCAGGATACAAATATTGAACCATTACCCAAAATGGGACCCTGCAGACAATATTCACATTGGTTAGACAATTTAATAACAAATAACGTCAATGGAACTTAATCCAACAAGTAACTGCATACAGATAGAATAGGGGTTATAAAGTTAGAACCACAGTGGGTGATACTGTTGCTAGATTTATGCATGACTGCTTTAAGTATAAAAGGAACCTTCATTGCCACGCTTTGCAACTTCAGGCACTGCTGTTCCCCATTCCCAACAGCCCTGAGCTACTCCTTGGTCATACCATTTTGTTAACTGTGACAATTAACGTTCCACGCGCCCGATTGCAATTGGCATCGCTCAAGTTCTTAGAGAACAGGTCTTGTTGGGTTCCCCAGTCAACCGACTTGGTTCCTTCCGCGCTTGTGTTTGCCAGGCATATCAGCAGTACTGTGGTTTTCATGGTCCTGTAAAGAGAGAACATAGTGGACGCCAGTTTTCACCGGTTAGTCCTCATTATTCTTTGCGTTTCCATACTCCTTGATCTGTGTCCAGTGTTTCCACTGGCCTATCCCTTCCACATCCACACATACAAGTGTTGCTGGTCATCGGGACCGCGTTAGGTCCTTGCCAGCGAGATGCTAAACCTAGTTTTGCAAGTAGGACTCTAACAATCACTTGATTCCCTACTCCTGGCAACTTTTCCCTGTCCTTTAGAATAACTTCCAAGTTCTGCTGTTCCCTACTTAACCACATTTGAATTGCGTCTTCTTTAACTTGCTGAAAAAGTTTGAAAGGCTATCACTGTGTTTCTGCCAGACTTCTACAAGGCTCCGGACTTATCTTTATATTGGAAACAGACTGGAGCTTCATCCCCAGTAGCCAGTAGTTTGTGCCAGTAAGTCTTAAGCTTTAAAATCGCACTGAAAATCACAAATTCAAGCACACAAACATCATGCGCCCAAATAAAATAAATAAATCCACGCACACCCACAACTGAAAAGAGTAGCACATGCGTTTAAAGGAAGGGAAACAGAAATAAATCAATTACGTCAATGATCCCAATTCTCCTTTCTTCAAATGTCTTGCAACAACTATAATTAGAAACTAAAGAAAAAAGATAAATTCTCACAAAACAGACAAACTCCAAGAGGTTATGCAGCAGCCTTTCACAGTCATTCTTTTATGAGTATTCTGAACTAGCTGATATGCGTCCCCTTTTCTGAGGCCCATAGCCCTAGCTACCCAAGTCTTCATTTTGTCCCAGGTGCCTCGAGCCATTCTCATTTCCTGAGTAGGGCTGAGTAAATCTCACTCCTGCTCAGCTTCACTACACCTCTGCTTCAACAATCTCTCGTCTGCCTCCCACTTTTCCTTTTCCTTTGTATGTCTGCACAATATGCCTTCAGGAACTCCACTTTCCAGGCTCACCGAGTTGTCTTTTCTATATGTCTGGGTTGTTCCTCCTCTCATTTATCCTTTTCTTTCTGTAATTGACTCTTTGTCCTGACAAATATGGCACACCTATCTTCCTTCTCTTTCCTTAATTTACTCAATTCTAACTTTGACTGTCTACACTTTCCCTCCTGCTGCTTACACTTAGCCTGATACACCAACAGCCAGACTGCTTTAATTTATCTGTCTTTACATGTGGACTCCTGCATCTACTGTTCTGCCTCACTGACAGGGTGTTCGAAATCTGTACAACCCGGACCCATCCTATAAATTTCACTCCCATCAAACAAAGCAAGTTAGAAAGCAATGCTTTCTAATAACTTAAACACTCATCTTTATCATAGCCTCTTCGAGCTTCTTCTTTTAACTTACACCAAAAAAGCACAGCAGTACAGAAGCGGCAAAGTCAGGCAGTGAAGCAGCAGTTTAAACAGGGCTTTAAATATGGCACCAGCACCTGCTTTTGTCTCTGTTGACGATGCCATCGGTGTCTCGCCGCCCGCCCTTCCTCCATTCGGACGGGCACCGTGCCTCCTACATTCAAATGGGCCAGCCACCACATCATCGTGATCAGCCGGCTGCACACATGACGAGTGGTGATGGCGCCCACTTCTGGGTCTGCCACCAGGACCCACGATGGGCTCACTAAATTCAGTCCCCCGCACTGCTCTTCCATGTGGTTTGTTCAATGGGACATCCATCTTGCAATCTTTCAAGCTCAGTCAGAGGTTGTAAAACTAAATTACATGACTGTTACAACCAGGTGAGGAAGGGGGTCTCAGGCTCTCCTCTCGCCCCTTCTCTGGTTTGACTGCAACAGGGTTTATCTTTTAAATGCAGTGGTTTAATGTACCAACTCAGTGAGCACTTGCTCCTGTTACTCTCATTACAATGGCAAATGAACCAAACAGACAGGTTTTCTTGAGTTTAAACAAGAAAGATGTAAGTTTATTAACCTTATCACTCTAAACCAGTTAAAATTACTAAAATGTGTGACGCATGCATGTGAGAGGCACACACACACGAATAGATACAGAGGGGAAAAAAAGAGCTGGGAGGTTAAAGTTTAGCTTGGAATAAATGGAATTCAAATACTGAGTTTTAGTGTCCTTAGTTTAAGTCAATGTCTTGAAGTTCTTGCTGGGCCACGTGCACAATTCAGGCTTGCTGCTCTGGTCCCAGAAGGCTGAAGGGAGGCTTTATCCTTCTTCTTGGCCATTTTATGTAAAGCTCTGTAGGCTTGAGGCTTAGTAGCTGTCACTATGGCTTCCCTGGGACTTTGCTGGAGAGGGAGCCAGAGAAAAAGAAAGATGCTTTCTTCTTGGAGTTCAGTTACAGTCTGTTCCTTTCTGAGGCACAATTCAAAACATCAGTGTTACACCAGCAGGTATGTCATGTGACCACCTCTTTGTCTGAAAACAGAAGTCTCTAGAAGGTTGCTTTTTGAAATTCAAAGTTCTTCAGACAAATTTGGTGGGCGGGGGGGGGGGGGGGGTGGTGGTGGGTGGGGGGTGGCGGGGCGCAGTGTGCTGGGGTTTGGCTCTTTCAAAGTCAAAGAGTATCGATGGCTTTTGATCATCAATATTGACAAACCATTCTAGGTAGAGCGCACCCAGAGTGCACCCCTATTGTTCTTGCTAGACTGTGTAATTAGCTCTGTCCCCCAGTCTTCTCATATGCAAATGTGCATGGCCATCTTTAGATGTTCAATTCTATTTTTTAAGTTATTTATAAGGTCCAGTAAAAAACTCTCAAGCAAAGTTCCAAACGATTATATTAATATTTTCCATTTGGCAGGTGTGATTTCCATCACAATGACCCATACAAAAAAATTTACACTGTATGTCTCACATGTAAGCATTAATTTTCCAACACTGCACTCCTGGCAGAGAGACTCATTGCTGGGAGTGCACATCCAAAATTCTGGGCATATGCAAAGGTTTCCAATATACAGCCTTAGCAGGTGAGGCTCCGCGCGAGGAACACATGAAAACTTTTCCGAAGATGGATGTGCTATTTCTGATTAGAGACAAAACAGAAAATGGAGCGTATTCTCTCTACATTGTACTTGCACTGAGCAAAAAATGGTATTGATTATTTTTAATGTTGTAACATTTAACCCATATTTCTCCCTGTACTATCCAACTTAATCCCGTATGAGGTGGTAGTACAGAACTTGAGAATTGCTGAAAATTGAGACATGTTTTGGAAGCTTTTCGTCTTGCACTCATCAGGACAATACGTAAGAATAACCAATGTAAGGGAAATAACAACCTATACTGCATAAGAAGAGAGTGCTGATTGGTTGGCAAGTGAACGCTGATTGGTAGAGGCATTGCCATGGAGAATCCACCTCATACAGCCAGCTATCGGAGGCAAGAGAAAGGATGGCCCTGGAAGAAGGTAGGTTCTTACGACCTTACCGGGGACAATTGGCCAGGCCCCGGCGAGATCGGGGGGTGGGGTTCAGTTAAGGGGGCAGGGGGAGTGTTGTGCGTTGGGGGTAGTTGGGGCTTTGGGGCTGACCTTGGTGGGCACAGGGTGCCCTGTCAGGAGGGCCCCCCCCCCAAACCTGCAAGAAGGCCACCTGCTTTTACCAGGTGGATTCTTGAAGCTTTTGCCATCTGGCCACCAAGGGTAAAATATTCGTGGTGGTGGGAGGAGGCCCTTAAATGACAGTTACTTAGCCACTTAAGAGTCTTGACTAGACTGGGGCAGGTGGCCCGTTTCTTGCCGCCACCGCCCCATGTAAATTTGAAGCGGGGGTAGGACGAGGTAGGGAACGACGCCCACCACCCCCCCCCACCCCCCCCACTGCCTCCCACTCAATTTTACACCCCCCCACCACCACCAGCCTGCTCGTTTGGCAGGCTGTAAAATTCCAGCCAAGATCCCAGCACATCTTTGGCCTTGAACTGGCAACTAGCTTAATAGAGGATGCTGAAAATTTAAAGAGATGTATTCATTCAATAATGACTGGCTGAATATTGGAGGGGTGGGGTGGTATACTGTTTCAGTCTTTATAAAGATTCAAAATGAATTTTAAAGCTTGAGAGAGGGGGCAGGTGGGCAAAAAGCGCCAGGCAAAAATGAAATGAGAAGAACCCCATTGTAGAGGCACAAAATCATTCTGTGAGAAAATGATACAACTATGCAGCTGTTTGTTGGCAGCGGCATAAGTTAATTGCTAGCAGGGCTCTCCTGTTTCGCATTGTGGAGAACATCCTCTGGAGCATAGCTGTATAACTTGTCTGTCAGGAGGCTGCAATTATACTCAAAGATCTGTACCACAGCGGCTAAAAGGTGGCCAGCACAATGCCTTGTGGTAACATTACTTGAACTGTTCTGTGAGTTCTTTGGGAGAGCTGAGAGTTGCCCCACCCTCCATTTAGCAAGGCCTCCATGATAGAGATCCTAATGGCAGTCTTTGCTTCCTCAAACTTACCATATAGCCCTGCAGCATCAGGTTAGAAAGAGTTGATACTTTCTGTTTCCAAGCAATATGGCTGGAATGCAGACAATTATCTCTCAGAGCTTCACTATTCTTATTGGTACCATTAGGTTTGCTTTCAGGCACATCACTGGCCATTCTGAGTACATGCCTGATACTAGCAGCATGGCAGGAATGTGCTCACCTGAAGGTGCTGAGTCTCAAGTTAGCAGCACATGTCTGATCTCCTGGCACTCCCTCCAACACCTGCACTTGACAAAAAGAAGTCAGGGCCAAGCTGTGGCATAAAAGGTACATCCTGCAGTGCATCCATTGGCAACTGTGGGATTAGAGCTACATCAGACTAAGAGCTCCTCTTGACACACAGCAGCAAACCATGTCTCTCGCATTCCTGCCACTCAAGTTGCACTAGATTAGGCAGTGAGAATTCATACCACATACTTGGACCAAAAGGTAGCACAATAGTAATGAAGCATTGAACATAACTACACACTACAGTTTATAAATACAATTTTGGTGGCTTTAAAGTTGTGCATGCCGACATTGTTCTTGGCAATGTTTAGAATTCGCTTTGACGAAGTAGCATGAGGTTGATCCAATTTGGTAGACAGGGTGGTTTAAATACAGGAATCTCACTGCTAAATGCTGCTGAGAGGGAGAGATATGGGCTGCAAAATTCAGTTGTATAGTGTTGCCGTTGTTGGCACTACAGAAACTGGTGAATTGAAAATGACAGTTGAATCATTCTGGCATGGCCCATGCGACACACTATGCTTGTATGGGTGCAAGTGCAGATGTGCCTTGCATGCACCAGAAACATGTAGAGTGGGGAAATTGTGACATCATTTAGCATCAAACACTGATTTGGTGCCCGATCTGACATTTTGGACCCCATAGGTCCTGTTAATGCCATCTCTTAAACATTCCCAGCTGAACCTCCCCCCACAACTAAGCACTTTTGAAAGGGATCAGTCCCGGACTTTCAGGTGAGCTGCTTTTGGCTTTCTTTTGTTGCTGCGGTGTGAGTCAAGGTACTGTGTTCAGTGTTGTTGGAGAAGTTCTGAAAATGTGTTGGGTACCAGAAGAGAGCATTGTTGAACTTTTCCAAGGACTTTTGAGGACTTTAAAGACCTATAAACATAAAGCATCTGTTATGGCCAGGTGAGGAAGGGGTCTCAGGCTCCCCCTTTCGCCCCTTCTCTGGTTTGACTGCAACAGTGTTTATCCTTTTTACACAGTGATTGAACTTACCACCTCAGTGAGCGCTTGCTCCTGTTCCTCTAATGAAATTGCAAAAGAGCCAGTCAGCCAGGTTTTCTTGAGTTTAAACAAGAAAGATATAAGTTTATTATTCTTGACACTCTAAACCAGTTAAAATTACTAAAAATACACTAAGCATTCAGGCACTCATTCACACGAGACTCATGCATACACAAATAGATTACAGAGGGAAAACAGCTTTGGTGGTTGGAGTAGAGTCTGGAATAAATGGAATTTAAATACTGAATATCAGTCCCAGGGCCTGTAGTTGAAATTGTAGTCCTTATGTCCTCGCTGGGCCACATGCATGGTTGTGGGCTTGCTTCTCAGGCTCCAGAAGGCAGAAGAGGGCATTTAATTCTTGTACCCTAGTTGTTGGCTGGGTTGGTCTGTAGGTTTGAGGCTTTAGCAGTTGCAGCTGCGGCTTCTCTGGATCTGTACTGGAGAGAAAGAGAGAGAGAGCTGCTCCCTTGATGGCTTACAGTTACTGCCCTGCTTTCCCAGTTCAAGCTTAGTCTCTCCCGAGCTGTACAAATAGTCGCATGACATTCCCAAACCTCTTTGTGTTTTTAATGAGGTCCTTCTGGTAGCTTCTCTGATATTCAAGGCTTACTCCTCAAACTGTCCAGTCACACTTGGTGGGGGTTGGCTCTTTCAAAGTCAATGGGTGTTGATGGCCCTTGATAAAGCCATTTCAGGCAATTTAATCAGAGAGAACCCCATTGTTCTGGCTAGGCTGAATCAGTCATGCTGTCTCCAGTCTGCTCTGTTAGTGTTTCATATGTAAATTGCAGTGGCAATCTTGACAGCCAGCTTTTCTTTTAAAAAGTTATTTGTAACAATTTCCAGTAAAAGTCTCAGGCAAGGTTCCAATCGATGAAATTAATATTTCCCATTTGGCATGTAGGGTATTCATGACAGCAGTCCCTCTTGAGCTGTCGCGCAACATAGGCATGGAGAGAGGAGAAGTTATGCACAGAGGGAGATGGAGGGGGCTCTCAGTAGAAGACAATTTCCACCGAGGGTATTCAGGGAGCACTTCTCCTACCTCCATCTCAGCCAGGAACAGTGTCTGAGACCGATTCACCAAGTGGGTGATCACTTAACTGTGCTACCTCCCGCATCCGGACCTGAAACCGCAGAGCAGGATGAGGACGTTGTTGCCGGTGGCCTCAACTTCTACATGAGTGGATTATCCCTGGCAGGAGATGATGTCATTGTAAACCTAGAATCATAAAATCATAGAATGGTTACAACACAGAGTGAGGTCATTTGGCCCTTTGTGTCCATGCCGTGCAAGAGCAACTCAGCTAGTCCCACTCCCCCTCTCCTTCCCTGTAGCCCGGCAAATATTTTCTCTTCAGATAATTAGCCAATTCCCTTTTGAAAGTTTCAATTGAATCTGCCTTCACCGCGCTCTCAGGCAATGCATTCCATATCCTAACCACTTGCTGGATAAAAAAAATAATTTCCTCATATCACCTCTGCTTCTTTTGCCATTCATATTAAATCTGTATCCTCTGGTTCTTGACCCTTCCACTAATGGATTTCTCCCTATCTACTTTGTCCAGACCCCTTATGATTTTGAACACCTCTACCAAATCTCTTCTCAACCTTCTCTTCTTGAAGGAGAACAACCCCAGTTTCACCAGTCTATCCACATAACTGAAATCCCTTAACCCTGGAAACATTCACCTAAAATTTTTCTACATCCTCTCTAATGTCTTCACATCCTTTCTAAAGTGTGGTGTTCAGAATTGGACACAATGCTCCAGTTCTAACAGAACTAATGTTTTACAAAAGTTCACCATAACCTCCTTATTTTTGGCATGTATGTCTCTATTATTAAAGCCCAGGATCCCGTATGCCTTTTTCACCACTTTCTCAACCTACCCTGCCACCTTCAACTATTTGTGCATATATACCCTGTGACAGAAACTACACCTGCCAAAATGAAACATATTAATTTAATCATATGGACCATTATTTTTGAACTGTTACTGGACATTGAACAAACTTGTTTAAAAAGACAACAGTGGCTGAAAACATGGCTGCACATTTGCATTCTAAAAGACCGTTGCATGGAGAGACAATGGGAGTATTCCCTGATCCAATTAACCAGATGAGTTTTGTCAATGGTGATGATCAAAAGATATTGAAAGTCATTTATTGTGTAAAAGCCAGCATTTCACCCTCCCCCCCCTGCCCCCCGCACACACATACACACACACACACACACACACTGAGAGTGTCTGGTAAGCTTGGAGGAATCCACAAACCTCACAGGCGAGGTTGTTCCAAACAAGGAGCTAGTCACATGACTAACCTGCTGGCCAACCGGGAGTTAATTGAATTGTGCTCACAGAAGAGTTTTTGAAAGATACTGCAATTGCACTTCAAGGAGGAAGGTCTCCCTCTCTCTGTCTGTCTCTCTCTTTCTCGCAAAGTTCCAGGGACCCACGGAAGTAACTTAAGTCTCAAGACAGAAGACCAGTGAAACAAGTTTGAAAGTATGCACTGGGCCCCAACGAGAACTGCAAGACTTAACTTCAATCAAAGACTTTACATCCAACCCAAAACCAGTAACTGAACTCCATCTATTACTTCAAACCTTTCCCTTTTAATTCTTTCTCCTCCTCTGTCTCTATTTGGAATGTGTGTTTATCAGGTATGCATGCTAGTATGGTTGCGTCATGTATTTTTAGTAGTATTAACTGAGTTAGAGTTTTAAGGTTAATAACCTCAGACCTTTCTTGTTTAAATCTGAGATTTCTGGTTGATTTCTTTGCAATTACAATCAGAGAGCAGTGAGCAAGGACTCACTGAGAGGAAGCTAAAAATACTGTGTTTTAAAAGTCAAACCCTGTTACGGCCAACCCAGGAAAAGGCTGAGAGGGGAGCCCTAGACCCCTTCCTCACCTGGTCATAACAACCCCCAGGTCTTTCTGTTCCCCTTTATAGTTGTATCCATTGCTTTATATTGCCTCTCCTTTTTCTTCCTACTAAAATGTATCACTTCATACTTGTCTGCATTAAGTTTCATCTGCCATGTGTCTGCCCATTCCATCAGCCAGTCTATGTCCTCTTAAAGTCTATCGCTATCCTCCACATAGTTAACAATACTTACAAGTTTTTTGTCCCATCTGCCCTGTGCACTAAAGTCTCGATTATTAATATAAATCATGAAAAGCAGTGGTCCTAATACTGATCCCTGGGGCACCCTACTATATAGTTCCTCCAGTCCAGAAAAGAATTCACAACCACTATCCATTTCCTATCACTCAGCTGAATTCGTATTCATGCTGCTACTGTCCCTTTTATACCATGGGCATGGACTTTGCTGACAAGCCTGTTATGTGGAATTTTATCAAATGCCTTTTGGAAGTCCATATGCACCACATCAACTGCAATTCCCTCATCAATCCACTCTGTTACTTCATCAAAAAACTCAATCAAATTAGTTAAACACGATTTATTTTTAATCCATGCTGGCTTTCCTTAATTATCCAACATTTGTCCAAAGTGACTGTAAATTTGTCCTGGATTATCATTTCTAAAAGCTTTCCCACCACCTAGGTTAAACTGACTAGCCTGAAGTTACTAGGCTTATCCTTACACTCCTTTTTGAACAACAGTTTAACATATGCAATTTTCTAGTCCTCTGGTACCACCCCGTATCTAAGGAGATTTGGAAGATTATTGCCAAAGCTTCTGTAATTTCCACCCTTATGTCCCTCAGTATCTTCAAATGCAACTCATTCAGCCCTGATGACATCAAATTGAAATACAGCCAGCCTACCCAATACCTCCTCTATCAATTTTTAGCCCATCCACTGTCCCAACTACCTCCTCTTTCACTATTATTTTGGCTGCATCTTCTTCCTTGGCAAAGATAGATGTACCTCAGCCACGCTCCCTGCCTCCATACGTAAATCCCTTTTTAGTCCCTAATGGGCACCACCCCTCCTTTAACTACCCTTTTACTATGTATATGCCTATAGAAGACTTTTGGGTTTCCTTTTATGTTAGCTGCCAGTCTCTTCTCATACTGCCTCTTTGTTTCTCTTCTTACTTTTATCACTTCGCCTCTCAACTTTCTATATTCAGCCTGGTTCTCACTTATATTATCAACTTGACATCTGTCATATGCACCCTTCTTCTGCTCCATCTTACTCTCTAACTCTTTCATCATCCAGGGAGCTCTGGCTTTCTTTGTCCTACCTTACCCCCTGCTGGGAATGTAACTCACCTGTACCTAAACTATCTCCTCTTTAAAGGCAACCTATTGTTCTGTTACAGTTTTGTCTGCCAATCTTTGATTCCCAAAATTACCTGGGCCAGATCTGTTTTCACCCCATTGAAATTGGCCCTCCCCAAATAATTATTTTTACTCTGAATTGCTGCTTGCCCTTTTCCATAGCTAATCTAAACCTTATGATCACTGTCCTTAAATGTTCCCCTACTGCTACTTGATCCACTTGACCCACCTCATTCCCAGAACCAGATCCAGCAATGCCTCCTTCCGCAGTGGGCTGGAAACATACTGATCTAGAAAATTCTCCTGAACACACCTCAGAAACCCTTCCCCATCTCTGCCTTTTACATTATTACTATCCCAGACTACATTGGGATAATTAAAGTCCACCATTATGACCACTGTATAGCTTTCGCACCTCTCTGTAATTTATAGTGTAATAGTACATCTATTGTTTCTTAGCTCTAACCAAATAGATTCTGTCCTTGACCCCTCTAGGACATCCTCTATCTCTAGCACTGTAATATTGTCCTTAATCAATACTGCCAGCAGTCCTCCTTTCTTTCCTTCCTTATCTTTCCTGAACATTTTGTATCCAGGAATATTTAGCACTCAGGCCTGCCCTTTTTTGAGCCAGGTATCCGTTATCATCATGACTACACATTCCCACGTGGCTATCTTTGCCTGCAGCTTACCAACCTTATTTAGCACACTCCATGCATTCTCATACATACACAGTAAACTTAATTTGGGCCTTATTGCATTCCCTTTAACTCTGACCCCACCTAATACCTTACTATTTCTGATTCTAGTGCTTTCTGTCTCTCCCAGTCCTTTATGCATCTTGTTTTTCCTTTATAATTTTACATCCTAGTTCACAGCTCCCTGTCAAGTTAATTTAAACCCTCCTCAATAATACTAGCAAACCGCCCCGCAAGGACACCCTTGAGCAGCTCTGGGCCTTGAGGGTTTATGTCCAGATTGCACCACATTGGCATGGACAGCACCAGTCTGGACTGGCTGGCTGAGAGACAGCAACAAGGGCACTGGTGGAATGGCAGTGGTGGGAGCACAATGCTGTCATCTTGAGCGAGGACAGCAGGTTTGTTCTCCATGGAACCATTGGCATTCCCCCAGGGCAGTACCTCAGCAATCCCAGTAATCTGCTGGAGGACAGATTGCAGGATTGCTGTAAGAGCCTGCACGACTCTTTGAGCACTGATATCTGCAGCCATGATGGCATCAATCTGAGCCTGCATGACACCAAGCTGGTCTTGCATGGTAACAAGCATGGATCTCATGACTTCAGTCTGAGCTTCCACTGCAGCACTGAGACATTGTTTGTCTTCTGTTTGTGCTGCAATGGAAGCTGAGCCAGTAATTACCAAACATTGTATCACGGCTGGGTCGGCAAGTACTTTCGTGGAGTTGGCCACCACTTCCAGGCTGGAAAGAATGGGCTCCAAGCTCTGTGCAAAGCCTTGTTCTAAGTTGGAGCCAGTCTCCTCTATGCTCCTTGACAGTAACAACAGATTCTCTTGCAGGCCTTCCAATGCACTAAGCATTTCTCTGTGCATGCGCATCAGTATTCTCCTCTACACCACCCCATTGAAATCCTCATCTGAGTCCCCTGCAGCAGAATTCATTTGTGACCTCACCCTGCGGGGAGCTGGCACATATGCTTTCCTTTCCCCTGCACCAGAAAACCTTGGAGCTCTCTGTCTGACATGTTGCTTCATTGGCAGTCTTTATCCTTCCTTCAAAGACTTTAACTAACAGTTCCACCAGCTGCTGCAGTCTGAAAGCACATCCCCTTTAAGAGGGGAAGACTACCTTTAAGAAGTGTAGGCTAGCTGTAAGTTGTGTTAGCCTTGCACCCACCTGGGTCCCTTGCTAAATATGCAGACAGTCAGCAGCGCATTTAGTGTTGGACTGCATGCCACAATCGTTGAGATGTGCAGGCAGCAGGAGTTTGTGTGCTGCCTGCATCACTTTGATCTGGTGCAGGGTAATCGTGCACCGCACCCAATATCAGGCCCAATTGAATTTTTAGCCCATGTAGTTTATCTTCAGCTGCTAAAAGTCTGCTTGAGCTGTAAGGATCAGAAGCAATCTAAGTACTAAAAAAGCAGACAGAATAAAAGCACAGTGAAAGGAGAATGACAGAAGGTAGACCAGCATCAAGGGTGTCTCTGTTATGGTCAAGCCTCCATGAAAGTGATTTTGGCAAAGATAAGGGTTAACAGAGCAAAAGTATTAGGAACCCAAGATGGGATGTCTCAGAATCAATGATGCAAGCTGGATGGAGGGAGAAGGCACGGGTGTCAGTGCCATGTCAACCACCCCGTAATAGTAATACCTGAAATCCTTTACTGACGTCATGAGGTTTATCAGGGTAGGTGAAGACATAAGTTCCCATGCACATCCTGAAATAATGCTGGAAGCATGACTCAGTACCCAACAATATCCAAGTCCACACAGTGTGAATGAAAAGATGAATGAAATAGTTAATATGCAGCAGATACCAGTTAAAGTCCCTCACAGCCACACAATTCCACTGCTCCATATCTCACTTTCTCAAATTAAAGGTGGTAGTTTCTGTGCAAAAAACAAAAACTGCTTTGCAGCCTGTACCTGAAAGCATAATTACAACGAAATGTCTGCAGACACCTCGTTGACATTCATTTTCGAATTAATCCCGAGGCTGGGATTTTACTGGCGGCAACGGGAAAGGGAAGGCGGAAGTGGAAGTGGGTGGCAAAGGCCCTTCCGCTCCCACTCCCATTCCCATAGCAATTTTGCGCCGGCCATCCAATTACCGGTCGGCAGGCGGGGGTTGCTGGTCAATCAGTGCCTGAGGGTTATCAAGTGGAGGCCATGCTGTCACCTGACAACAAAGAAATTGATTGCGCCATGTTTAAAAGAATGTCAGCCCCCCAGCAGCAAGAGACCCTGTAAACTGCCAGGCCCCGAGCAGTGAGACCCTGTAACCTGCCAACCCCTGAGCAGTGAGACCCTGTAACCTGCCACCCCTGAGCAGTGAGACCCTGTAACCTGCCAACCCCTGAGCAGTGAGACCCTGTAACCTGCCAACCCCTGAGCAGTGAGACCCTGTAATCTGCCAGGCCCCGAGCAGTGAGACCCTGTAACCTGCCAACCCCTGAGCAGTGAGACCCTGTAACCTGCCAACCCCTGAGCAGTGAGACCCTGTAACCTGCCAACCTCTGAGCAGTGAGACCCTGTAATCTGCCAGGCCCCGAGCAGTGAGACCCTGTAACCTGCCAACCCCTGAGCAGTGAGACCCTGTAACCTGCCAACCCCTGAGCAGTGAGACCCTGTAACCTGCCACCCCTGAGCAGTGAGACCCTGTAACCTGCCAACCCCTGAGCAGTGAGACCCTGTAACCTGCCAGCCCCCGAGCAGTGAGATCCTGTAACCTGCCAGCCCCCGAGCAGTGAGACCCTGTAACCTGCCAGCCCCCAAGCAGTGAGACCCTGTAACCTGCCAACCCCTGAGCAGTGAGACCCGGTAACCTGCCAACCCCTGAGCAGTGAGACCCTATAACCTGCCAGCCCCCGAGCAGTGAGATCCTGTAACCTGCCACCCCTGAGCAGTGAGACCCTGTAACCTGCCAACCCCTGAGCAGTGAGACCCTATAACCTGCCAGCCCCCGAGCAGTGAGATCCTGTAACCTGCCAACCCCTGAGCAGTGAGACCCTGTAACCTGCCAACCCCTGAGCAGTGAGACCCTGTAACCTGCCACCCCTGAGCAGTGAGACCCTGTAACCTGCCAACTCCTGAGCAGTGAGACCCTGTAACCTGCCAACCCCTGAGCAGTGACCCTATAACCTGCCAACCCCTGAGCAGTGAGACCCTATAACCTGCCAGCCCCCGAGCAGTGAGAGCCTGTAACCCGCCAGCCCCCGAGCAGTGAGACCCTGTAACCCGCCAGCCCCCGAGCAGTGAGATCCTGTAACCCGCCAACCCCTGAGCAGTGAGACCCTGTAACCCGCCAGCCCCCGAGCAGCAACCCTGTAACCTGCCAACAACTAGGCAGTGAGACCCTGTAACCTGCCAACCCCCGAGCAGCAAGAGACCCTGTAACCTGTCAGCCCCTGAGCAGTGAGATCCTGTAACCCGCCAGCCCCCGAGTAGTGAGACCCTGTAACCCGCCAGCCCCCGAGCAGCAACCCTGTAACCTGCCAACCCCTGAGCAGTGAGACCCTGTAACCTGCCAGCCCCTGAGCAGTGAGACCCTGTAACCTGCCAACCCCCGAGCAGCAAGAAACCCTGTAACCCGCCAGCCTCCGAGCAGTGAGACCCTGTAACCTGCCATCCCCGAGCAGTGAGACCCTGTAACCCACCTGCCCCCGAGCAGTGAGACCCTGTAACCCACCAGCCTCCGAGCAGTGAGATCCTGTAATCCGCCAGCCCCCGAGCAGTGAGACCCTGTAACCCACCAGCCCCCGAGCAGCAACCCTGTAACCTGCCAACCCCTGAGCAGTGCAACCCTATAACCTGTCAGCCCCTGAGCAGTGAGATCCTGTAACCCGCCAGCCCCCGAGTAGTGAGACCCTGTAACCCGCCAGCCCCCGAGCAGCAACCCTGTAACCTGCCAACCCCTGAGCAGTGAGACCCTGTAACCTGCCAGCCCCTGAGCAGTGAGACCCTGTAACCTGCCAACCCCCGAGCAGCAAGAAACCCTGTAACCCGCCAGCCTCCGAGCAGTGAGACCCTGTAACCTGCCAGCCCCGAGCAGTGAGATCCTGTAACCCGCCTGCCCCCGAGCAGTGAGACCCTGTAACCCACCAGCCTCCGAGCAGTGAGATCCTGTAACCCACCAGCCCCGAGCAGTGAGATCCTGTAATCCGCCAGCCCCCAAGCAGTGAGATCCTGTAACCCGCCAGCCCCCGTGCAGCAAGAGACCCTGTAGCCCGCCAGCCCCCGAGCAGTGAGATCCTGTAACCTGTCAGCCTCCGAGCAGTGAGACCCTGTAACTTGCCAGCCTCCGAGCAGTGAGATCCTGTAACCTGCCAGCCCTGAGCAGTGAGACCCTGTAACCTGTCAGCCCCCGAGCACCAAGAGACCCTGTAACCTTCCTCCAAAGGAATCCACAGGAGACACATGCATTGGTAGACATGGCATAAGCAAGGTCCCGGGTGGCCCCATAGTTCAGTGATGACTCCCTGCATGTTCTCCTCCAGGCTACTTGGGCATTGCGGGAGATCCTCTTCCCCAGGGACAGATGGAAGAGTCCTCCCCGCTTAACCAAGCAGGCCTGGACGGAGGTCGCAGAGGAAGTCAGTAGCCATGAGGTTGTCCAGAGAACCTGGCTGGAGTGTTGCAAGCGAATCAATGACCTCATCTTGGGGCCTGGCCTGTTAGTTAGACTTTTCCTCTGACCCTTTAGCTCAGAAAGAATCTGGGCTGTAACTTGCTAAAATGCAAGCTGATAATGGCGCGGTGAGGGTAACGGGGCATCTGGGACCTTAGTGAACGGCAAGATCAGCAGTCTATCTCTTTCAACAATTACATTTAAGGATTAAGAAAAGGAACAATAGAGAAGGACAATTGGTTAGGCTGCCCTGGAGTTGACCAGGATGCCTGCCTGAAACTATCATTAAGTCAATGTAAATGGAGGATCAGTGTCAGAACAGTGGGAGGCATTCAAAGGGGAGATTCAAGGGGTTCAGGGTAAACATGGTCCCACAAAGAAAAATGGTGAGGTGGCCTATTCTAGAGCCCCATGGATGTCAAGGAGCCTACAGGGTCAGATAAGGCAGAAAAGGAAAGCTTATGTCCAACATCGAGAACTCAATACTGCAGAAAGCCAAGACAAGTATAGAAAGTGGAGGGGTGAAATCAAAAAGGAAATTAGGAAAGCAAAGAGAGGGCATGAAAGAATATTGGCAAGCAAAATCAAGGTGAACCCAAAGATGTTTTATCAATACATTACGAGTAAGATGAAAACGAAGGAGAGAGTAGGGCCTATAAAAGACCAAAAAGGTAACCGATGTGTAGGAGCGGAAGATATTGATATGGTTCTAAATGAATACTTTGTGTCTGTCTTCACAAAAGAGAGAAACGATGCAGATATTGCAGTTAAGGAGGAAGAGTGTGAAATATTGGATGTGATAAATATAGGGAGAGAGGAAGTATGAATGGGATCAGCATCCTTGAAATTAATAAATCACCAGGGCCAGATGTAATGTATCCTAGGCTGTTAAAAGAAGCAAGAGAGGAAATAGCAGAGGGTCTGACCATCATTTCCCAGTCCTCACTGGATACAGGTGTGGTGCCAGAGGATTGGAGAATTGTTAACGTTGTACCTCTGTTTAAAAAGGGAGTGAAGGATAGACCGAATAATTACAGCCCAGTCAGTCTAACCTCAGTAGTGGGAAAATTATTGGAATCTATTCTGAGAAACAGGATAAACTGTCACTTAGAAAGGCACAGGTTAATCAAGGATAGTCAGCATGGATTTGTTAAGGGAAGGTCTTGTTTGACCAACTTGATCAAATTTTTTGAAGAAGGAGCAAGGAAGATAGATGAGGGTAGTGCAGTTGCATGGATTTTAGCAAGGCTTTTGACAAGGTCGCACATGGCAGACTGGTTAAAAAAATTAAATCCCACGGGATTCAGGGAAATGCAGCAAGGTGGATACAAAATTGACTCAGTGGCAGGAAACAAAGTGTAATTGTTGAGGGCTGTTTTAGCGACTGGAGGGCTGTTTCCAGTGACATTCTGCAGGGCTCAGTACTGGGTCCCCTGCTTTTTGTGGTGTATATTAACGATTTGGACGTAAACGTAGGGGGCATGATCAAGTAGTTTGCGCATGACACAAAGATTGGCCATGTGGTAGATAGCGAGTAAGATAGCTGTAAGCTGCAGGAAGATATTCATGGTCTGGTCAGATAGGCAGAAAAGTGGTAAATGGAATTCAACTTGGAGAAGTGTGAGGTGATGCATTTGGGGAGGTCAAATAAGGCAAAGAATACACGATTATTGGGAAAATACTGAGAAGTGTAGAGGAAGTGAGGGACATTGGAGTGAATGTTCACAGATCCCTAAAGGTAGCAGGACAGGTCAATAAGGTGGTTAAGAAGGCATATGGAATCCTTTCCTTTATTAGCCCGAGGTATAGAATACAGGAGCAGGGAAGTTATGCTGGAACTGTATAACTCATTGGTTAGGCCACAACTTGAGTACTGTGTGCAGTTCTGGTCACCTCATTGTAGAAAGGATGTAATTGCACTAGAGTGAGTACAGAGGAGATTTACGAGGATGTTGCCAGGACTTGAAAAATGCAGCTATGAGGAAAGATTGGATAGGCTGTGGTTGTTCTCCTTGGAACAGAGAAGGCTGAGGGGAGATCTGATTGAAATGTACAAAATTTTGAGGGTCCTGGATAGAGTGGAGGCGAAGGGTCTATTCACCTTAGCAGAGAGGTCAGTGACAAGGGGAGATAGATTTAAAGTGATTGGTAGAAAAATTAGAGGGAAGATGAGGAAAAACCTTTTTACCCAGAGGGTGGTGATGGTCTGGAACTCACTGCCTGCAAGGGTAGTTGAAGCAGAGACCCTCAACTCATTCAAAAGGAGTCTGGATATGCACCTCAAGTGCTGTAAGCCGCAGGGCTATGGACCAAATGTTGGAAGGTGGGATTAGAATAGGTGGATCGTTTTTTGGCCGACACAGACACAATGGGCCAAGTGGGCTCTTTCTGTGCCTTAAACTTTCTATGATTCTATGATCAATGCCCTTTTCAGGCTCCAATACAAAATTGGATTATGACTGACTGTTTTCTAGAGCTACCCATTTTTTCAAGTTTGATACTGGACAGAGGCACATGAATGAATATGCTGCCAATTTTTGACAGCTTGACACTCTTCTCACCCTCTGTTCCCCAACACCGCACTCGCACCCAGAGTTAACATTGGGGCTACAATTTTTAAACCAGATGGAATTTCACCTCTTTTAAATGAAGTTTCCTGTGGAGAAAAATGGACAGCGATATGTTTCATGACAGTAGAATATAAGATGCCAGACAACTTGCTGAAGTACTAACTCGTTTCAGTTTTTTAATCATTCTCCTACATTTCTGTCACATTTAAATTTCTCCAAACTCCCAACTTGTTGAAATAGGTGTTCCTATTCATAATGTGTTTTACTTTTTACCTAATGATGCCGAATAGTGTTTAGAAATCTTCAGGATTTTTTTCTCTTTTTCTCTGGCCTGGACTTGATGGACCGAATGGCCTCCTTCTAGAAATGACTCTATGACTCTTTGTATTTAGTTCAATTGAAGATTACTTTCTAAACAGCAAACTGTACAACAGATTGATCAGATTCATCAGATTTAGCTGCATCAAGTTTCTGCTCAAAACCTACAAATTCAAGGATGTCCTGCCGTTGTTTGTTGCTGAGATACGTTTGCAATCATCATAAACTGTGAAGGACTATGGAATATGTAACCTTTAAAATGAAATTGTGCAAGTGTACCTTTCAAACTGTGCTACAATTCTTAGGCCTTAAATAATGAGTCAATAGCATATAGGGCATGTATATTTAAACAAGATGCTCCTTGAACTTTAGATATTAACTTCAAGATTTCTCCTTAGTTTTATATCTCACAGGCCTGAAATCTTGCAGTTGGATTCAGTGTAACTGGATGTTATGTTTTGGGAATTTGTGACCATTTTTCCACCTAAGTATTTGGAAATGAGTTACACTTAAGTTATGTGTTTTAAATTAATTTGGATTTGCACATATTAAAAATGTTTCTTTCTTTCTTTTGGGCCTCCTTATCTCGAGAGACAATGGATACGCGCCTGGAGGTAGTCAGTGGTTTGTGAAGCAGCGCCTGGAGTGGCTATAAAGGCCAATTCTGGAGTGACAGGCTCTTCCACAGGTGCTGCAGAGAAATTTGTTTGTCGGGGCTGTTGCACAGTTGGCTCTCCCCTTGCGCCTCTGTCTTTTTTCCTGCCAACTACTAAGTCTCTTCGACTCGCCACAATTTAGCCCTGTCTTTATAGCTGCCCGCCAGCTCTGGCGAATGCTGGCAACTGACTCCCACGACTTGTGATCAATGTCACACGATTTCATGTCGCGTTTGCAGACGTCTTTATAACGGAGACATGGACGGCCGGTGGGTCTGATACCAGTGTTTCTTACTGCCAAACAATGCAGCAGTTGAAACAAAGATGAGTTTATACTTTAATGAGTCAGACATTGAAGATGTGCTCCACAGTGATCAGGGATAATAGTCAATTTGCTATCGCATTTTGGACATCCTACAAATATCCATAGCAGCTATTGTTGGGATGAATTTATTAATTTGAGCCGAGCATTGGGCATCTGCTGAGAACCCAATCTTGATGGCGGGGGAGGTTGCAAGTTTTATTGAGACACCTACTGGTCAATATCTGAAAGTGAAGAAATCAGAGGATAATCCCTCCACTCAGAAGTGGCAAATGGAAAAAAGGAACACATGCAGATTATTTAGTTTTTAAGATCTGATTAAAATATCTCAACATTGTTCATAGTTTTCAGTTCAGTCTGCAGTATATGATTAAAATGCATGGTGATTAGTGAAAACGAAGTGTTAATTGTTATATTTCACATTTTTACATGAATGATATCACTTGTCCTGTTGACCCAATACACCATGATTAGTACAGACATAAGCTGGTCTTAAATCTGCTCTGAAAATGATATTGTAAAATCCTACATACAGTAAGAGAGCAGTCTTCTTTCAATTCGAGAGAAAATTGCAAACGTTGCAAATCTGAGAGAAACACAGAAAATGCAAAAAAACCCACAACAGGTCTATAAGCATTCGAGAAATGTTTACTAAATCACGCTCAAACAAGGATTTCTTTTATAAGATGTGAGTCCATGAATATCTACACCTTACAGCTGAGGAAGGAAGTGAGCTTGCAACCCCTTACCACCTCCCCCACCCCCCCAAAGACAACAAGTTTCTACTCCTCCATTACTGCCACAAGTTGCTGTTCCTCACAAATGCACTGTATTCACCCACTGCAACCTCTTGAAGTTCTCTGTTTAATTCTGACCGAATGAATGTAACTGTGCTGGTGCTTGCAGGTTTGAGTGATATAGGATACTGTGTATGAAAAGAAACTTGTAAGGGATATCAAAATCAGCACAAAATTGTTTTGCAATTATATTAGGAGAGAGGGTGGTCAGGAACAATATGGGCTGCTGGAAAACTAACATAGGAACTGATTTAGGAACAGTTCCTTTAGATTGGAAAATTGCACGTCACTCCACTATTTAAGAAAAGTGAGAGGGAGCCTAACATCTGTTGTCAGGAAATTACTCGAGTTTATAACTGAGGATAAAGTGACTGAACACCTTGAAATCTTTCAGCTGATCAGAGAGAGCCAGCATGGATTTGTAAAGGGTAGGTCATGCTTGACGAACCTGATTGAACTTTTTGAAGAGGTGACTGAATTAATGAACAGGGAACTATCTATTGATATTGTATGGACTTCCAGAAGGCATTCCATAATGTCCCTTGTAAGAGATTGTTAGATAAATTTGAAGCTCATAGAATTGAAGGCAAATTATTGACCTGGTTAGGAAATTGTCTGAGTGGCAGGAGACAGAGGGAAGGTACAGTGGGCAGGTACTCTAATTGACAGGGTGTGATCGTGGTGTCCCAAAGGTTTCAGTGTTGAGACCTCAGCTATTCACTGTATTTATTAATGACTTAGATCATGGGATAGAAAGCCACATATCCCTGTTTGCTGATGACACAAAGATAGGTGGAATTGGAAACAGTATCAATGTTAGCATAAAATTACAAAAAGATACTAATAAAGTGAATGGGCAAAATTGTGGTAACTGGATTTCAATGAAGGCAAGTATGAGGTCACCAATTTTGGACTTTCTAAATGGTGAAAAGCTAGAAACTGTGGAGCTCCAAAGAAACTTAGGGATCCACGCATGTAGAACATTAAAATGGGAGCACGGGAGAGAAGCAGCACAGAGAGGTGAATGATACAGGAGAAAAATAATTGCAAAATGACGTTACAGCACAAGCAGGGGCGACAGGGGTAAATTTGCAGATAAACTTTTAAGTTAACCTACCTATCCCTTAAACTAGATCAAATAATTAATTTAGAAACTAAAAAATAAGCTAAATTGATTAAATACTTAAACTTTAAATAAATAAAATAAGGTTAGATAGAGATGGCAGTGCAAGTGGTGTGCCACAACTGTAGCACATACAACAATGTGGAGAGCATCATGATCCTTGACAACAACATCTGCAGCAAATGTCTGCATCCTGTGGAAATTCAGCTCAGAGTGGTTGAGCTGGAGTCAGAGGTGCAAACAATAAGGGGCATCAGGAAGGGGGAGAGTTACCTGGACCCTTTGATCCAGGAAGCAATCACACCACTTAGGTTAAGTAGTGGTATAGATCTGGTTAGTGGTCAAGGACAGGAGGTGTGACTGCAAGTCAGGCAGGTAAGGGGACTCCAGGGACAGTGCTAAGGATCCTCAACCTTTGCCCTTATCGAACAGGTACGAGGTTCTTGCTGCCTATGTGGATGAGGACAAAGTTTGTAGGGTGGATGAGCAAACTGTCCATGGCAGCATGATACCACAGACCATTCAAGAATGAAAAGAAATGTGGTATGTAGGGGACAGTATAGTCAGGGAGATAGATACTGTTCTCTGCAGCTGTGACTGCAACTTCCAAAGGTTGTGCTGCCTGTCTAGTGCCAGGGTTAAAGACATCTCCTTGTGGCTGGAGAGCTTGGAACGGGAGGGGAAGGATCCAGTTATCATGGTGCACATTGGAATCAATGATATATGTAAAACTATGAATGATGTTCTGCTGTGAGAGGTTGAGGAACAAGGGTGAAATTAAAATGCAGACCTCACAGGTATTAATCTCTGGATTATTACCTGAGCCATGTGCAAATTGGCATAGGGACAAATAGATTAGAAAGATAAATGCGTGGCTGTAATTGTGGTGTGGGAGGCAGGGGTTTTGATTCAAGAACAAAGAACAAAGAAAATTACAGCACAGGAACAGGCCCTTCGGCCCTCCAAGCCTGTGCCGATCCAGATCCTCTATCTAAACATGACGCCTATTTTCTAAGGGTCTGTATCTCTTTACTTCCTGCCCATTCATGTATCTGTCGAGATACATCTTAAAAGACGCTATTGTGCCCGCGTCTACCACCTCCGCAGGCAACGCGTTCCAGGCACCCACCACCCTCTGCGTAAAGAACTTCCCATGCATATCCCCCCTAAATTTTTCCCCTTTCACTTTGAACTCGTGACCCCTAGTAATTGAATCCCCCACTCTGGGAAAAAGCTTCTTGCTATCCAACCTGTCTACACCTCTCATGATTTTGTACGCCTCAATCAGGACCCCCCTCAACCTCCGTCTTTCTAATGAAAATAATCCTAATCTACTCAACCTCTCTTCATAGCTAGCGCCCTCCATACCAGGCAACATCCTGGTGAACCTCCTCTGTACCCTCTCCAAAGCATCCACATCCTTTTGGTAATGTGGCGACCAGAACTGCACGCAGTATTCCAAATGTGGCCGAACCAAAGTCCGATACAACTGTAACATGACCTGCCAACTCTTGTACTCAATACCCCGTCCGATGAAGGAAAGCATGCCGTATGCCTTCGTGACCACTCTATTGACCTGCGTTGCCACCTTCAGGGAACAATGGACCTGAACACCCAAATCTCTCTGTACATCAATTTTCCCCAGGACTTTTCCATTTACTGTATACTTCACTCTTGAATTGGATCTTCCAAAATGCATCACCTCGCATTTTCCCTGATTGAACTCCATCTGCCATTTCTCTGCCCAACTCTCCAGTCTATCTATATTCTGCTGTCTTCTCTGACAGTCCCCTTCACTATCTGCTACTCCACCAATCTTAGTGTCGTCTGCAAACTTGCTAATCAGACCACCTATACTTTCCTCCAAATCATTTATGTATATCACAAACAACAGTGGTCCCAGCACGGATCCCTGTGGAACACCACTGGTCACATGTCTCCATTTTGAGAAACTCCCTTCCACTGCTACTCTCTGTCTCCTGTTGCCCAGCCAGTTCTTTATCCATCTAGCTAGTACACCTTGGACCCCATGCGCCTTCACTTTCTCCATCAGCCTACCATGGGGAACCTTATCAAACGCCTTACTGAAGTCCATGTATATGACATCTACAGCCCTTCCCTCATCAATCAACTTTGTCACTTCCTCAAAGAATTCTATTAAGTTGGTAAGACATGACCTTCCCTGCACAAAACCATGTTGCCTATCACTGATAAGCCCATTTTCTTCCAAATGGGAATAGATCCTATCCTTCAGTAACTTCTCCAGCAGCTTCCCTACCACTGACGTCAGGCTCACCGGTCTATAATTACCTGGATTATCCCTGCTACCCTTCTTAAACAAGGGGACAACATTAACAATTCTCCAGTCCTCCGGGACCTCACCCGTGTTTAAGGATGCTGCAAAGATATCTGTTAAGGCCCCAAACCATTTCCTCTCTCGCTTCCCACAGTAACCTGGGATAGATCCCATCCGGACCTGGGGACTTGTCCACCTTAATGCCTTTTAGAATACCCAACACTTCCTCCCTCCTTATGCCGACTTGACCTAGAGTAATCAAACATCTGTTCCTAACCTCAACATCCTTCATGTCCCTCTCCTCGGTGAATACCGATGCAAAGTACTCATTTAGAATCTCACCCATTTTCGCTGACTCCACGCATAACTTTCCTCATTTGTCCTTGAGTGGGCCAATCCTTTCTCTAGTTACCCTCTTGCTCCTTATATATGAATAAAAGTCTTTGGGATTTTCCTTAACCCTGTTTGCTAAAGATATTCCATGACCCCTTTTAGCCCTCTTAATTCCTCGTTTCAGATTGGTCCTACATTCCCGATATTCTTTCAAAGCTTTGTCTTTCTTCAGCCACCTAGACCTTATGTATGCTTCCTTTTTCCTCTTAGCTAGTCTCACAATTTCACCTGTCATCCATGGTTCCCTAATCTTGCCATTTCTATCCTTCATTTTCACAGGAACATGTCTCTCCTGCATGCTAATCAACCTCTCTTTAAAAGCCTCCCACATATCACATGTGGATTTACCTTCAAACAGCTGCTCCCAATCTACATTCCCCAGCTCCTGCCGAATTTTGGTATAGTTGGCCTTCCCCCAATTTAGCACTCTTCCTTTAGGACCACTCTCGTCTTTGTCCATGAGTATTTTAAAGCTTACGGAATTGTGATCACTATTCCCAAAGTAGTCCCCTACTGAAACTTCAACCACCTGGCCGGGCTCATTCCCCAACACCAGGTCCAGTATGGCCCCTTGCCGAGTTGGACTATTTACATACTGCTCTAGAAAACCCTCCTGGATGCTCCTGACAAATTCTGCTCCATCTAGACCTCTAACACTAAGTGAATCCCAGTCAATGTTGGGAAAATTAAAATCTCCTATCACCACCACCCTGTTGCTCCTACATCTTTCCATAATCTGTTTACATATTTGTACCTCTATCTCACGCTCGCTGTTGGGAGGCCTGTAGTACAGCCCCAACATTGTTACCGCACCCTTCCTGTTTCTGAGTTCTGCCCATATTGCCTCACTGCTCGAGTCCTCCATAGTGCCCTCCTTCAGCACAGCTGTGATATCCTCTTTGACCAGTAATGCAACTCCTCCACCCACTGGGGCATTGGCACCAGTACTGGGGAAAGAGGGAGTTGTTTTGAACGGATGAGCTCCACTTAAACTAGACTGGGACCAGTGTCCTGGCAAATCAAACAACTAGAATGGTATTTTGGACTTTAATGATGGTGTGCTGTAGTGGGAGGATTCCTGGAAAGGATAAATTCAAAAGCAATAAGAGTATTGTCCAGGATGTAGAACAGATTGAAAATTTGAGTAAAAATCAGCAGAGTAAGTCAGGAAAGGACAGCAAGCTTAACAAAGGTGTCACGCTCATGCAATATGAAATAATGAACTAGAAAATTAACTAATGAAACAAATCCAAAACAAACACTTTTCCTGTAAAACAAGATCGTGTTGAGAGGTGAGGTGACCTTTTCTTTCCTGCCAATAAACATGAAGTTGCAAGAACCCTGAGCTAATTTTCATGTCTGGACAAGTCTTGACAAAGTCATTAAAATACAAATGATCTTTCTGGACATACCTTTGAGAAATCATTAAGATATAAACGGCCCTTTCTATCGTAATGGATGGATCTCACCAACCAATTGGGTTAACAATACTGTAGCAGACCTTTTGACTACCATCCTGGACTCCAGAGAATGGGTGTGAAAAGTTTGACTTTATCAGGATGGTATATGATTGAGTGATACCCAAACTCCATTGTCTGACAATGGTCTAGCCATCAGAAACTATTTATGAATTCAATGGAAGAGAAACTCTAGTCATATGACAGAAACTAGGTTTCTGATAAGGAGTTTTAATAAAGCTATATTCTGGTAGAGAAAAGAGAGAGAGAGAGAGACATCTGTGCCATCGAAGAGAAAGAACTCCCCACCTGTGAAATCATACCAGGGTTTCACCACGGAACTTTGGCTACAATATAACAATAGAAATCTGCAATAGTGCATCCGTCCCCCTAAAATTCCCACGTTTTTTTTCAGTGAACAAGGAAATGATTGTCTCAAGTCTTCACTCCAGGGAAAAACAAATTCATCAGACCTAAATGCATAATCTCGATCTCTTCTTGAGTGTGTGCATGTCTATATGAGTGTAAGAGTGGGTGGAGTTGTGTATATTTTGGGTGCTAAATAATAAACATTTATCTTTTTAAACTTACAAGAAAACCTGTCATTTGTTCTTGACAATTAAACACTCATGGGTTAAAGCACTTTTTAAAAAACACGCTGTCTTCAGCCTGTCATGAGGTTGTCAGGAGGAGCTATCCCTATCATCTCTCACCTGTCCATAACACAGTTAATGGGGCATTACTGACTAAGGTGACAGCAGGGAAAAATAGAAAAAGCTAAGGGTATTATATTTGAATGCACAAAACATTTGCAATAAAATAGATGAATTAATAGCACAAATAGAAATGAATGGGTCTGATCTAGTAGCTATTAGGGAGACGTGGTTGCAGAGTGACCAAGGTCGGGAAATAATTATTCCAGATACTTGACCTTTAGAAGAGATAGGCAAAATGGAGGAAGGGTTGCCGTATTACTAAAGGATGGGATAAAGACAGTAGAGAGAAAGGATCGTAGCTTGGAAAATAAAGACGTAGTAGTGGTGTGGGTGGAGCTAAGAACTACAAGTGGCATAAAACAGTAGTAGGAGTAGTTCATAGACCCCTTAACGGTACAATGTAGTGTCAAGCAGAGTACAAATGAGGAAATTAGAGGTTCAGGTAAAAAAGGTAATATAGTAATCATGGCAGACTTCCATCTTCATATAGTCTGGGCAAAACCAAAATTACAGTAACAGTGTGGAGGACAAGTTCATGGAATGTATATGAAAACATTTTCTAAACCACTATGTCAACTAGGGAATTTTAGATCTAGTTTTGCGCAATGATGCAGAATTGATTAATAATCTTGTCGTAAACGAGCCTCTGGAGAAGAATGATCTTAACATAATAAAATGCTACATGGAGTTTGAGAGTAAAATTAACACATAATTTGCAATAGTTACACAAAACTTCATAAGAAAAGTATCTCAAACCATAGAATCATAGAATTATCAAATGGTTACAGCACAGAGGGAAGCCATTTGGCCTGTCATCTCTGTGCCATCTCTGTGCCAGCTCTCTGCAAGAGAAACTCAGCTAGTTTCACTTCCCCACCCTTATCTGGGAGCAGTGCAATTTTTTTCTCTTCAGGTGTTTATTCAACTCCATTTTGAAAGCCAAGATTGAATCTGCCTCCTCTCTCAGGCAGCACATTGAAGTAAATAAAGATGATCTGATAGCCATTACAGAGTCATGGCTGCAGGATGACAAGAATTGGGTCCTGAATATTGAGGGGTATATGACATTCAAGAAGAATAAGAAGCCAGGTAAAGGAGGAGGGGTAGCATTGTTAATCAAGGATGCCATTGGTGCAATAGTTAGAGATGACCTTGATTCAGGAGATCACGATGCAGAATCGGTTTGGGTGGAGATGAGGAATAGTAAGGAGAAGAAGTCACTAGTGGGAGTGGTCTACAGGCCTCCTAACAGTAATCACAATGTAGGCCGAAGTATAATAAAAAGAAATATTAAGTGCTTGTGATAAAGGGACGGCAATAATCATGGGTGATTTTAATCCACATATAAACTGGAAAAATCAGATTGGCAATAGTAGCCTGGATGAGAAGTTCAGAGAATGCTTTCAAGATAGTTTCTTAGAGCAGCACGTTCTGGAACCAACCAGAGAGCAGGTTATATTAGAGTTGGTATTGTGCAATGTGAAAGGATTAATTAATGACCTCAGAGGAAAGGCACCTTCAGGTGGCAGAGACCACAATATGATTGAATTTTACATCCAGTTTTAAAGAGAGAAGAGTGGGTCTATGACTAGTATTTTAAACTTAAATAAGGGCAACTATGTGGGCATGAAAGCTAAGCTAGCTGAAGTGAACTGGGTTACTAGGCAAGGAGATAGATCAATAGAGAAGCAGTGGCAGACATTTAAGAGGATATTTCAGAGTAATCAGAATAAGTATATTTCTACTATAAAGAAAAATTCTAAGGGGAGGACCCACCATCTGTGGTTAACTAAAGAAGTATCCTAGGCCCAACTATCTTCAGCTGCTTCATAAATGACCTTCCTTCAATCATAAGGTCAGAAGTGGGGATGTTCGCTGATGATTGCACAATGTTCAGCACCATTCATGACTCCTCAGATACTGAAGCAGTCCGTATAGAAATGCAGCAAGACTTGGACAATATCCAGGCTTGGGCTGATAAATGGCAAGTAACATTCGCACCACACAAGTGCCAGGCAATGACCATCTCCAACAAGAGAGAATCTAACTATCTCCCCTTGGCATTCAATGGCATTACCATCGCTGAATCCCCCACTATCAACATCCTCGGGGCTACCATTGACCAGAAACTGAACTGGAATAGCCATATAAATACCGTGGCTACAAGAGCAAGTCAGAGGCTAGGAAGCCTGCGGCATGTAACTCACCTCCTGACTCCCCAAAACCTATCCACCATCTACAAGGCACAAGTCAGGAGTGTGATGGAATACTCTCCACTTGCCTGGATGGGTGCAGCTCCAACAACACTCAAGAAGCTCGACACCATCCAGGACAAAGCAGCCTGCTTGATTGGCACCCCATCCACCACCTTCAACATTCACTCCCTTCACCACCGACGCACAGTGGCAGCAGTGTGTACCATCTACAAGATGCACTGCAGCAATTCACCAAGGCTCCTTAAACAGCACCTTCCAAACCCGCGACCTCTTCCAACTAGAAGGACAGGGCAGCAAATGCATGGGAACACCACCACCTGCAAATTCCCCTCCAAGTCACACACCATCCTGACTTGGACTATATTGCCATTCCTTCACTGTCGCTGGGTCAAAATCCTGGAACTCCCTTCCTAACAGCACTGTGGGTGCAGCGGTTCAAGAAGGCAGCTCACCACCAGCTTCTCAAGGGCAATTAGGGATGGGCAATAAATGCTGGCCTGGCCAGCGATGCTCACATCCCACGAATGAATTAAAAAAAAAGTTAAGGAAAGCATGAAACTTCAGGAAAAAGCAGAAAATTAGGTCAGATGACTGGTTAGAATATAAAGAACTGCAGAGACTGACTAAAAGATTAATCAGGAGAAAGAAATTAGATAATGAGAGAAAGCTAGCTAGAAATGTAAAAACGGATAGCAAGAGTTTCCACAGGTATTTAAAAAGGAAAAGAGTAAATGAAGTTAGTGTTGGTCCTCTAGAGTGAGAATGGGGAGTTAAAAGTAGATAATAAGGAAATGACGGATGAAATGAACAAATATTTTCCAGTAACAGCTGTAAATCAGGAGGTGGAAGGAAGAGGGGAACTTGGTGAAATTACAATCACCAAGGAAGCGGTACTGAGCAAACTGATGGAGCAGCGGGTTGACAAGTCCCTGAGTTCTGATGGGCTTAATCCTAGGGTCTAAAGAGAGGTTGCTAATGAGGTAGTAGATGCGTTGGTACTAATTTTTTAAAATTCGCTGGATTCTGGAAAGGTTCCATCAGACTGGAAAGTAGCAAATATAACCCCTCTATGCAAGAAGGGAGGAAGGAGAAAACAGATAATTATAGGCCAGTTAGCTTGACGTCTGTCGTAGGGAAGGTGTTAGAATCGATCGTTAAGGAGGCTATAGCTGGGCACTTGGAAAAACTCAAGATAATCAGGAATAGTTAGCATGGTGTTGTGAAAGGGAAATCATGTTTTACCAATTTATTAGAGTTCTTGGAAGGAGTAACACGCGCTATGGATAAAGGGGAGCCCGTTGACGTACTTGACTTGGATTTCCAGAAGGCATTTGACAAGGTGCCACATAAAAAGTTATTGTGCAAAGTAGGAGCTCATTATGTAGGGGGTAACATATTAGCATGGATAGAAGAGTGGTTGGCTGACAAAAAACAGAGAGTGTGCATAAATGGGTCCTTTTCTGATTGGTAGGATGTGATGAGTGGAATCCCACAGGGGTCTGTGCTGGGGCCTCAACCTTTTACAATTTATATCAATGACTTAGATGAGGGGAGTGATGGCATGGTAGCTAAATTTGCAAATGACACAAAGATAGGTCAGAAAGTATGTTGTGAAGAGGACATAAGGAGTTTGCAGAGTGAAATACATAGGCTGAGTGAGTGGGCAAAAATCTGGCAGATGGACTATAATGTGGAAAAATGTGAAGTTGTTCACTTTGGCAGGAAGAATAAAAAAGCAGAATATTATTTAAATGGAGCACGTATGCAGAATTCTGAGGTGCAGAGGGATCTAGGTGTTCTGGTGCATGAGTCACAAAAAATCTTTTTTTAATCAGTGAGTGGCTAGGATCTGGAATGCGAACATACGAATTAGAAGCAGAGGTAGGCCATTCAACCCCTTGAGCCTGCTCTGCCATTCAATAAGATCATGGCTGATCTGTTTGTGTCTCAAATTCCACACTCCCATCTACCCCCGATAACCTTTAATTCCCTTGCCTAACAAGAATCTATCTACCTCCGCCTTAAATATATTCAATGACCCCGCCTCCCCCACCTTCTGAGGCAGAGAGTTCCAAAGTCACACAACCCTCTGAGAGAAAAAAATTCTCCTCATCTGTGTCCTAAAAGGGCAATCCCTAATTTTAAAACAGTGTCCCCTAATTCTGGACATAAGAGGAAACATCCTTTCCACATCCACCTTGTCAAGAGCATTCAGGATCTTATAAACTTCAATCAAGTCTCCCCTCACTCTTTCTAAACTCCATTTAAAGCAAGCCCAGTCTGTCCAACCTTTCCTCATAAGAAAACCCACTCAATCTAGTAAACTTCCCCTGATCTGCCTCCAATGCATTTACATCCTTCCCTAAATAAGGAGACCAAAACTGCACACAGTATTTGAGATGTGAGCTGGAATTTTACCCTTGGCGACGGGAGCCGTCCACCAACTGAAAAGTCGGTGGCAAACTCACGTGACCTGGGGATCCGACCTGTATTTTGCGAGTCCCCGGCCGTTAATTGTTCTGAGGCGGGACTTCCACCCACTTGAGGCAGGAAGTCCCGCCTAATAGACCTGCCAGCCAATCAGAGGGCTGGAGGCTCTTAGTCCCAGCAGCGCCACTGGGAGCGGGTACAGCAAGTAATAAAGAAGGTTTATGGAATGCTATCCTTTATTACGAGAGGAATTGAAATTAAAAGTAAGAATGTTATGCTTCAGTTATACAGGGCATTGGTAAGACCATGACCCGAATTTTACGCCCCCCCCAAAGAGTGGGAAGATGGCAGGGAGCGGGGGGGATGGGGTAAAATGGAGCGGGAGGCTCGGGGGGACTTACTCGATTCTCTCCCGCCTCTATCGCCACTTTATGCAGAGCAGCGGTGGCGAAAAATAGCCCGCATGCGCCCAGGCCAATCCAGTCCCTTAAGTGGCCACTTAACGGCCACTTATGTGCCTCCGCCCGCTGCCATGGGGATTTTACCCAGGCCCGAGAGAAGCTGCCTGACAAAAGCAGGCGACTCTCTGATGGCCTGGGTAAGGGGTCCTCATGATCGGGCACCCTGTTCCCAATGGAGAGCCACCCTGGTTGCCCCAATAACCCCCAACACCCAACATGCCCCCCCATCCCCCCAGTTGACCACCCTTGCCTCGCCGGGGCCTGACCGATCACCTCTCACGAGGCAACCAAAACTTACCTTGGTTCCGGGGCTCCCCGACAGCTTCTTCTGTAGACTGGGCTTCAGTCCCAGCAGTGGCTGCTCCTGGTACTAAGAGCTGCCAGCCTACTGATTGGAGGCGTTGGAGGCAGTTCAGAGGAAGTTTACTAGATTGATACCTGGAATCAGTGGGTTGGCTTATGAGAAAAGGTTGGACAGACTGGACATGTTTTCACTGGAGTTTAGAAGAGTGAGGGGAGACTTGATTGAAGTATATAAGATCTTGAATGATCTTGACAAGGTGGATGTGGAAAGGATGTTTCCTCTTGTGGGTGAGTCCAGAACTCGGGGGCATTGTTTTAAAATTATGGGTCGCCCTTTTAGGACAGAGATGGGGAGAATTTCTTTCTCTCAGAGGGTTGTGCGACTTTGGAACTCTCTGCCTTAGAAGGTGGTGGAGGTGGGGTCATTGAATATTTTTAAGGCGAAAATAGATAGATTCTTGTTAGGCAAGGGAATCAATGGTTATCGGGGGCAGATGGGAGTGTGGCATTTGAGACACAAACAGATCAGCCATGATCTTATTGAATGGTGGAGCAGGCTCGAAGGACCAAATGGCCTACTTCTGCTCCTAATTCATATGTTCGTATTCCAGATCCTAGCCACTCATTGATTAAAAAAGATTTTACTCATGTCGCCATTGGTTCTTTTGCCAATCACCTTAAATCGGTGTCCTCTGGTTCTTAACCCTTCCACCAATGGGAACAGTTTCTCTCTATCTACTCTGTCTAGACACCTCATGACTTTGAGCATCTCTATTGAATCTCCTCTCAACCTTCCCTTTTCTAAGGAGAACCTCAGCTTCTCCAACTTTCCTCGTAATTAAATTCCCTTATTCCTGGAACCATTTTCATAAACCTTTTCTGTACCCTCTCTAAAGCCTTCACACCTTCCTAATGTATCATGCCCAGAATGAGACACAATACTCCACTTGAGGCTGAACTATTTTTGTTTCAGATTTCCAGTATCTGTAGTATTTGCTTGTTTTTTTAATGAAGAATCATCTAACTTCCTTGCTTTTGTAATGTATGTCTCTGTTTATAAAGTCCAGTATCTTTGTACACATACCCCAGGCCTCTCTTTTCCTGCACCCATTTAGAAGTGTGCCCTTTATTTTATATTGTCGCTCCTCATTCTTCCTACCAAAATATGTCACTTTACACTTCTCTGCATTAACTTTAATCTGCTACATGTCCACCCATTACACCAGCCAGCCTATGTTCTCTGAAGTCTATCGCAATCAAGTTAGTTAAATACAATTTTCCTTTAACAAATTTGAGCTGGTTTTCCCTAATAAGTCCACACTTGTCCAAGTGACTATTCATTTTGTCCCAGATTATCATCTCTAAAAGTTTTCCTACCACAGAGGTTAAACTGACTAGTCAGTCAGTTGCTGGATTTATCCTTACACTTTTTTTTGCAATTCTCCAGTCTTCTGACACCACTCCCTTATTTGGCTCAGCATCCTCAGATGCATCTCATCTGGTCCTGATGATTTATCAACTTTAAGTACAGCCAGTCTTTTTAATACCTCCTCTATCAATTTTTAGGCCATCCAATATCTCAACTACCTTCTCTTTCGTTATGACTTGGGCAGCATCTTTTTCCTTGGTAAAAACGGTGCAAAGTGATTATTTAGTATCTCAGTCTTGCCCTTTGCATCCATGCATAGATTCCCTTTTTATCCCTTATCAGCCCCACCCCTCCTCATACTACCCTTGTGCTATTTATATGCATATAGGCGTTTTTGCATTTCCTATTATGTTAGCTGCCAGTCCCTTCTTATACTCCTATTTTGCCTCTCTGATTTCCTTTTTCACTTCCCCTTCTGAACTTTCTATATTTAGCTTGGTTCAGACTTGTGTTATCAACCTGACATCAATCATACATTCCCTTTTTCTGCTTCATCTCACTCTCTGTCTCTATTGTCATCCAGGGAGCTCTGGCTTTGCTTGCCCTACCTTTCCCTTCATGAGAATATAGCTCACCTATACCTGAACTATCTCCTCTTTAAATGCAGCCTATTGTTCTCTTATAGTTTTGCCCGCCAATCTTTGATTCTAATATAGCTGGGACAGATCTGTTCTCACCCTATTGAAATTGACCCTCCTCTAATCTAATATTTTTACTATAGATTGCTCTTCTTCCTTTTCCATGGCTAACCTAAATCTTATGATACTATGATCACTGTTGTGTAAAAGTTCCCCAACTGTCATTTGGTCCACTTGACCCACCTCATTCCCCAGAACCAGATCCAGCAATGCCTCCTTCCTGTTTGGGCTGGAAGCATGTTGCTCAAGAAAATTCTCCTGAACACAATTTAGAAACTCTTGCCCTCTCTGCTCTTTGCGCTATCACTATTCCAGTCTATATTAGGTTAATTAACGTCCCCTATCTATGTTTTTGCACTTCTCTGTAAGTTCTCTGCAAATTTGCTCCTCTATAGCTTTCTCACTAGTTGGTGGCTTGTAGAATACACCCAGTAGTGTAATGGTACCTCTATTGTTTCTTAACTCTAACCAACGTCCTCCAGGACATCTTCTCTCTCCAGCACTGTAATATTCTCCTTAATCATTACAGCCACGTGGCCTCCCTTCTTTCCCTCCCTATCTTTCCTGAACACCTTGTATCCAGGAATATATAGTACCCAGTCCTGCCCTTTTTTGAACCAGGTCTCCATTATTGCCACATCATATTTGCGCCTGCAGCTCACCAACTTTATTTACCACACTTGGTGCATTTACATACATGCACTGTAAACCTGATTTAGAGCTTTTTGCATTATCTTTTAGTCTGACTGCACCTAGTACCTTATTATTTCTTATTTTAGGGTTATCTGCTTCTGTGAATTCTTTGTGCACCTTTTTTAATTCTTCCTAATGTGACATCCTCGTTCCTATCCTCCTGCTAAGTTAGTTTAACCCCTTCCCAACAGCACCAGCAAATCGTCCCATGAGAACATTGATCCCAGCTCTGTTTAGGTGCAGCCTGTCCGGCCTCTACAGGTCCCACTTCCCCCAGAACCGGTCCCAATGTCCCAGGAATCTAAAGCCCTCCCTCCTGCACTATCTCTGCAGCCACATGTTCATCTGCTGTATCCTCCCATTTCCATATTCACGAGCGCGTGGCACCAGGAGCAATCCAGAGATTATTACCTTTGAGGTCCTGCTAACTAAACTCTCTCCTAGCTCCCTAAAGTCTGCTTGCAGGACCTTATATCTTGTTTTACCTATGTTGTGGTTAGAGATAAAAGACATTATTAAATTAAAGGAACAGGCTTATAATTTTGCAAAAAGAGTAGTGGGAGGATTTTAAAATTCAGCAATGGAAAACAAAGAAATAGAAAATAGAATGAGAGTAAACTAGTTAAAAACATAAAAACAGATTGTAAAACTTTCTGTAGGTATATAGAAAGTAAAATTAGTTAAAGTAAAAGTAGGTCCCTTAAAGGCAGTAAGAGGAGAAATTATAATGGGGAATAAGGAAATGGCTGGATTTTCAAAACAAGATTGGGAAACTAACGCTCGTATAATTTCTGAGTCCCAACCCCGTGCCTCAATTGTGTCATGAAATGTCAATGACCTAATTGGGAAGGAGGTGAGCTCGGCACCCAATTAGTGGCAGGAGCTGCCTGCAGAATGTGAGCACCAAAGACAAACAGCAGCCATAATAGGCCCTGCCACTGCCTTGTTGAAGAGAGCAGGCAGCTTCTTAGAGGGCCAGCAGCAAAAAACAATAAGACACAGTTCAACCAACCATAACTGAGGTAATGCTCATGATCTGGTGCAAGATCCCAAGGGCCCCATAATTTTCAAGCTCAAAAAAAAAGTTTCCTTTCACCCCGCTGTGAACCCAACAGTTGTGCACTAACATGCACCAGACTGTTTGGGTTCATGGGGATCTGAATTGAAAATTGCAGTCCTGACCTCACTAGCTCTTTAACAAGCCCCTCTCGGAGCTTAATGGGCCATTAAGTGGAAGCAAGTGGGTTCCCCATTCCCAACCCTCCACCCTCACTTTAAAAATTGTAGTCTGCCCTGGAGGCGCGGGATCCAGAGATGCCCTCCAAGACCACAATTTTTAAATTGCCTCTGCACCCAGTCCTGACCCCGCCAGCATTGGAAAATCTGGCCCTTTGTATCTGTCTTCATGGTACAAGATGCAAAAACGTAATAGAGAAACAAGGGTCTAGTAGGAATGAGGAACACTAAGGATGCTAGTATTAGTAAAGGAATTTTACTGGAGAAATTAATGGGACTAAAAGCCAACAAATCCCCTGGACCTGATAATTTACACCCTGGGTTTTAAACTTAGGTTATCCACTTTGGTAGGCTGCAGAGATATGGGTGCATTGGATTTGATCAAGATCCTAGAATTGTCCGCATGGATTGGAAGGTAGTAAACATAACCCCACTATTTAAGAAAGAAAGGAGGAAGAAAACAGGGCATTATAGGTCAATTAGTCTGACATCAGCAGCAGAGAAAATGCTTGATTCTATTGTCAAGAAAACATGCTAGGCCAAATGAGGAATTTTAATTCATCGGTTGGAAACTCACATTAAACTTAAAGAAGAAGGAAAGCTGGAATATTACAAACAACTTTTACACATGAGGTTTGAGAGATGGAAATTGCTAAACTTGCATCTCATTAGAAGGTACCAAAGAATACACTTAGACAGTCATGTGACCACCTGTCTATTTCTGTGAAAGCTGGGAGTTTCCCTTGGACAAGCAGACAAGCCAGAAACTCAATCTGTGCAAGAGACAGAAGTGCTGTCTCTCTCTCTCTCTCTCTCTCCCTCTCTTCAGAAGGCCTGGAGGTAAGAGAGGAGGAGATGGTGGGGGGGAGGGGGATAACACTGAACAGAGACGTGCCCCTGCTGCATGATGTGGTGGCCTCCTCCTGTCACCTTCTGGGAAGAGGAACTCCCTTAAGCTCTTATATGTTATGTTACAGCTATACAAAGCACTAGTTAGACCACACCTGCAATACTGTGTTCAGTTTTGGGCACCATAGCTTAGGAAGGATATATTGGCTTTGGAGATCGCAGATTTACCAGAATGATATCTGGACTCCAGAGGTTAATTTACAGGGAGAGATTTTGCAAACTGGGGTTATATTCCCTGAAATTTAGGAGGTATTAAGGGGAACTGATAGGATAGATGAAGAGAAACTATTTCCACTGGTTGAGGAACCTAGAACTAGGGGCATAGCCTTAAAATTAAACCAGGCCTTTCAGGAGTGAAGTTAGGTAACACTTTTACACTCAAAGGGTGGTGGAAGTTTGGAACACTCTTCTGCAGATGGCAGTTGATGCCAGGCCAATTGTTAATTTCAAATCTAAGGTAGATAGATTTTTGTTAGCCTAAGGTATTAAGGAATATGGGGCAAGGCCAGGTATATGGAATAGATCACAAATCAGCCATAGTCTCAATGAATGGCAGAACAGGCTCAAGGGGTTTAAATGGCCTATTCCTGGTCCTATGGTCTTGTGTGTAGTGCTGTCTTCTTCAGTGCCACTTGGACTGTGGGCTGGCTTACGGTAGACACTTATAAAAGTGGAAGAGGAACATATGTATGCTGCTGGTACTTTATGTGGCATTGTTTAGAACAATGCAGGATCAAAAATAAGCATTGATGGTATTTAAGAATAGTGCAGGGAAGTTTCTTTGGTACACGTGAACAAGAGGTTTCAGAATTGGGACAGCTCAGGCATTTATTGGAATGTCTTGTGGATTAGTATCTGGTACACCCATCTCCCAGCATGTACTGATGTTTCACAGTTACTTCTTCATTGTCATCAGTGAAGGAAAAGTGAATAAAGAAATATGGGAACAAAGCTGTCACTTGGGATTAGGTCTACTGCTCAAGTGGATGATAAAATGCCAACACGGATAGGTAGGTTGAGTTGAATCGCATGTTTGCATGTTGCAAATTCTATATAATTCCTCCTCTCTCTAATGCTTTGGGATTTTGTTTTTCTAGCTCCATTATGAAGTCTCTTTGCAGAGCAGAATTATGCAAATTGAAGCAGTTGATATTCATTCGCTGGAGTTTAGGGAAGTGGCACTCTTTAATATGTCAAGATAACTGAAGTGCTGCTTCATGTTACAAGTGAACTGCTCTATAAAGATTCTCATGGTAGCATTAGTTTTGCTTTAGCAGTGCTCTGCTTACGTCAGCAGTTGTCACAAGGATTTATACACAATAGATACAGAAGTTAGCCTTGGTTTCCCAGGAGCTATCCTCCCACTCTTCCCTTCCCTTCAAGTAAGGCTGACGTATATCCCTGACAAAAAATGAAAGTCATCATGGGAGATGTCAATGAAGCATCAAGGAAGCACGCGTGATACTGTGCTGTTGGTCACAGAATAAGCTGCTTATTGATGAAGTTAAAAACCACCTAAGGTTATGAAGACCCACATGCAGTGTCCAAATAAAAATATGGGCCTGGATTTTCCGGCCCCTTTGAAGATAGTCTTGGAGGCGGTGGGAGGGCTGGAGGAGGCAATAAATTGGCATGGGATGGCATCGGAATGGAATTCCAATATCGTCATACCAGGTCCAGATTTTACAAGGGACAGACGGCAAGTCTAGTCTGCACGGCACAGTTCTGAGAAAAAAGTACTTAAGGCAATTAAAGCGGCAATTGACCGGTATTTTGACAGGCGCATTCCAATTTTCCAAGAAGTGCATGGGGGCCAGCGGGCGTGTGAGCCCTGGCAGTTATATTAGGGTGGCAACAAGGCAGTAGTTCAGGTCATTGTTGCATTCAGCAACAGTCAGATGAGGCAGCGTGCCTTTACAGGATGGGTGGAGCAGTGCAGCCACAGAATTTTGCAGCAAGGAGGGGGTGTTCAGGTGCCAGGTCTTTGGGATCAAGCCTGGCTGCTGACACTTGTTTGCATTGAAAAGGGGGCTAAGAAGGGTTGAGGTGGGGTGATTGCAGGAAGCATTTGGGAGGGTGGTACTTGAGACTGGGAGTGCCCACCTGCCATGGGCATCGTCCACTCAGGAGGTGAGTCCTCCAACAGGCCTGCACTGCTGGCTGGACTTTTAGGAAATGTTGGCTTCATTGAAGGAAGGTTTTGGCTGCGTTTCGGTGCAGGGAACCCTTTAAAGGTGGCACCAGCACATCTGTCAGCATTAGCTGCCTATATGCCCGCCTTCAACCATGGAATGGTATGCCCCACCCCAGCTGCCAGCAGTCAATTGGTTGGCCGGTGTGAGATAGTGGTGCAATGGGAGATCGGGTCGGAAGCGTCTGCACCACCCGATTCCGGCCCCAGAGTTTGCTCCTTGGCTATGCTCATAAAATCCTGACCTTGTCACAATCATTGACCCTCGGCATTCTTGGAAAGCTAGCAGACCTGTAGAATTGTGCAGCCGTCTCAAGCTTCTTTTGCTTGTCATCAGCAAACACTACTAAATAATTAGAGACAAAGGGAAAACCTTTAAGTGGCTGGAGTTTATACCTGATACAGAAGATCATCATTATTGTTGGAGACCAATTATCACAGTCCTTTCTTCAGAGGTTCCTCAGAGCAGTTTTCTTAGCACTTTAGTTGCTTCATCAATGACCTTCCCTCTGTCATAAGGTCAAGAGTGGGGTTATTCACCTGTTACAATAAGGTAAAAAGGGGTAGAAAGGGCTCCTCTCTTTTCCCTCTCCTTGTTTGACCACAACAGGTTTTTTTTTAGGTGGATGTACTTGCAAATCTGGTGAGTGTTTAACTGCTTATGTGCCGTTATCATAAAAAGAACCAATCGGACAAGTTTTCTTGAGTTCAACAAAGAAAAGGGTTAGCTTTCTTATACGTAAACCGGTCTAAGTAAAATAATAAATATGCTCCAACTTTCACACAAACACACTCTGAGCTGAATTTTACTAGCCCTCCAACGTCAGGGGTTGTGGCAGGGGTGACCTGGAAAATTCTTCTGGGAGAAGCCCGTCATGACCCAGATGCCGAGAAGGCCCCACCGCATTTTGCCAGCGGCAGAAAGGCCTTGGTGCTGCCCCCACCCCGCCGCCAAGTGGTGGGGCCTTCATTTTAATATCAAAATTAATTAAAACACATGCGAATAAACTTAACTTGTCCCAGCGGCCATCTCCCGCCAATATTCTGTCTGCCGGCTGGAACTCCGTCACCATCGGAACTCTGTTTGGAGTTCCAAGGCATGACACTGGTGGGGTGGGGAGAGAAGTGAAATCATCAGGGCGGTGGGGGGGGGGGGGCGGGGGGGGGGAAGTGGGGTAAAGTGTTTCCATTGGCTGAGGGGATGGTGGGAAAGGGTTGAAGGGCAAAGAGTATAAAGTTTGGGGGTGAAAGGTCGATACCGGCAAAAATGGTTTTTCGGGGCGGAGAGGGAAATAAATGTATTGTTTGATCATTGGGGGGAGTGGAAGAGGGGCTTTAATGTTCAATTGACAGTTTTTATTTAAAGTAAAGGTGCTGTGCCCTTTAAAAATTTAAATTGCCAGTAAGGGCCTGAAGCACTTTAAAAATGGCACCAGCGCCTGCGCGATGGCATTGGACGCCATTGCTGCGGACGGAGCAGCTGCTCCCTCTACGTCACCAGGACTGGCCATTGTGACCCCTCCATTAAATGAGCTCCTGCGCAAAATATCGTGGGGGTCCAACGGCAGCTGCTCCACACGGGCAGGCCGCCAACTTCAAAGCGCGTCACTGCAATTTGTGGCACGCCACTAAAATTTGGGCCTCTAAGTTCACACACACACACACACACACACACACGTTAATGAGTGGGGAAGAATAGATCGGTTGAATTAGAATCCAGAGAAGTAAAAGGGGTATATGGTCTGTGGAGGTTGGTGACCCGCTGGCTTCAGGCTGAATTCGGTGATTATGTGACTTTCCTTTGGTGGTCCTGAGGCTTCCAGTTTGAAGATGTAGACAACTGATTTGGTGGTTCTTCTGGAGACAATAATGCAGCTGATTTCCTTCAAAGAGTCTCTGTCTGCAGCAGGGATATGCCTAAGTGGTCACGGTCAGCGGACAATGTTCAAAACTTGCAAAGTGAATTGGAGAGAGAGAGGAAGGACGGGCCCCACTTGGGTCTTCTTTTGTCAGTGTCTATCTACTTGTCTGGTTGCTGCTGAAAAAACACCAGCTTAAGCACACAGATAGTGGGCCTGTCACATGACCATCACCCAGTGATTCAGCATGGTGGTTACCAGTGTGTATTCCTTCTTGCAACTAAATTAGTCCATGTCTATGAATGCCCTTCTCACAACCAGGGTTCCATTGTTCAAGTGATTAGGTTTGAGTGGTTCGTCACCACCAGTTTAATATTCAGGTGATGGCCTTGCTAATGGGAACAGGATAGGTAGTTCACTCAGATTCCCAGGTCATTTTTCTTGATGGGTCGGTGCAGACAGGCTGTCTCCATCTCAATGCATTGGAATGTGGAGTACAGTGATCCAAATTGGGGTGGCCATCTTTAACTGCTAGTATAATGTCACTTTTTACATGTTTCTTCTTTTTTAAATTTAAGTCAGGTTTCCAGCTAGTGGATTAAAAATCATCATTCGACGTAAAACATTTTCATGACAAATTGATGATTCTACAGTGATCAGCTCCATTCACAGCTCCTTTGATAAAGTGGCAGCCCATACTACCTACAAAAGGAACAGACAACATTCAAAATTGAACTGACAAGTGGCAGGTAACATTTGTTCCACGTTAAAGCCAGGCAATGACCATTTCTAGCAAAGAAAGATATATCCACGACCATCAATGGCATCAGCACTGTTGAATCCTCAACTATCAACATGCTGGGAATCATCACTGACCAGAAGCTTAACTAGACAAGCCTGTGCCTAGAACAGCAGGACAGAGGCTGAATGGATACATTGTAATGAGTGCTCACCTCCTGAACTCTCAAAGCTTGTATGTTTCATATCAGCAATGTGATAGAACATTCTCTACTTATCTGGATAAGTGCAGCCACAACAACACTCATGAAGCTCAACACCACCCAGAACAAAGCAATCTACTTGATTGGAGCCTCACCACTGGATTCAATATCTACCGCAGTCAACACCAGCGCATTGTGGCTGCAGTATGCATCATCTTAAATTTGACGTTTTTTGCCATTGCTTCAATGCTGCTGGGTAAAAACCCTGGAATCCCCTATCTAACATCACTGTGGGAGTACCATCACTATAAGAACAGCAGGAGTTCAAGGAAAAGACCCACCAGCTCCTTCTCAAAGCAACTAGAGATCAACAATAAATCTAGCCTTGACAGTATTATCGATGTCCTGAGAACAAATGTTTTAAAAATTGTCAGTATGCAATAAGCAATCAAGACATGTACATCACTTCATTTTCCTAATATTAATCCTTAGTATCCTTAAATGGTCTGACAAATAATGGCAGCAGTCATTTCCTTACATCTCTATCCACTTCATTATTGTGACTATTTCTCAACTGTTCCTTGTCCCTTTGCTCAGAGGACTCATTGCTCAATTATTTAGGCCATGCAGATTATTGTAACATATTTTGCTGATACATGTTTCAAGCAAATGATTTTCCTGTTGATCCTTCACTCCCTTATTTAACAAGAATCTATTTTTAGAATCTCTTTTTTATCCTCCACAGGATTAAGAACATAAGAAATATGAACAGGAGTAGGCCATACAGCATGATCAATTCAATAAGATCACAACCGATCTTCTACATCATCTCTAGTTTCCTCCCCTATCCTCATATCCCTTGATTCCCTTAGAGTCCAAAAATCCATCCATCTCAGCTTTGAATATACTCAACAACTGAGCATCCACAGCTCTCTGAAGTAAAGAATTCCAAAGAATCTTAAACCTCTGAGTGAAGAAATGTCTCCGCATCTCAGTCCTAAATGGCTGACCCCTTATCATGGGACTATGACTCCAAGTTTTAGACTTCACAGCCAGGGAAAAATAGCCACCCAGCATCTATCCTGTCAATCCCTCTAAGAATTTTAAACATTTCAGTAAGATCACTTTCCATTCTTCAAAGATCTGGGGAGTATTGACCCATTACTGTACATTAACGACAAACCAGTGTAGCTGTGAGTTATCAATGGAAATAGATTTTTTTTTTCTAAATGCCTTGTAGACAGACCATTTCTAAATTGTCAATAAATGTGTTATTGTGGTAATGTGTTGATAAGTAATGCATAAAATGTATTGACTATTAACAGCAATACAATAAAAAAAATGATTTCTTAATAAACAATGTGGCAGCAGTGTGGCCATTGGCATGTTCAAGCCTGGTGTTTGGTATTAGCATACTGGTAAGCAACTAAAACCAAACAGCAAAGGAAATATTCACTGCAATTTGTATTGTGTATAAATCTTCAGATATTGGATCTCAGGATGGAGAAGGGACAAAGGGTACCATTTACCTCTATGCATAGAAACGCATGTAAACACAACCATAATATGCTCACAGGCACATACATTTTCAGCTAAGTTTTGCTTACGTATGAATTTTATGACCAGAAATAAGCATTGGAAATGCACTTGAACCTCATCAATTATAGAAAAGCATTGAGTTTGCACTCTGGGACCCACGTTTCCTCAGTAGAGAGCGGACATTGGGTGAGCCTTTCTATACTATCTGTGCCAACAAATAAATAAATTCATTTATTTAAAATAAAATAACGTAATTAATCACGGAGCCATCTACAATTGGACAAGGGCTCATCCACTGATTGCAAATATAACTGGAAAAAATACTACCATTTAACATGACACCAAAGAAGAATATTTCTAGGCGCATGAATGTTCTACCATTTTATGTGCACATAACAAGAATGTCACAACTGTGGCTAAACCGATCAAAATATTAATTTTAATATGTTAAGGAATGCAAGGGTAACGTGTAGCATGAGAGGACTAAATGAGAATTAAGCGCACAGTCTAAAAGCTGTATATTATTGTCCCTGATTATAGTGGAACAATTTGGCTCTTAGGGCTCAATAATAATTGATAATCTGTTAAATGAACCATACACCGTATAGATTGAAATTTACTGCTGTATAGATATAAAACATTTTCTTACCCTCTGTCTAGAAGTTGAATATTTTTGTAAAATTAATTTTGTTAGATTAAATTTAAAACACAATTTTTGTACTGCAATCTCAAATCACTGGGCCATCTGCATTGACAATCAATCAGGGTCAGATACAAGGTTAATGGAAATAGATCAAGCTGGTAGAAAGATGTAGCTACAGCTTTCTCAATTGGTACAACTCCAACATACCTTGATATTGTTCCACAGTTTTCTTAAAGGAAAATATTTTTAAAAGCTCATCGCATGTAAATGCTTAATTTAAAAACAACAGAGAAATTGTTTTATCTGCAATAAAACTGCTACAACCTCAACCTTGAAGGAACAATTCCTTTCATAGGCTGCAAAGGATTCATCTTTGTCACACTTTTCTGCCTGGTCCTATGTGAAGTAGGTAAAATTCTTGTGCCATGTTTCACGGTTTCTATTTTATCATCTATCTTGGAAGGATTTATATTAAAATGTTACTTCTAAGCTAAATTTTGTTCTCAAGGAGTGAAGTGCTTTGAACAGAAAGATGTGCATTAAAGCTAGATGAACCTAATGGTTAAGTCATGCTACTTCCATATGACTTCAACCTGAGCCAATAAAGGAGGAAGTTTCCAGAAGGCCTCTACTTGGGGAGAATAGTTGGTTCAACTGGCAGCCCTATTGGCCAGATAGGGAGAGATTTAGATGTCTACGTCTTCCTTAATAATAGAACCAACCAAGCCCAGACTAAGAATTGGTCAGAACATACGACCAGACAAATTCGGAGCAGAAGTAAGTCATTCAGCCCCTTGAGACTGCACTGCCATTTAATAAGATCATGGCTGATCTGTTTCTGTCTCGAATTCCACACTCCTATCTACCTCCAATAATCATTTAATAATCAATAAACCGTGCCTAACAAGAATCTATCTACATCTGCTTTAAAAATATTCAATGACCCAGCCACCACCACCTTCTAAGGCAGAGAGTTCCAAAGTCGCACAACCCTCTGAAAGAAAAAAATTTCTCCTCGTCTCTGTCCTAAAAGGGCAACCCCTAATATTAAAACAGTGCCCCCTAGTTCTGGACTCACCCACAAGAGGAAATAACCTTTTCACATTCACATCGTCAAGATCTTATATACTTCAATCAAGTCTCCTGTCACTCTTCTAAACTCCAGTGTAAACAAGCCCAGTCTGTCCAACCTTTCCTCATAAGACAACCTATTCATTCCAGGTATCAATCGAGTAAACCTCCTCTGAACCACCTCCAATGCATTCACATCTTTCCTTAAATAAGGAGACCAAAACTGCACACAGTATTCGAGACGTGGCCCTACCAATGTCCTGTGTAACTGAAGCATAACATCCTTACTTTTATTTTCAATTCCTCTCATAATAAAGGATAGCATTCCATTAGCCTTCTTTATTACTTGGTGTATCTGCATAACAACTTTTTGTGATCATGCACCAGAACACCTAGATCCCTCTGCACCTTGGAATTCTGCAGTCATTCCCTGTTTAACAAATACTCTGCCTTTTTATTCTTTCTGCCAAAGTGAACAACTTCACATTTTCCCACATTATAGTCCATCTGCCAGATTTTTGCCCACTCACTTAACCTATCTATTTCGGTCTGCATCCTCCTTACGTCCTCTTCACAACATACTTTCCTACTTATCTTTGTGTCATCTGCAAATTTAGCTACCATGCCATCACACCCCTCATCTAAGTTATCGATATAAGTTGTAGAAAGTTGAGGCCCCAGCACAAACCCCTGCAAGCCAACCAATCTTCTATCCATGCTAATATGTTACCCCCTACACCATGAATTCCTACTTTGCGCAATAACCTTTTATGTGGCACTTGTCAAATGCCTTCTGGAAATCCAAGTACAGTATGTCAATAGACTTCCCTTTATATGCACATGTTACTCCTTCCAGGAACTGCAATAAATTGGTTAAACATGATTTCCCTTTCATAAAACCATGCTGACTATTCCCGATTACCTTGAGTTTTTCCAAGTGCCCAGCTATAGCCTCCTTAATGATTGATTCTAACACCTTCCCCACGACAGACATCAATCTATCTGGCCTATAGTACATGTTTTATGCCTCCCCCCTTTCTTGAATAGAGGGGTTATATTTGCTACTTTCCAGTCTGGTGGAACCTTTCCAGAATCTAGCGAATTTAGAAAAATTAACACCAACACATCACTACCTCATTAGCCACCTCTTTCAAGGCCCTAGGATTAAGCCCATCAGGACCCGGGGAATTGTCAGCCTGCAGCTCCATCAGTTTGGTCAGTACCGCTTCCCTGGTTATTGTAATTTAACCAGGTTCCTCTCTTCCTTCCACCTCCTGATTTACAGCTATTGCCGAAATGTTTTTTGTATCCTCTACAGTGAAGACAGAAGCAAAATATTTGTTCATTTCATCTGCCATTTCCTGATTATCTACTATTAACTCCCCATTCTCACTCTATAGAGGACCAACACACACTTTACTGACGCTTTTCCTTTTTAAATACCTGTAGAAACTCTTGCTATCCATTTTTACATTTCTAGCTAGCTTCCTCTCATACTTTCTCCTGATTAACCTTTTAGTCATTCTCTGCTGTTCTTTATATTCTGACCAATCATCTGACCTGCCACTCATCTTTGCACAATTATATGCTTTTTCCTTGAGTTTGATGCTTTCCTTAACTTCTTTAGTTAGTGACAGATGGTGGGTCCTCCCCTTAGAATTTTTCTTTATAGTAGGAGTATACTTATTCTGAGTATTCTGAAATATCCCCTTAAATGTCTACCACTGCTTCTCTATTGATCTATCTCCTAGCTTAGTAACTCAGTTCACTTCAGCTCGCTCAGCTTTCATGCCCACATAGTTGCGCTTATTTAAGTTTAAAATACTTGTCTTAGACCCACTCCTATCTCTTTCAAACTGGATGTAAAATTCAATCATATTGTGGTCGCTGCTACCTAAAGGTGCCTTTACTCTGAGGTCATTAATTAATCCTGTCACGTTACATAATACCAAGTCTAATATAACTTGTTCTCTGGTTGGTTCCAGAACGTGCTGCTCGAAGAAACTATCTTGAAAGCATTCTATGAACTTTTCATCCAGGCTATTATTGCCAATCTGATTTTTCCAGTTTCTCCATAGCTTAAAATCACCCATGATTATTGCTGTCCCTTTATCACAAGCACCCAATGTTTCTTCTTGGATACTTCGTCCTAAAGGCCTGCTTGGGTCTGCAAAAAAAACCCAACCCGAGCCCGACAGAACCACATCTGGCCCGAGCCCGACCTAGCCTGAGTCCTGCAATTTTTTCCCGCGCCCGACCTGACCCAACCCGACCATCAGTTAACTTACCTTCCGTTTTTCACTTTGTTGCTGATCTGCACAAACTTAAAGTAACTGTAATAAAACCACCTTTCTAGTATAAAAATTAAATTTAACTGTGGAGCAACTTAACTGTGATACAGCGTGTCCAACCCGGCCTGACCCGGGCCCGAATGCCAGACCCGGAAGTGCAACCCGACCCAACCTGAACCCGACACATGTCGTTGAGGTCCATCGGGTTTGGGTCAGGTAGCAGTCCTTTACTTCGTCCTACATTGGGGTTACTGTTCGGGGGCCTGTAGACCACTCCCACTGGTGATTTCTTTCCCCTACTATTCCTCATCTCCACCCAAACCGATTCTACATCCTGATCTCCTGAACCAAGGTCATCTCTAACTATTGCACCAATGCCATCCCTGATTAACAGTGCTACCCCTCCTCCTTTACCTAGCTTCCTATTCTTCTTGAATGTTATATACTCCTCAATAATGAGGACCCAATTCTTGTGATCATGCAGCCATGTCTCCATAATGGCTATCAGATTGTATTTATTTACTTCAATATGCGCTATCAGTTCATCTACTTTGTTATGAATGCTACGTGCATTCAGATACAGAGCCTTTAGTTTTGTGTTTTTGCTATCTTTATAACGTCTATTCTTGACTCTTGGTGTGTTCTTAGGTTTTTTCTCTCTGTCCCTTCCTACCATTCTCTGACCTTCATTTCCCATATTACTACTCTGCTCTCCTGCCTTGACTCTACCCCTTGATTTTCTACATCTACCCATGCTTGATCTCTCTCCCCCTTGTTTAGTTTAAAGCCCTCTCAACTTCCCTAGTTATACTATTTGCTAAAATACAGGTCCCAGTATGGTTCAGGTGCAGACTGTCCCAGAGGTACAGCCCCCACTTCACCCAATACTGGTGCCAGTGCCTCATGAACCTGAATCGAGCGAAACTTAGCTCACTAACAGGGGCATATTTTAATTATGAAGAGTGACACAGAACCAAGACAAAATGCATTGAGATTTACTACAAATATTTCTCTATTTATTCACTTAACAATTGCAAATTAAATTAATTTGTTGATTTCCATTCGACCTCACTTCATTCTTATATGAGTCAGTCTTCCTTTTGGAAGATAGACGAAGCACATGTGGAAGCATGTGTGACATTATAATGTCCAGTTCATTTGACATGTGTCTTTATTGTTACGGACTCAAGTCATGCTATTATGTGACTACATATTTAGCAGTAAAGCTGAACTGTTCTTAATGGACAAAGGATCCACTGTGGGCACTTAACAAAAGAGAATTTCTACAGCAGACCTTGAAGTTTAAAATTATATTCATCTCTATTAAAATAAAGTAGATTTTTGTAAAAACACTGTTCCTGACACATGATACACATGCAAGGTAAAATCTTAGAAAATCTGGTTTACAAGTAAGTACCGATGCACTCCAAAGCAGTTACATCACCAGGTACATTGCATTTAAATTATTGTTATCCAGTATGTTTTTGTGGGTAGCGATAACAAATTTCGTGCAACCGGGCTACACAATTTTGCCCAGGAAACTCAAAAAGTTTATAGCATGTACCTATAGATTAGCTTTTCTGACTGACTCAGGGGCTGTAAATGTAATTGTACATGTTGCTGGCAGGGATATGCATTAAATTAAATTTCTGATCATAAGGTGAATAATTTTAGTGGTGTCTTCTTGTTAATTTTAGTGATTTTTGGCAGGTTGATTTTGCAAGACCTTCCGATTTACACGGAATCCATAATGTCCACACAGTCAAGTGGCTGCAACGATATGGAAAGTATATGGAATATTTATGACCAATAACATTCTTGGCCACATCTGCAAAGCCTGAAGCACTATTTTTCATTCTCTCAAAAAGCCATGAATCTTTCTGGTAATAGTTCCATTTGAGTTCCTTATTACCAGCAACATTTACATTGAAGAAAATATTAAAAACTCAGTCACATCACCTGCTTTGGGGAATCAGCTGCAACATTTCACTTTTAACATTTACACCTCAGAAAACATACCATGTCTTCAAGGTCCACATGATATATTAAAAATAACTAGATTCATAAAGTCTGATTCCTTTTTTTTGCCTGCTACTGATTATTGAAAAATAAGTAGACCAAGTGGACTGGAAGGTGCAATCATACATCATGCTCTTGATAGAAATAGAATATCAATCAACAAAAGGGCCAGAAATGGCAGCTTCACCTGCATGATGAGTATTAGAAAGCTTATCGATTATTCATACACAATGTGCTGTATTAAATGCATGGTAACTCTGGGTATTTTTTTTAATGTTTCCAAAAGAGAATTTTCATGACATGCTCTGTTGTCTGTATTTGTCTTTTATTTTCATAAAGATTTCCTTCAGCAGTCATAGTACAAAATCTATAAGACTTTGTGAACTACAAAAGACATCTTCACTATGCAAGATGCAATCTTAAGTTGCACAGTCTGCAGTGGCCACTCCTCTCCATTTTAATGTCATTTAAAAATATTATTCTCCCACCCTTTCTCCTTATATCTTCTTGTGTTATGCACCACACTTAGCTGAGATGGCAGATGGGCAGCCGGGAAGTCAACTCTCAGGCCTCTGATTGTAGATTTCACTGTTAACACAAGGCAACACAAGTACAGCCAGGGAGAAAAGTAAGGCCTGATTCTCCCTCCTTGTGAAGAACCACCTGGACTCAGTGTTTTTCCTGGAATGCATCATGGAAAAGATAGGAGCCATCTGTAACAGGAATGATGGGCACAAACTCACTCCCTACCGCTATTCAACATAGAACTTCATATTCCAATATGCTGTACCACTTTGCATGAAACCACTTTAGATGGATGCTGGATAAATATTTCACTAGATAACTAGCCACATGCATTCTGCCATATCTAACGTTGTTTTACTATTTTTGATACGAATATACTACTTTTACACAGGAAGTAAGAATCTTCCTTTTCATGCAAATGATACAATCAAGATGATGAATAATTATCCCAGAATAAAATGGTTTTCAAACATTTTTGATTATTTGGCAAATAATATGCTATTAAATCAATTGAATACAGAAAAAATATGGAATACAGAATTCTCAAAATATGTAATGACTACAACCGGTATGCCTCAAACAGAAATCTAATGACCTTGGGGATCCACTAGGGTTCTACCATGTGCTTGGACCCCATATACTGTGACACTATATCACTATCGTCCAGAATGGATGCCCTTGTGCATCAGTTATCTGGGCCCCACTGGTTACCAGTTTCAAGCTACAGCTAATAAAAATGGACTAATTGAACTCCAGGTTTATGAATGACTTCAAGACTGTTATTTCATCTTGAAGGCTCAGATTAAATCATTGAGCTTTGTCTTTGTGGCCCATAACTTCATCTAGATTCTTCAACCAGGTGATTGCCTTGCAGGCATTCCGGGCCATTTTTATTTTTCTGAAGAATTTGAAACCCACTCCCACTTCCAATATCTAAACAAGGCTGACAACTTGAATGCAGAGAAGCTGAGTAGAGTACAGCTGCAAGTTCCTACTCCTTCATCCTGCACTCTCACATCCCTCAGCAGCATGTGATATAGCAATAAATGGTACAACATTATAAACTTAACAACTTAAATTTGGTCCATTCTTGACATTGGTTCAAAGACTAACGCAAAAGGTACTACTTTCCATCTACTATAGGTTATTAGCCTGACTTACATTCTTCACTAAAAGTAGCTGCAACTCTCCAGCAGTTACCTGCAGCTGGAATGCAATGATCACCATTAATAAGTGTATTCAAGTGAATCAGTCAGGGAGCTTGAAGACTAAGCATTTCTTGGCTGAAGTTACCTTATTCAATTGACAAATTAGAAACCTTCCAGAAACAATATAGCAATTCCTCAGATTATTATACAGCAGTGGTAATTTCACTACAGCATCAGCGTTGTAATATTGAGTTACATGCCAAGTGAGCAGACCTATTTTAATCTTTTTCATGTAAATAACATTTCACTATAGCCAGGTTCTGCTGTGCATATGTGTGCAATTTTTGATTGATAATTTGATGGGTGATGTTAGTTTCTGGTGCTATGCCATTCTCAAATTTTCATTATAGTAGCAGTGAATGTACAGTTTCAGTCTATTTGAGCAGATTCTATGTGCAAGATATGGTCCCATATTGATTTTGCTTTGTGATAGATGTAATATAGGCATGGCTGGCTTGAGTCCACTTTTATTCTATTTTTAAAAAATTTTCCCTGGTACAAGGGAGTGCCAGAAAAAAAGACATTGGGCTGAATTTTAAGGAGCCCTCGACGTTGGGATCCATGGTCGGGGGGGCCTGAAGATGGCTCCTGGATGGTGCCCGCCAGGGACCACGACGCCGGCAGGGCCTGGCCTGATCCTCCAGGCGGCGGTGAGGCACCGTGGCGGCCTCCCCACCACTGAGCGACGGGACCACAATTTGAATATTTAAATCAATTAAATTAATTAATTTAAATATACTTGCGCCTCCTCTTAATGGCCTGCCGCAATCTTCGGCCTGGTGGCTGGCACTCCAGTGCTTTCGGATCCACGTTCGGGGAAACGAGGCGCAACACTGGTGGGGAGAGGGGAGGAGGTACGTTTATCAGTGCAGGGGGTGGGAGGGGGAACAGGGTCAAATTAATGTCTTGGGTGTAGAGGATGGTGGGAAGGGTTGTAGTTTAAAGTTTGTGCAGTTTGGGGGGAAGGTCAGATGGTACAGATAAATGTTTTTGGGGGGAAAGGCAAATAATTAATTTTATTATTATTGGGGGGATGGGAGAGGGGCAAAAGAAATGTATTCATTAAATTTAATTACATATATCTTTAAATATTTAAATAAGCCAGTAGGGCTGACAGCCCTTTAAAAATGGCGTCAGCTCCTGTGCACAGGCAGCTGACACCATTGCTGGGGACGGACAGCCTGGCAGCTCCACGTGACCGCTTGGAATCATGGTGGCTCTTTGGTGTGTGGCCCGCGCAGGAGAGCCGCCATTTTTGAAGCTCGCTGCCGAGATCGGCGGTAATCTTATAAAATCCATCCCATAGAGCAGGAGAATGGGATTGATTGGACTGCTCTACAGAGAGCCAGACTGGACTCAATGGGCTGAATGGCCTCCTTCTGTGCCATAATGATGCTATGACTCTATATCAGGGTCGCCTACACATCGACCTTTGAGCAACTCACATACAGCCCCTGACAACACAATCCGTTAGCTCACAACATACTGCCAGCATTAATCCGTGCATGCGCATCCTGACGTCACCGTGCACTTATGTCACCATATGCACTACCATCAGTGTGGTTGGTGATATCAGTGCATGTGGTGACATAAGTGTGCGCGGCACATGCACTGACATCACAACGGACAAGCAAGCAGTGAGGAGGGGAACGAGCAGTAACGGGGGGGGGGAATGAGCGGCAGAAGGGGACAGTGAGTGAAGAGGGGGAGCAAGCAGGGGGAGTGAGTGGTGAGGAGGAGGGGAGCGAGCAGCAAGGAAGGAAACAAGCTGGAGGGGCGAGCAGGGGAGCAGCGAATGGGGGGCAGAGCAAACAGGGAATGGGGCGAGCAGCGTGTGGAGCAATCAGGGTGGTGGTACGGGTTGGGGGGTTGCTGGCTCATTATTTTTCCTTCATTAAAAGTGGCTCTCACTAAAGAAAAGGTTGGCGACCCTTGCTCTATGACATTAAATTGATGGTGCCTGTTGTTTTAAAAAATTGCTACGTGCAGCCAGTACCCCCAACTCACTCTCTTCCTTGGCTGCATGCATCAGCAAGGGGCCCTATATCGCAAGTGGTCTGCGCTACTTAAAGGCAGGCTGCACCTCTTAAAGGAGAGGTGGATTATGGCTGCAAGAAATGGTGGTAGATTTTTTCAAAAGTCATTCTGAGCAGTGCTGAGTTGAGCAATCATAAAACATGCTAGAGCTGACCATCAAGAGTTTCAGTGGTTTTGATGGAACAGGTGGAAAGAAGGACAGATGTCCTGTATGCACACAGGAGCAGGAGGCCTTCCAGACATGTGATCAGGAAGCGGTAGAAACAAGTCACAGTGGAGGTAAATGTGAGGAGTGTTGCTTCAAGAACATGGATGCAGGATAGGAAGAAGTCTTATGATCTGACATGAGTTGTCAAAATGAGTGAGTTCATCTTCAAATGGCATATCCAATCAACTGCAACATTAGCCTCATCCACGGCTCAATTCACAACAGCCCCATGACTCACCAACCAACAATCCCTATCAATCAGTATGCAACCCTACCATACTTATGCTTCACATCACTCTCACATGCTTAGCACAGTTGCAAGCCTTGCACCCACACTCAAAGCTCACATCCACTGGCAGCTATTCAACCATGAAAGCCACATCACCCAAAAATAATGCAGGAAGTTCACTGACACATGTCCCTCTTTCTTGCAGGAGAATTGGTGCATAACAGGAGGCAGCAGGAGAGAACTGGAAGAGGACAAGCACACCTACATGTTTTAAACCCATGGCTGTCCATCATGGGAAGGGGAATCACTGATGCTGTGGCCACTGGTGGGGCTGAAGAGGTCAATGATGAGGATATCTGCATACCTAATCCTTCATCTCATATACCACTTCTCCCTCATCCCACATTCTCCTTTGATGCATACGCTACAGATGTTGTAAGCCCCCATTTCTTCCTTTCTCCTCTCCCCTCTCATTAACCCAACCCATGTTCCTTTTTCATTTCAGAAACTCAAGAACTGGAACCTTCCCAGTGAGTGGAGGAAGAGGATGAAGACAGTGAAGATGAAGAGATACTGTCACTAGATCTTACATTTGCAGCCACCAGCTGGGGAATCTGCACATGGTGAGACACCAGGCACAAGTGTGCAGGAGACAGGGTGAGGAGGGGGTGGTGGGAGGGATATCACAGGTGCTTGCCAGTGGGCGAGGTCACACACCAGTTTTGCTGCAGAGAGTCAGATGAGGGCTTTGATGAATGAATCTACAGAAGTAGGCTGATGGGTGTAAATAAACAAATGCTTGATACACTGGAAAGCCTGCCAGAAAGGCTTCACTAAATATAAGGAGCATGGAGGATTCCAGCATCAACTTGGCATAACGCTTTGCACAAAGCTTGGAACGCATCTTTTCCAACATAGAACACCTTCAGTAGCATACATGGGAATATACCATGATGCAGCATCTGATGGCCGATGTCACAGCTTCTATTGCCAACACAAACAGCTTTCATCAAAGGTCATAGTGCTGCAGTGGAAGCTCAGACTGCTGCCATCATGGCTCTGGATACTACTTTTCAAAGGGACTTCCAGGCCTGTAGCTACCTGTTTTCCAACAAATCAGCAGGATTGCTAAGGCAGCACCCTGGAAGAGCGACAGTGCCTCCATGGAGCACAAACGCGTACTCCTCTCTCAGGATGAGAATATTCCTGCTCTTAGCCCTGCCACTCCACCAGAATCCTTGCTGTTTCGTGTTAGTCAGCCAGCCCAGACTGCTGCCTCCCAAGCCGAGAAGGCGCAGTCTCAAGCCTGGCCTTCTAGGCCCAGAGCTGTTTGAGGTTACCTACCAAGGTCACCTGCAGCCTCCTCAATTGAAGGTCAGGAGCCTTCCATCATTCATGCTGCAGCCTCTGGGGAAGCACATTGTCGAAGCACTAGGACAGGCAAAGGCACATGCAAGACAGGCACTAAGGAAATGCGCAAGGGTGAATTGTTTATTTTCTTTTGCATCGTGTCATGATTGAACATATAAAATTAGTCTAGAATGTTTGGAAGTTTTTATTTTTGTGTTGTAGGAAACAGGATGATATGATGGACAGTGATATAGAAAAGTTAAGTAGTGTGGGACTGTTGGTGAATGAGAAGGTGTAGTTGAGATTATTTGTGGTGCTCATGAATTATTTGATCATGTGGAGCCTGGGCAGAAAGAGGCTGTCTACATTGCGTAGTATAATGTAATATAGGGTTGTTACTGTAACTGTTAGTCTCCTAGATATTTTGTACTAAGCCTTAATAGTTATCAGAATATTATATGGTGGCAACTGTAAACTAAAGAAAAGATGGAAAAATCATTGCCCTTACCGGAGAACTTTGAAAAAGTAGCTGGACAGTACCAAGCCGAGGCATAGGCAAATTGGGTCCAGAGGTTTGCAAGGTATCATACTGCATTGTGTTGTGTGCAGAAGCCAGACAAGGAGCAGGTCAGTATGTTGTTGTATGCAATGGGGGAGTGTGCAGATGACATTCTCATTACCTAAGGCGTAGAAGAAAAGAAGGCTAAATATGAAGAAAGTCAATTAAGGCACTCGAGACATGCTTTAATGTAAGGAAAAATCTAATTGTCGAGCATGCCAAATTTAATCAGTTTACTCAGCAGAAAGGGAAGCGCTTTGATTCATTTATGATTTATATAAACTCGCTGAACATTGTGAATATGGCAGTTTATGGGAATTGCTGATTAGAGACAGGATTGTGGTAGGTGCAGTAGTCCAAACCCTTTCGGATCATCTACAGTTGAGGGATGATCTTACGTTAACGAAAGTGACTCAGTTGAGCAGGCAAGCAGAGGTTAGAAAATTTAACCGATTTGTTGTTCAAGAGCACAGAGGCCGAACTCGAAAGTAGCAGACTCCATTGAATATATAAGAAAATAAGGTAAAAAATGGCAGTCAAAGACAGGAAAGACGGAAAAAGCATCTAAAGGCAGCAGCAACTAACTGCAGTAGGTGTGGTTGAGTGAGGCACCTGCAGGAAAATTGCCCAGCCAGAGCAGCAGAGTGTTTCTTATGTAAGAAGAAGAGATACTTTTAATCAGTATGTCATAGCAAGAAACCAGCACTACAAAATATTAAAGGGAAATCCAAAGAAAATGAAAAAGTTGACCAAGTACAGGATATAGAATGTGTTGAAATACCTTTTCTAAGAGAAAGCCAAGGAGCAAGTGAAAATTGCTGAACAGCAGAAATTCTCGTTGAAGACAACGAGACTAAATTTAAACTGGACATTAGAGCAGCAATTTCAGTACTGTCAGACACAGAACAGTGGTTGAAGAAGAAAGGTTTTAAACCTACAGGTAAAAAATTATATGGGCCTGGGGGCATCAAGTTGAAGGTAATAGGAGAGTTGAAAATGATTCTGAGTTACTGGAGGAAAGACATTTCTGAGTCCTTATATATTATCAAGAATCAGAGTTGTTCACTCCTTAGCAGAAAGAGTTGCATAGACCTAAAGCTAATAAAAAAGTAGAAGAGCTTATAGATACAGAATAACAGCCTAGCAATTTTAGGGCTGAAATTCCTAAATTATTCAAAGGATTGGGAAAACTAAAAATGGCATGCCACATCACTCTGAGAAAGAATGCAGAGCCAGTGTGTTTGCATACACCTAGGAAAATTCCACATTCACTGCTGGAGTAAATTAGAAACAAAATAAACAAAATTGACTGAATGACAAATCAGGGAGTCATTTCTTCTTCTTCTTTGGCCTCCTTGTCTCGAGAGACAATGGGTAAGCGCCTGGAGGTGGTCAGTGGTTTGTGAAGTAGCACCTGGAGTGGCTACAAAGGCCAATTCTAGAGTGACAGACTCTTCCACAGGCGCTGCAGATAAAATTGGTTGTCGGGGCTGTTACACAGTTGGCTCTCTCCTTGCGCTTCTGTCTTTTTTCCTGCCAACAGCTAAGTCTCTTCGACTCGCCACTCTTTAGCCCCGCCTTTATGGCTGTCCACCAGCTCTGGCGATCACTGGCAACTGACTCCCATGACTTGTGGTCAATGTCACAGGACTTCATGTCGTGTTTGCAGACGTCTTTAAAGCGGAGACATGGACGGCCGGTTGGTCTAATACCAGTGACGAGCTCGCTGTACAATGTGTCCTTGGGGATCCTGCCCTCTTCCATGCAGCTCACATGGCCAAGCCATCTCAAGCGCCGCTGACTCAGTAGGGTGTATATGCTGGGGATGTTGGCCACCTCGAGGACTTCTGCGTTGGAGATACGGTCCTGCCACCTGATGCCAAGGATTCTCCGGAGGCAGCGAAGATGGAATGAATTGAGACGTCGCTCTTGGCTGACATACGTTGTCCAGGCCTCGCTGTCGTCGAGCGAGGTACTGAGGACACAAGCTTGATACACTCGGACTTTTGCGTTCCTTGTCAGTGCGCCATTTTCCCACACTCTCTTGGCCAGTCTGGACATAGCAGCAGAAGCCTTTCCCATGCGCTTGTTGATTTCTGCATCTAGAGACAGGTTACTGGTGATAGTTGAGCCTAGGTAGGTGAACTCTTGAACCACTTCCAGAGCGTGGTCGCCAATATTGATGGATGGAGCAGTTGTGCCATGATGTTCATTTTCTTGAGGCTGATGGTTAGGCCAAATTCGTTGCAGGCAGCCGCAATCCTGTCAATGAGTCTCTGCAGACACTCTTCTGTGTGGGATGTTAATGCAGCATCGTCAGCAAAGAGGAGTTCCCTGATGAGGACCTTCCGTACTTTGGTCTTCACTCTAAGACGGGCAAGGTTAAACAACCTGCCATCTGATCTTGTGTGGAGGAAAATTCCTTCTTTTGAAGACTCGAACGCACATGAAAGCAGCAGGAAGAAGAAGATCCCAAACAGTGTAGGTGCGAGAACACAACCCTGTTTCATGCCACTCAGGATTGGAAAGGGGTCTGATGAAGCACCGCTATGCTGAATTGTGCCTTTCATATTGTCATGGAATGAGGTGATGATACTTAGTAGCTTTGGTGGACATCCGATCTTTGCTAGCAGTCTGAAGAGACCACGTCTGCTGACGAGGTCAAAGGCTTTGTTGAGATCTATGCAAGAAACGTAGAGGGGCATCTGTTGTTCGCATCGTTTCTCCTGTAGCTGGCGAAGGGAGAACAGCATGTCAATGGTGGATCTCTCTGCTCGGAAGCCACACTGTGCCTCAGGGTAGACATGCTCGGCCAGCTTCTGGAGCCTGTTTAAAGTGACTCGAGCAAAGACTTTCCCCACTATGCTGAGCAGGAAGATTCCACGGTAGTTGTTGCAGTCACCGCGGTCACCCTTGTTCTTATAGAGGGTGATGATATTGACATCGCGCATGTCCTGTGGTACTGCTCCCTCATCCCAGCACAGGAAAAGCAGTTCATGGAGTGCTGAGAGTATAGCAGGCTTGGCACTCTTGATTATTTCAGGAGTAATGCCATCCTTCCCAGGGGCTTTTCCACTGGCTAGAGAATCCATGGCATCACTGAGTTCTGATTTTTTTGGCTGTTCCTCCAGCTCATCCATGACTGGCAGAGACTGGGCTGCATTGAGGACAGTCTCAGTAACAACATTTTCCCTGGAGTACAGTTCTAGGTAGTGCTCCATCCAGTGGTCCATTTGGTTGCGTTGGTCAGTGACCGTGTCCCCTAATTTAGACTTGAGGGGGGCGATCTTCTTGATGGTTGGCCAAAAAGCTCTCTTAATGCCATCATACATTCCTCTGATGTTTCCGGTGTCGGAGGCCAGCTGAATACAACTGCATAGGTGTTGCCAGTAGTCATTTGCACAGTGCCTGGCTGTTCTTTGTACAGAGCCTGGCTACTTTAACTGCTACGGATGTTAACTCGCTGGGGGCTTTCTTGTAATTCAACAGTGCAATACGCTTAGTGGCTATGACAGGTTCCAGCTCTTCAAAGTGAGATTGAAACAAGTCTGCATTCTGCTTCTCACATTTGCCATAGGTGGTCATTGCTGAGTCATAGATGGCATCTCTGATGTGGGCTACTTGGTCTCTGCATCCCCTCTAGGAGTGTTTTGAAGGGCCTTTTCAAGTGAATTTAGAAATTATGTAACAGCTGTGGATAAGAAATTCTGTTCGTGTTGATGCATGGGCGGCCCTTCTGCTTGGAGTGATGTAGCTTCTTTGGTTTGAGTCTAACTTTGCTGCACACCAGGGAGTGTTCGGTGTCGCAGTCCACACTGTGGAAGCTGCATGTGATTTGGACACTGTTTATAGAGGCTCGCCTTGTGACAATGAGGTCCAACAGGTGCCAACGATGTGATCTTGGGTGCCTCCATGAAAGCTGGTGACAGGGTTTAGAACGAAAGAACAAGTTGGTGGTGCAGAGGTTCTGATAGGTGCACAACTCCAGCAGTCTCTGTCTATTCTC